>NC_047056.1:23618306-23948931 GCF_000738735.6 Corvus cornix cornix
TTATTTAAACCCCTGGATAACTATTTAAGACTACCAGACTACAGGTCTGGTAGTCTTAAAAATAAATTACAGAAGTAGGAATTGCCAGGAAAGATCTGTTTTATTAATAAAAAGAAAGGCAATACTAAAAGAAAAAGCAACCCAGACAAATTAAGATAACTTCCCTTCAGTTGGTTTTTAGCTGTGAGCTAGTTTTCTGTGGCAAAGGAATATTTCTATAAACAATATACAGTTTCTAACAGTTATGTAAATATTGCTCTGAAGTACCTTATGTGATGATTTTCCAGACCTTTTGCTGTATAGATTTTGAATTACTTAGAATTAAATACCTTCTTGCATTTATTAAGGCATGTAACCAATTTGGTTTTGTCTTTTTAGTGAAGCACAGAGGGTAGAAATGCGTATTCTCTTTTGCACAGTTCATGTAACAATAAGTCTTTTTCATGTAGGCCAGCCATAAAATGTATTCATCACTGTTGAAGCACAGTGTTAACGGAAAGAGTTCTATACATCAAAGTACAGCAAGTTCGTGTCCCTTTTCAGAAACACCCACTGCATGTTGAGGAAGCATCCGGTGCAATTTGGATGTTTTTTTGTCAATTAATTTAATAGCCAAATGTGAAAAAGAGCTTACTGCAAATATCTCAAACATTTTGCTCATGGAAATTACAGATATGAATTGAGAGACTGGAATCAAGGGACAAATTATGGATTTTTGGAGCCCGAAGCACATTATATCCTACGGACCCTGCTTCTCCTGCCCCCCTTCTCATTCCTTCCCTCTTGCACCCCTGGAACTGCAGTGGGAGGAAGGCCTCCCTCTTGGGAAACAGCAGTGATCCTTTTCCTTTGTAGACAGGGAATTTCTTGGAAGGCCAGACAGCTGTGCTTTGAAGGCTTGGCTTAGGCTGGCCTGCTGCACCTTTCTCTGAGTAATATTTGACCATTCCTTTATTGGGGTGATGCTGAAAGAGTCCTTGCAGTGACAACTCTCACTGAGAAGAATGAATGTCCATATTGCAGACCTTAAAAAGACCATTCTACATGGGATAAATGCCATGTTGTCAACCTTAATTAAAAAAAAAAAAAATTGGTGTGCTAGCCTAATTTGAAAAATTAACAAAAGAATTGATAATCCATTGATATTCTCATGATCAGGGATGGTAAGAACAGCATTTAGGTGTCTGCTCATTAACCTCTCCTACCTGTAGCCACTCCAAAAAGTCCCATTTACAGGCAACAATGTCATTCTGTGTGAAGCTCTGAGGAGGAAAGCTCTATTCCTTAAGGGAAGACAATGATTAATGCACTGTAAAGTTACTCCTGAGCTTGCCTTGTGACACCTTCGCTATGCTGTCACACCTTGGTCAGTGTTTTACTGACCCTTGAGAATTTCAGAAAAGCATGCAGCAATTACAGTATGTTATTATCACCTGCATTTCTGATACATAGGCTCTCATAAAATGCCTCTGAAACAATTTCTTGGGTTTTTCCTTTAAGTGTTGCTGCAAATTACATCATTTGTATGTGAACTTCAGTTGGATGGGGTAACGCCTTGTAAAGTACTTTACTATGACAGAAATACTTAAATGAAATTTGGGGTTGGTTTCAGAGATCTTCCCTTTAGGAGACTGCAGTAAATTCAGCTCCCAGACTGACACTCTTTTCTCTGTATAAATTTAGTTTATTAATTCTGTTATAAATTTTAGTTTTTAGGTTAACATTTCTTCATGGTGCAATTCAATTGCTTTAAAAAGAAAAACTACAATAGTGCTATACATCTACCGTGGCTTTTCCCAGCCTTTGGAAAGTACATGGATCTACAATTAAGCATCAGGTATGCTCTAGCCTGTCACATATTTGGGTTTGTTATATCCATTAACAAGCAATAAAATCTCCAGTGTTCAATTGTTCTCACTATTTATATCTTATTTTCATCCTACACTTTCACTTTTGGCTTTGGTTTTCTTTCACTTTGGCCAGTTTATTTACAACCACTAAATAGAAATGATGCCCCTCCTGCTTCACAGCTCAGCAGACAGGGAATGGTGGATCACCACGTTGGGCCATGCCTATTCAGCCTCTGCTGCTTGTGCCATTTGTTATAACTGAGCTCTGTCCACCATACCTCTAAAACCCCTCTGAATGAAGTCTGTCCAGTAAGACCAGGCTCTTAAAATGGATGTGAATAATACAATTCTCTTTATTCAGCCATTTAAGCCCAACTGATTTTCACATCATCTTTTTTTAACCCAGCACAGTCCAACACTCTCCAGCCTGATGTAATCCTTCAAGTCCTGGGCACGACCTAGGATTCGCAAGTGATTCACTGAAATGTCATTTATTTTCAAGCCCCAAACAGAGCCTTTGTTTTAAAACCACCTAAAACAATAAAAATAAAAAAAGGAGGATGCCAAAACAGAATAGATTCTGTGCACACCATTCAGAAATATGTGTGAGGAATGCATCATTCCTAAATAAATGTCTGCTTCATTTCTTCTTCCCAGGTTCCAGCTAACCCTGGATGGAATGACATACACAACACAGGGATGTCTTATGAGAGCAGGGAACATTTATTCTCAAAAGGCAGGAAAGGGAAAGGACCTCACCCCGTTAGTCACTGTGGTGGTGGAACATTTGGTGGTTACAGGGAATGGTGGCCTTTGCTACAGCCCATTGTGTGATGGGCAAACTCGGTTTGCAATCAGTTAGAAACTGATTTAATGGAATGAAGCAGTTCTTTAACAATATCTCCTTTGCCCTGAGCAATTGCAGGTGGCATCAACATCAATATTGGGAAGAAAAACCTGAGAGAGGAATACTGGTCTGAAAGAGGTCCCAAGGAAGTGTATTCAGAGTTTGCTGGGCAGACCTCAGAAGAAATTTCTGGAGAAAAACCAGGATGCCTGTGTGGATATTTTGGTGAATCTAAATTATTACAAAGAAAAGGCAGAAAATCCCAAGGCAGGTGAAGCCCAAGACTTGTCATTTGTTTTTTTTGCAATCTTGAGTCCCAGTGATGCCTGACATTTGGAAGGGGGGGTTAGGATCTGGAGAAACTACCATCACCTGGAGAGAGTTTGGAAGTGTTCATGGAGAATGCACAGCAGGTAGGAGGGGGACTGATGAAAGTGGCACTAAACAAGGGCAGTTCCTCAGGGGAGCACTGAACACTAGGCAAGGAGATAAATTAATCTGGAAACAGTTTGCTAACTGTTGGCTGGAGGTGTAACCAGGGCAAGGACTGAATACAGAGCCAAGAGCTGCTATTCAGCCAAACTGCATAGCTGCATCAAACATGATGCAGGAGCCTCCTCTGAGTCTGAAGTAGGTACAAAACTTCTAAACAAAGGAGAACACAGGTTGAGAAACACCACTCTGTGTTTAATGTCGCGATGTCTATTTGCAGGGCAGTTTCAGTGTAACACTTTCAGTTTAGGTGTAGACAGTGTGGAGATGGGGTCAACAGACTGGGGCTTTCAGGAAAGGCTGGAGGGAACAACAGGTGAAATGTAAACACATGGGTCTCTTGGCATAAATGAGTAAAAAGTTGATGATGACAAAATTTGTAATTGCGTTTGGGGGAAAAAGTATCTTTTACTCGACCAAAACTATGTCAACCACATCAAGAGGGTATCCTCACTGGAAATACAAGGGACTTACCCAACTGTAGCCTTTGAACTCATTTTCAGGTAACAGGAATGTTCCCTGCAGGGTAAGAAGTGGTCTGAGGACTACCTTTGATGGTAGGTGCGTTCCTCATAGACCAAGCAGCCGAATTGCGGTGTCATGGTGACAAATTTGGGTTCCACTGGCCAAGGAAATGGAGGAATTTGGCTCAACTTGCTAGCATGGGGTGAGGTTTTCTGAGGCCCAGCCTTGCTCAGAGGACTGCTCCTGAGAGCTGAGCAGGGCTGCTAGGCTTTTCCATGAGCTTGGTTTCACCTGAAGAACTTCTGCTGGCCCCACAGTGCTCCCACACAGAAACATTGCCTGATACCCACTCTCATGGCCATTGGATGGGAGCTGCAGCCCAATCCATGCAGGAAGGGATGAGGCATGCTGGACCCCAGCAGAGCAGCTGGATTCCCTCCCTCCCTCCCTCCCTCCCTCCATGCAGGCCATGCAGCACAGCTAGCCGCGGTGCTCCTGGGGAGCAACCTCAGCCTTCAGGACTGGGAATTTCCAGGTTACAGTAAGTTCAATTAGAGTTAAGGTTCATCCCAAGCTGTTGGTGAACTGGCAACCACTGCCTTGATGATCTGTTTGTGATTATCCTACAGAGAGTTTAATTTAGGTTTATTTTTGCCAGTTGATATTTGCTGGCCCAGGGGCAGGGCATTGCGCTGCATGCTCTGTATGCAACATTATGGTTGTTTTTCCAATATGTAAATAGAGGTAAGTTATTTCTCTCAAATACCTAGCTATTAGGGCTTATTTTTAGTGTTATATGCACTTACTACAAATCCCTTGGGTTTTGGAGTCCCTGTTTCTGTTCTCAAACATCAGTCTCAAATTAATTTTAGAGTTGATTAACTGTAAGGAAAATAAATATTGGTTTTGCTGACTAAAGCAATGCCCCTAAACACAGCAGATAGATTACTTTCAATGATGGATTCAAACACCTTCAGAGACTGCTTGGTCTTTCTACTTACCATTATCAATGTTGTAGTTTTGTTATCAAGACTGGCAGTTTCTTCTCACAGAAAATCTTTATTTCAAGGCTGACCTGCCTAACACCTCCCTATTAGTAACAGAAACAAATAAGAGTTGATTGTTCAGCTGCTGTCATTTAAAAAGACTAAATCAACCTGCCACAAAAGAATAATTCCCTCTGGTAACTTTATCCATTTGCCCTTGGTGGTGACACTGTGGATACCACCCTGGTTGAACTATATATTAGTTCCTAGAGAAGCACTTTGAAATATATAGCTCTGCACAATGTTGTAATTGAAAAAAATTGAATAGCCATGCATGGTTCAGTAATCTGAAAAGAATGCAAAAGTTCAGTTCTAATAGCTTTGCACAATTTAGTACCATTTTGCTGTGCCTTCCAAATGTGCTCATTCTGCTGCTCTGTGTATATCTGTTATATAACTTGGCAGCACTGTCTATATACAGGCAGCCCTGTTTCTTGAATGTTATGTTTTGACCACATTTTTAAAAGACTTACCTAACCAAATGACCCACTCTGGGTGTCTGCTCTTCCAGCAAGGTGGTGTCTGCTCATCCAAAGTCCTACAAAGGATGCAGTAACCCATCAGATGAGTTAAGAACTTGATTTTAAGCTTATTCATTAAAGCTGTCTTTCTTTTATTATGTCTTGGAATCAAGTCTCTACATTCTCTTTGGATTGGGGAAGATTTAAAAGATGCTGTGAAATATGTACTTTTTAAAATTTAGATTGTGGCATCCACTGAGATTGACTTCTATTTACTTTGCATACAATTCTTCTATGTGTTTCTAGATATTAAAGCCTGTATACTGCCCACCTGTGAAGAGCTGCTGTTCTGAAAGCTAAGGAAGAATGACTGAACAAACAGTCATCAGACTGGAACTTCAGTTTAACTTAAAATTATTTTAAACAATTGACATAATTTTATTGTCACATTTTGCTCTTAGTGCGTTCCTCACATAAATCCTACATATAATATGACTGCATTTAAGACTAACTTTTAAAAAAAGTTTATCTAAAAGAATTGTTAATATTATTGATATCTATAAATACCCCAGAGACTAAATCACCTTGCTTCTTTTCAAGGTAAATAAATTATCATACTGCTAATAGGGATGGTAATAAAAGTTAGTTAAGATGTAATTCAGAATCTGTGTATCTATCTATCTATCTACTTATCTATCTATCTACCTATCTGTATCTCAATGCTTTTCTTCCAACTAACTAGAGGAATGTTTTGGTTGGTGTGTTTTGCATCTGGTTATTTTAAGGTTTCTCTTCTGTTTTTATAACGATATGGATGAAAACAGAGCCATACTGGGATTTAAAGCAGGCAACACCAAAAGGGTCAAATTGCTAAAAAGCTGAGGAAAAACACTTGCAATATTTTTCAAGGTCTGCATAGATGTGTATGTGCAAAAGGCTTGAATATAAATACAATCACACATTTAATGTGTGACAAAATGTGTGCTAGTAAATATTACAGTGCTTTTGGGAGACTTATTGGAAACACAATCCCACATGAGGGAAGTGTATGGGAATAACTATATTGTCAGACTATCAGGATGAGAATGGTTCAATGGAATGGAATGAACAGCAGAGAGAAGCAATTTTCTATCAAAAAGTAAATTTAAAATAAAATTAGTCTTCTCCATTCTTGGCGGGAGAATGAAAGACAGAGGGAGACCAAGGAAAAGAGAAGATACAGGGAAATAAATTAAGATAAACTGAAGTAAAAACAATCGCTGGTTGATAGGAAGCAGAGATTGAAACTGCTTTTAGATTTCACTTAGTGGTATTGCACAGTGTTCTTCGTTCTAGGGCAAGCAGGCTTTAGAAAGTCTGCAGGAGATATGAGGAGTTTCTAGATGTTGGAGCCTTTTGTATGTCAGTCTCCAGGTAGTTGCAGATGTACATTTTTGAATCACCCTAACTTTCAGCATATTTGTATCCCAATGATACTGTCTTATCATTCAGAATTAGAGTCTTACACAAACTGATTTCTAATTACCTATCAGTATATTGATTATAGCATATAATACTGCTGTTAAGACAGGTATTTCTTAAAATCAGGATAGCCAGTAGTAATTTTCTCTCTCTAGCCTACTTTGATTAGTCCTGCAAACAGTTTGGGATTACTCAAATCTTGGCTTAGATGGTCAGATTCTGACTGCTTTCTGTGGAGGTATACCATCCACTGAAGGTTATTATTTTGCTATAGCTGAAAAAAGCTTTGAATTTGGAATCAATAATAGGATATAGAATAAAAGAGTTAACTTCTACAGTTTCGCTGCTATTCTTCTGTTGCAGGGAGATTATTAACAAAGGCTTGATTGTTGTTTTGGCTACAAGTATTAAGTATAAAAGAACTTTATGAAGGTCCCAGACACAGACTGGCATTTAAACTGACTGTCCTTTTCCAAAACAGCTTTTCTATTAAAGAAGTCCATTATTAAAACATGGTAGCTTTAATTAAACCCCTATAATTTTCCATAAGGACAATGGCATTAGTCTGCTAGCCAGGAAAATATGGTAAGTCCAAATAGTATCCCTGTTATTAGTACTTGATTTTCTGTTGCAGTGTTTGATCATAGGCATGGAGATTTGGATGTTGTTGTACAGTAAGAGTGGCCCAGTATACTCAGGAGTGTGTTTCTGCTGGGGTTTATAATAATTACAACTCTTTCTAACTACTGGACCTGAAATCCTAAAGGTTGAACAAAACACTGCTCTTGTACTGGTCTAGCTCCTCTTTGAGTGGTTGTGTCACTGCAGAAGTGTTTGAACTAGCATGATTTATTAGCACATGAGAAAACAAATAAGTGTGTAAGATGTATTTACCAAACATAAATGCATCTTCCCCTAAAGGTTGTATCTAGGTTTTATCTACAGTGCTGGGAGCTGTAGATAAAAAACAAAAATAAAATTATCATTTTTGCATTTAAGTTTTGGTTGGATTACACTAAATAACCTGATTGAAAATCACACCTTTAAATTCTGGTTCAGGTGCTGAGATCAGGAGCATTTCTAAGGCATTAAATCCATCTCTCTGGATAAACGCACCAGAGATAAAGAACTGGCAAATAGCAGCCACTGATGTAGTTGTTTAATAAGTAGATTTAAATGTTTCTGTCCTACTTGTCTCTAAGATTTATACTTAGCTTTTGTCTCCTCACCACTTCTGTGTAAGTGGCAGTCCCAGCAGACTGAGATGGGTGTGATGCACAGGAGATGTGTGAGCACACACTACTGGGGAGAACTGCTCAGGTGTCTGTGTGATCAGACAATTCTTCCTTCCAGGGAAAGGCAATAAGCCAAAAGATCATGGAGCTGTGCTAGAAGTTTGTGCTAGAAGTCCACTTTTCCCTGTGTATAGGTTTGGCACGGCCTGGTTTTAGGTAGCAGGGGGGCCACTGAGATGGCTCCTGTGAGGAAGCTGCTGGAAGCTTCCACCGTGTCCGGCAGAGCCAATGAAGATGGACATGCTGCTGGCCAAAACTGCACCAATGAGAGAGGTTGGTAACACCTCTGTGATGACATAGTTAAAAGGAAAATCAAAACAAAGTCACAAGATTTTGGATTCCAGTCAGAGAAGAAGAAGCGATGAGAACACGTGAGGGAAACAACACGGTGACACCAAGGGCAGTGCAGAAGGAGGGGCAGGAGGTGCTCCAGGTGCCGGAGCTGAGGTGCCTCTGCAGGCCATGGTGAGGACCATGGGGAAGCAGCTGTGCCCCTGCAGCCCCTGGCGATCCACGGGGGATGCAGAGATCCACCCACAGCCCCTGGGGATCCACAGAGGATGCAGAGATCCACCCGCAGCCCCTGGGGATCCATGGGGGATGCAGAGATCCACCCGCAGCCCGTGGGGATCCACAGAGGATGCAGAGATCCACCCACAGCCCCTGGGGATCCATGGGGGATGCAGAGATCCACCCGCAGCCCGTGGGGATCCACAGAGGATGCAGAGATCCACCCACAGCCCCTGGGGATCCATGGGGGATGCAGAGATCCACCCGCAGCCCGTGGGGATCCACAGAGGATGCAGAGATCCACCCACAGCCCCTGGGGATCCATGGGGGATGCAGAGATCCACCCACAGCCCCTGGGGATCCATGGGGGATGCAGAGATCCACCCGCAGCCCCTGGGGATCCACAGAGGATGCAGAGATCCACCCACAGCCCCTGGGGATCCATGGGGGATGCAGAGATCCACCCGCAGCCCCTGGGGATCCACGGGGGATGCAGAGATCCACCCGCAGCCCCTGGGGATCCACGGGGGATGCAGAGATCCACCCACAGCCCCTGGGGATCCACGGGGGATGCAGAGATCCACCCACAGCCCACGGATCCATGGGGGATGCAGAGATCCACCCACAGCCCATGGGGATCCACGGGGGATGCAGAGATCCACCCACAGCCCACGGATCCATGGGGGATGCAGAGATCCACCCGCAGCCCCTGGGGATCCATGGGGGATGCAGAGATCCACCCGCCGCCCCTGGGGGAGGTGCCCATGCTGGAGCAGGTGGATGCCTGGAGGAGGCTGTGATCCAGTGGGAGACCCGGTGGAGAGAGACGGCCCCGCTTCCAGGCTGGAGCAGCCTGTCCTTGGAGCACTGCACCCCGTGGAAGAGAGACCCACGGTGCAGCAGTTTTGGGAGGGCTGTGTGCCCGGGGGAGGGGCTCACGCTGCAGCAGGGGCGGTGGGGCTGCTGCTCCTGACAGTGGACTCACGCCGGGGAGGTTCACGGAGAACTGTCTGTCTCCTGTGGGAGGGAGCCCACGGCCTCACAGGGGAACATTCCTCTCCCGGAGCAGCGGGAGGAAATCTCGGTGATGGACTGACCAAACCCCCGTGCCCAGTCTCCCTGCGCTGTCGGTGGGAGGGAGGAAGGGGCTGGGGGAAAAGGTGTTCTAAGGGCTTATTTTACTTTCTCATGATCCTCCTCTGACGCTGTTAGTAATAAATTCACTCTGCAACTTTAAGTTAAGCCTGTTTTGCCCTTGAAGTATTTTCTTCTGGTCCTTATCTCAACTAATGAAGCCTTTGTTAATTTTTTTTTTCCTGTCTCTCCTCTGCCCAGCTGTGGCAGGGGAAGGTGAATGGACGGCTCTTGTGGGTGCCCGGTGCTGGGCCAGTGTCAAATCACGACACCCTGCTTCCATTGAAATGACTGTCAGCTGCTATTGACTTCAGGAGAATGAGAACGAAGTCCCATGTGACAAATATTAAAATTATAGTAGTCCTAGACTTCTGAGTTTTATGGGAATGCAATTATCTTAAATATGGGCTGTTACTACCACCACAAAAAAAAACCCCAAAAAAACCAAACCAAAAAAGGGGAGGGATGCAATTACCCAGAGAGCAAGTGGCATGCTTTTCATTGATTAGACTGTCCTGTTTGATTACATTCCTCAGTATTTTTAATTTTCTAGCCCTAATTGCTGCCTTACATTTTTCTTGGGTCCCTTTGTTCTAATTCATCTGCTTTCAGGTCCAGATTTATTTTTTCAATCCTTTCAGATTCTCCACAAACTTATCCTGTCATTAGGTGTTTTGTCTCTTCCTGCAGATGGTTATTTGACAGAAAGTTTCCATTGACTCCAGAGAATGAGTCCTGTGGTTCTCAGATGGAGTAGTTGCAAAATGGAATTGATTAAAAGGTCAAAAAACATTACTGTTGCAATGTCTGAATTGCTCCATCAAAATGTTAGTGGGACAAATGTGTGCAGATCTTTTCATGGGACTAATCTGGATTAAAAAAAAAATTCTATCTTTGAGATCAGCTTTCTGATGTTTCCCAACAAGAGAGACATTTTCTAATTACAGCTAGAAACTAGTCTTTCCTCTTACACTATTGTCAATTAGTAGTAGCTCTGTAGGTAATGAGGTTTCCTTAGTCTGAGTTACAGTAGGATTTAGAGTCATAGTGTTTGATCTGTTTTTAAACTCTGGAAGTTCTAAGTTGTTCAAAGTAGCAGTTTTGAAGACAATAGTTTCATTAGTATATCTAACTAAGGTGAGAATTCTTGCAGAAAGTGGAAGTTACCAGAGCGTACCTGGGTCTTTCTACATGGGAGTCACTGATGGGGAGCCAGTGAGCATCAGCAATCCCAGCCTTGTTTCTCATATAGTACATGACACAGGAGAAGAGGTGGGTGTATGATGTCTCTTGCTCAGAAAGTCACAGAAGGCCAGCAAAGTCTCAAAGGTGATGATACGAATTTGTAAGGACATCATAGCTGGGGCTTGGCAAAAGGTTAATTCTCAGCTTATTTTCACAGCAGCCTTTACTGTCCTGTTATCTAGCCATCCTACAATAGGATATACAATCTTTCTGCGCTACTTAAAAAACATCCCACAGATAATTATTGGCTGCTGCATCTTGGCTGTCTGCAGTGAATCTCCATGGAGACAACATAATTGTAGTTTTTATTGCCAGCTAGGTAAGCCCCACATGGTGCCTCCTCCTTCTGATTTTTCTAGCAGCAAAATGTCACTGAGCTGAATTGTGCAGTCCATGGTAAAACACAAACCTTTACTCCATGATGAAAGCAAAGCCTCAGTGTGTATAACCTCTGTGTCTCTCTACTCACTGGAGAGCAGAGAGAGTTAATTTATGTCTGTCTGCAACATCATTCATGAACTGAGCACTTGAATTAAGTCTCAAGACCCTAAGTAGGGAATTGTTTCTATCTTTCTTATGTGCTCTTGTAAGAGAAGAACTTGTTTTGGGATGTAGTAAGTCACTTTGTCCCACTCCTGGTTTAGATGGGCAATCAATGAGCATCAAGATTGTACACAAATTCTTTGTAGAGTTTGTATGTGTCTTGGGTGGATTTCAGAATGGACTTAAAGTTTCCTTCAAATTCTCATTGCAGATTCACAGAAGGATTGAGTCTGGAAGGGACCTGTGGAGGTCATCTGGCCCAGCTTCCCTACTCAAGCAGAGCCAGTTGCCCAGGACCATGTCCAGAAGGCTTCCAAGTATCTCCAGTGAGGGAGGCTCCACAACCTCTCTTGGTAACCTGTGCCAGTGCTCAGTCACCCTCAGAGCACAGAAGTATTTCCTGACGTTCAGAGGGAGCCTCCTGTGTTTCAGTTTGTGCCTGTGGCCTCCTGTCCTTAACTGGGCACCACTGGAAACTCCTTGGCTCCACCTCCTTTGTGTCCTCCCTACAGGTATTTATACACATTGTTGAGGTCCTTATCAAAACAGTTCCTGTCAAAACAGTTTCAAAGGAAATACATTTTTTGAGGAAAATAATTTTGCCTATGGGTTTTAACAAAGCTGTTTTTTGCATGAATCCTGGGAGTACCTCTATCTGTAGGATGTGTCATTGGTGCCTAACCTCCACTCTGTCATCTGGAGCCACCTGCAGACCTGCCTTTCGATCACAAAGGAGCTCTTTGCTGCATGGACAGCAGGGCTGGCAGACACATGCATAGTTTGAGGCACAAATCTGAGGCATATTGTCACATAGAGGGTGAAGGGAAAGATGGTTAGAGCAGCCACCAAGCACTGAAGTAGTTTATGTGATTAGAAAGTGGTGATGTGCCAGATGAACTGGTGTGGTGGGCAGATGGCAGCCCATAAGCCTGGGGTCTTATTGAACCAGACATGCGACCTTGTTTCTTGAATAGTGAGAAGTACTCAACACATTCTCTGGAAACATTTAGGGATCGCTGGTGTTATTGCAGTTTATCTAAACTATTTGGATAACAAAAAGTATTTCCAGATAAATGTGACTTTGCATAATCTTAAAGCACTGTATAGAGACAGTAGAAATACTGCAGTTCAGTGGAACAGGAAAACTAAATTGTAAATGGCAGGACAGTCCACTTCTGTATTTTGCAGTGTCTAACGAAATGATAGATTTTAAATGTCAAAGGTAGAACACACTACTATACAATCCTCTAAAACACTTCTAGTTTGTCATTAGAATTAATTCACCATTCTTTACCAGACTATTATTTCATAGCAACACTTGTGATTTCTCATATAATGCTGTTGCTTCAACGAAAGCTCCTTTGGATGAGTGTAGGCTGCAAAGTAGCACATTGCCAAGTTAGGAAATAGATCTTTTTCAAAATAAAGTCCTATAACAGGAGAAAATAAACACACAATGTTAAGGAGCCATAGAGGTCCCCCGAATTCTGTCACCACTGGAGAGGGAGAGAAATCTTTGTCTTTTGTTTTTCCTGGCTAGCAAGAGGAGCTGCACACAAAAGCTTCCCCCGATCCCTTTGGTCTGCTCTCACACTGCTGTGCACTGGTGTCAGGTCTGCTCTTACCTGGTGAGCTGTACATGCACACTAACTCCTGGCTTGGTGCCTGGCTGGTCTTGAAAAAAAATCAGGGTCTGCCCAATTGATGGACAGTGTTCCTGCATGTGTTCTTAAGGTGCAAGTCCTTACCTTCTTTAACTCTGTTTCATGTTCCTGCTTGAATTTAAATCTGCTCCCTTGGTCATGTGAGAACCTGAACATGGGAAAGAAAAATACAAGCAGGTAAACAGGCAGTGCTGTGTAATCTGGGTGCTGTAGCATGGCTGTCATCCATCCAGTTCACCTTCAGAAACAGCTCTGCTGGCTCTCAGGTGCCACACATGGCTGTCACGGCTTTGCCAGCAGTGTTGGTCCGCTCTGGCACTATTCATGTTCTGCTGTTGTTTTGGCAGACTTCTCACACTTTACTGAGGAAGGAGCACATACAAGGGAAGAAAAACAATGAATTCAAGAGCATGGAGCTGCTGAAAAACAAGGTTCACTGCCCTCTCCCCTGTGATAACAATGCTGTGAGTAAAGCTTCATCACCAGTGTTATGTACAGCTATTGCAGCACAGGGCTGTCAGCTCTCGTTATTTAGAACCTCAGCAAATGGATTGCATTACTTCTTCAAACAGTCTTCTGAAATCAGGCTGTTGAACAGAGCAAGAGGCACCAGTGCAGCTAGAGACTGTCACATGGTTTGAATTGAAGCAATCATCTTTCCTCCACTCCTCCTGCAGCATCAAGGAGTGTCAGTGTTGGTGCACTACCAGGGAATCGAAATGCAAAATAAATGTGCCTTTTTTTTTCTTTTGAGTGGAAGTGTAGAACTGTTCAGTTGGTCCAGGGCTGAAGTAAAATATTCAGTTAAGAATAAGCCTCACAAAGACAAAAATATAAAGGAGACTATAGCATGCAGTGGGAGGTTTAGCCATTTTTTTGGGATTTCACAATGTCATGGTAGTCCGTGAAAGGTTTGAAGTTTGTGAAAACTCCAGTAGCATCATCGAACCTGTTCAATGGAAATTCCTGCCATTTTGTAGGGCATTTGTAGTAAATTACCAGACTAGGAGTACCCACACATTGGGAAATTTAATTCTTATGATGCTCTACTGCCGTTATGGGTCCTTTAATATTTCAGCAATGAATTACCACTTAGAAAATAAAGCAGCAGTAGGATAGGATTCCTTTTGGCCATAAGAGGGCAATGGCTACAGAAATCCATCATTTAGCATATAGAACTAACTTAAGAATGATGAACATACAATGATTTCTGTTTTCATAACTTAACTTTTTGTTAAATGTGTGCTGAACTGCACTAGAATCGCAGTCCCTGAAATATGCTCTGTGTGACCCAAACGCAACACTGTTCATAACCAGGTTTTAAAACCTGTAGATATTTTGCTTCTATGGGACTTCTGTGGTCAGTAGCACTTACCTCTACTGTTTGTTTTTGGTCTTCTGCTTAGGGATTGTGTAGAGAGCAAAAGATTTAAAAATAAAGTTTAACAGAAAGAATCTATTTGCTAACAGTGCCAGCCTCTCACAGTTCTAATTTATGATTAAAAAGATGAAAAAACCACTCTGCGTATAAAATCCTTTAGTAGCACATTGGTGCCAGCGCTGTCTTCATGCTACCATTTTGAGTTTCTTGTCCAGTTTACAGCTTGGCAGATACAGTTTGTCCTTTCCAGTGGCAGTGACAAGAGGTGGTGGATATAAAATATGACCATGTTTGTGTTTGGAAAAACTCAGGTATTTTCTGCTTAGAAAATGTTCATTTTTTAAGTGAAAATGAGAAGAAAGCTCAGTTAAGAATAATAGAAATAATTCTTGAGTTTTAGAAGACTACCAAAAATCACTTCTTTTGAGTTACAGAATAAAACCTGAGTATACCTTCATTTTATTGCTCTGATGATGCATAATATGACAATTTCTTTCCCTAATGATACACTTTTGTCCCTACAGTCTTACACTGCTCTGATAATGCATGGTGCTGCAATTTCTTTCCCTAAGGACACACTTTTGTCCTTACTTAGTGTTGTGTCTGGCAGATTATGATGTAGAATACAGTTTTATATTAATGACTAAAGGTCAAGTTTTAGTTCTTCACATATTGCCTTCTCTGAGGTGTCATGTTCAATCAATAATGCTATGAACAAGTTGCTTCAAGCACATATTATTTTTTTCTAGTATTATTTACTTTTATTTTGGCAAACAAGCTAGACAGAGTGGTCTAAAACTCAAGCATGGATTCATTTTCTGCAGGTCAGCTTGTAATGAAAAAAATGTTTAAACTTGTTAGAGAGAGGCACATCAATGAAAGTTAAGGGGATTGAGAAGTCTAGGGCATTAATTTTATTAATCTAATATGGCATATATATGCTCTTTCACATGAATTTTAGTTTATCCTGTTTCTAAACCAACGAAATACTAATGAGGGGAACAGCAGTGACTTCTGGATGCACTCATTTTGTCTCTTTTCTAAATCATTGCTGTTAGGTAAAAACCCAAGAGATATGCAATGCCATTGTAGGCACCAGAGACAACAACTTGAAATGCATAATGAAAATTCTCAGTTTATTAGATTTGTCCTTCTGTGATTAAAAACATATCTTAAACAGCAGACATCTGTTGGACAACTTACATGGTTCCTTTTTGTCTTGGTATGTGAGAAAATCCTGCAGGCTGTATTGCTCAGCCCCGGTACGTTTTGGATGCACAGGAAATTAAGCATATGCTCCGTGGTGGAGCTGTAATAACATGCAAGTTTGGTGTAATCTGTTGAAAAGAAAGAGTGCCATTCCTTGTGCTGTGCCCTATGGAAAGGAAAAGGGGGGAATGCTAGGAGCCTTCTTCCCTTGCCTGATCTCATGTGACACCTCTGGTTGGCTGTGAATCAAGTTTGACAGAAAAAATAAGTGTGTGATAAGCAGCATGCTAAAATCAAAATAATCTTGCGTCTACTCCTTCTAAGCCTTGTACTGTGGCCATTGCATGAAAAGATCACTGTAAACAGAACAATGCTATGGAGCAGAGTACCACTCTCACTAATTTTCACAAGTGAAGCTAGACTATTTTTTTTTCCACTCAGTAAACATATGTCCTTCAGGCTTCCTTAAATGGGATACCTCTTTCCTTAGTAAAAGTATTTTTCTTCCTGTGAGCCCAACGAACTCATCTTTTGAATGGTGACTTCTTTGAAGCCAAAAGAGTAAAGTAGCACCATGGGCTGCCAGTATGCAGCAGGTTTTGTTTGTGTGTGCTTTCAAAGCAAGAAACACCTTCACTGTTTTAACAAAGAGTTTCAGAAATATACAGAACCAACTTTGTGTTTTGCAAGTAAGTATGCAATGAAGCCCGTGAGAGAGTCACCAGGGGCATCATATTTATTTGCATGCCCATGGTTCAGCTGAAATTTGAGTGCTACAAAGGTATCAAAAGAGATTAAAAGCTTTATGAGGTAGATTTTCAAAATTGTGAAGATTCATATGAATAAGGGCATATTAGAACTGATGGTAAAGAAGGCTTAAATCTTCATGTTTCAGGACACAAAATAGCCTCTATGGAAGCTTAGGAAGGAACTCACCTTGAGTCTCCTGCTGAGACACTGGGGTCTTTGCCCCCAAATCCAAGTCAAAGAAGGACTGTGAAAGAATAGTAGGCTATTTTGATATGCTGTGAAGATTACCACAGAATTGTATCTCCATATACATCGAAGAGGACATACACAAATATATCCTGTCCTTGCTGAAAGCCTGGGAGCTGCCGGAAGTACTGAACCCTTTTTAGAGTGAATATTATTTTATCAAAGCACTAAGATTCAGAAGTGGGGCTTTGTGCCTTTCCAGGATGTGGACAACAACTGAGGTTAGGCCTCTAGAGCTCAGGTCTCACATCAAGGTGCTGTGATAATACCAGGAAATGCAGAGATGAAGGTACATGCTGAGCACTTATCAGTCTCCTCAGGACCAATGGTTATTGCTGGAAAAACCAAAGTTAATGAAATACCAAATGAGTGGTGTCTTCTTCATTTCTTGGCCTTCTCAAGTTGACACTGGAGACCTATTGGCAAATCAGAATGCGATGATTCTAGTATCAGAACAGCTGGGTTAATTTTATATGCTCTGGTCTACCTGCTTTAGAGACCATGGAAGCCAAACTGGAGGATTTTATGATGTTTTCTTGTTGTTTATGGTAGGCATGAGAGAGGCCTAAGAGAATGCCCTCCCTAGTGCTTCTGGGCTCCAAAGAGTTAATTTGAACAGGAATTTCAGCTGGATTCACTCTGTTAGCTGTATCTAGTCTGAGTGATAGAGAAATTCCTTAGAGCTAAGCTGTGAGTGTAATGTGAAGAAAAGTCAACACGTGCTATGAGAAATCAGGGATGTCTTTTCCCAGTGTTTTACTTGGTATGTTGTATGAATGAAGAGTTTTCTTCCTGAGACAGTGCAAGTGGTATGATAGCATGTAAGACAGCTGGCTTTAGAGCTTGGCAAGGAGTGAGTGAAGAAGGTTGAGAAATTCTCCTCTGGGAAGTGATGAAGAAGTGACTCATTCCTAGCCAGTTTGGAGAACTTCTGTCTGATTTATAGGCCACAGCATAGGAGCTCCTTTGGGCTGTGTTCTACTGATTTTCATGAACTGAAAGGGGCTTATTTTTTATAAGATTTGGAACTTGTCTTTTACCAAAGTCTTCAAAACAACTGTTTGATAGGTAACCTGCAACTTCTATAAGTGGGACTGGTATTTTTCCATCTCCAAGATTTCTATTTCCCATGTTTTTGTTTAACTTTCCTGGTGTCTGATTAGGCAGGTAAATTATTTTGTGTATAAGTAGTATATTTTTCCTAAAATGACCTTTGATAATGTTACAGTTCTGACAAATTTAGTAACTGTATATGCTACCTGATGTCAAAACAGTTTACCTTTTTTTTTTTTTGTAGCTACAGCTAAAGCTGATTTTTATAGCTACTTTAGTCCAAATAAATATTCCTGACTCAGTGGATCAAGATAAAACCACAATCTGTAGTTGCTTCTTTAACAAATACCAGACTGGGACAGTCATTTGCCCACTCATGGATTTTCTGACTTCTTTCTTATTAGATGTTAACAAAAAAGTCTAGAAGAAGCTTATGCTTGATTTCAGACCTTGGACAAATCTAACCTTAGTCTGATAAGGAAGATTTGAAGTAGCAGGTATGTACATAAATTTTACATTTTCAGGTAAAGCTGTGGGGATAGACATGACAGTCACACAGCACAGAGGTCCTGCTTTCTGACGTGGTCACAGTAAAGATGAAAGTCCCAAAGTCTCTTCTTTTGAGCGACAGAATTTAGAAGGTATCACATAGGAAATCTTCAGTAAAATCGGGAATTGTTCCCACTCCTTCAAACTCTGACTACCATGAAAATGCTTATTTTTGTCTTTACTGCTTGACTAGGTTATTCCAGGGGATTTTCCCGGTGTAAGGAAGAAGTTGATCCTGAACATGTTTTTTGTAGTATCATAATTTCCACTACAGAACTAGAAAGCTCTACCTTTTATTTTTTTCTTTTTCTTTTCTTTTTCTTTTTTTTTCCCCTGTAAGGGGAACTGCCCCCCCCCTCCCCCCCACCTTTTTTTGGTGTGCCTCCTGATTTTTAATAATACCACAGACTTCTTTGCCTTGCAGTGAACCAGTTCCACAAGGAGATTGCCACATCAGATTATGTGAGTTTGCTTCATTTCCAGGCAGTGCTATTTAATATACATCTGCTATGTAATAGATGCAACAAACCGAAATGATTTTCAGTTGGGTTAGTCTTTATTGGATCTGACCTCTGGTCTAGGAGGTGAAGGGAGAGTGGAAAATGAAAGCTGATTTGGTATTAGCCCACTATTCATACTAGAAAAAGTAAATGCTTTTGCGGTTTTCCTTACAGAGGTGTCTTTATTCATTTGACATGCCTTTAATAACTAATTCTAGTTGTCTGGTTGCCAAGATAGATTTCCTACAGGCAGACTTAAAAGTGGTTTTGTCCTCTTTGAATGCATGGCTTCAAATGATCCCAGAACAGCAAACATTAAACTTCCCCCTAGACCTTGAGATTTTCTGAAGCACTGTAATAACATAAAAGGATAAGACTATTAGAAAAAAATAAATAAATGAATTAAGCATGCTTCATATGATACGAGCAGGACAATAAAACTCCTTGTTTTTCCATGCAAACTAATATCTCTTTTCTACTGTTGGCCATATGCTGTGGATTTCTCACAATTCCCATTTTATTGATTTTGGTATCATCATTCCCATATATATCCCATTGCCTGGGAATGAGAATGTTTTGTAGGCTTCATCTGAAAGCAAGGAGCCAACACAATCCAATTTTTTTTCTTTCACAGATGGCTTTTCCAGTGTTTTTTTCTCACATTATCACAGAGCTTTAAATGTGTATCCAGTGTACGAGTGTCTGTGTAACATGTTTGTCTATGAGCATATGTAAAGCTGGCATGGGAACTGTGGAGTAGGATACCTTCCTTGTCATTTAACTGGGCTATACACATAAAGCAATTAGGAGCAATTTTAAAACTTGGCTTCATACACAGCCAAATTGAGTTTGGGTCTGCTGGTTGCTTAGAGAAAGAACATGAGAAAGAATATTGTCATTTCCAGGCATAAACTCACATTGCCAAGGGATGTATCTGTAATGGGGCTGTCCCAATGAATTTTGAGTTGCTAGGTCAAAATCTGAAAGCTAGTGTACAAAAAAAATCCACCTTTTCTTTGGGTTACTGAAATCCAATAAGATATTAATCACGGGCAATTACTACAAAGCTTTTTACCTCAGCTGAGTCTTAAATCAGCTTGGTTTGGTAATAAATGGAAGCTACCTTTCAGCTGAGAAGGACTTGGACAAACTTCAATTTTCAGCTGAGGATCTTGGTGTTGTGATAGACAGGTTGTGCTTTCTGACCAGGTCACCTAATTCAGTGTGAGGAGTTTCAGCTCTGTCCTGCATTGTATTGAGCAGACAGACCAGTCCCTACCTCTCCTTGATGTTGAGTTGTTTAATTGTCACCTTCTGAGAAGTGATTTCTTAGGGTGCCACACAGTCTTCCCCCCAGGCCATGCCCACCAGCTATTTCTCCACTGCTCCTTTGACACTCTCTAAGTTGTTGACAAGAACAATATGTTTTGACATAAGAGATCACAGCAATAACTTGTGAAGTGCTCATGCATTTTCATTTCACTATAGAAAATACCTTGTGCATGAGTCTTGGGTCCATCCCATTTAGCTTTTGGAGTGGTTACATCACAGTGACAGCTCAATACCATTATATGATTGGTTTGAAACATGGATCCATAGAAACATTCCAAGAGGAAATATTTCTGGCAGCTGAAAGCACCGCTAACATCAGAAGTTCTTGTTAATTCTCCTTTAATACATTACATTACATCTGATACAAGACCATTTACTTTCTTTTGGTTGACCTCAGTTAGGGACGTCAAGGCTTTTGACATGTCATTCTGACACTTCTGTACTGCCAGTACCATGGTCATCAGGAAGTTTTGTCAGTACAGTTTCATGTTTTTGTGCTGAAGCCATGGCTGTAAATAACAAACATGCTCAGTCCTGACTGTAAACAACTCCATGAGTGGCCTCCAGTGGAGCTGCTAATACTTCTCAGTTACTGCTGTTAGCCTGGTCCCTTTCACTTGGGTGTTTGTTGTGGGGTTTTAGTTTGTTTGGTTTTTGTTTTCCCCCAGTTTTTCTAATAATTTACTCTCTACTGTGGTATTTAATGTGTACAGAAGCACAGACAAGTGAGATTTTTCATCGTCTGGGAGACCTGGTTTATTTTCTAAATGAAGTTGCAAGGTCTGTCTGGATGATCTGCCTTTGGTAAAATCATGTTGCACATTTCCTATATAACTGTAAGTCTATTTGTTTTTCTTAAAAATCTGTGGCTTACTTGGTACCCATGGACTAGTAAAGATCAGGACCACTGTATGACTCAGTTCCCCTGAAAACTCTCAGTGGTGCAAGGGTCCTGTGATATAAATTAAATTTCATTTTTAGAAAAAAAGTCATGCTAGACCTCTCTTGCTGCAAAAGCAGGGTTTTTTTAATGCCAGTGATAAGACGAAATGTTGTTCTAGAAACAGCCTGCAGCTTATAGCATTACCCTGCCAAAATAAAACTGTGAAAGCCAACTTGCAGAGTACAAACCTGCTTAAGGAATTGCAATTTTAAAAGCAGAACAGTTGTTTTGAAATGCAAATAAATATTTTGGAAAGTTTCTAATAAGTATTGTGTTATTTTTACAGGACACTGATTCTCACGCCATGTGAGTTATAGCCGTTTAATTGTATTTTATATGGTATCAAACTTTCTGCCAAAATCTGGTGTTGGAATGTTTTTCGTTGTTACGGGTCTATCAACATTACATCATTTACTGACTGCATCATGTGTGACACACATGTCTGTGCTTAACCTTTACAGTTGGGATATCTGAGCCTGCTTTAATCAAATGTTACACTACCAAATGGGTGTTACTCTTTAAAGCTTCATTGCTGAGGAAACAGGTCTGAGTTTTTGTATGCCCACCCATTAGAGGTTGCTATCAAATTTAATAGAACTTAACTAGGAACAAATTGGCATTTAGTAGAACCCAAAATTTAGGCTTGGTTACCTTTTTTTCTATTAACTAAACTTTTTATCCTATAGCAGGCATCCAAAAACTATGGACTAGAAGATGCATGTCCATACTCTCAGGAAACCAGTAAGGCCAGGGGCTTCTTGCCAGAAGAAAAATGGAGAAATGCTGGAGTTTTTCAAATGCAAAAATTTCTTCCCTCGTAGAGGTATCTGTGGATACCTCCAACACATTCTGCCTGTTCTCATTGCTATTGATCTAGAGAACAGGCACCCTCTTCAAACAACCCTTTCAGTGCTGCTGGGGGCAAAGCCTTTGGGGTTGAATTTCACACCCTCAGGATAACTGAGAGCAAGATTTGCTCAGTTGTTGAACATCGCAATGTAGCTACCAGTAACCTGTCCCACAGGGGCCTTTCTTCTGGCATCCCTTGATTAAGCTGAGGGCTATTTCTCCATTCTGAGTCTTAGGTGATAACTTACACTGCAATTTATGCCATCTTTGGGGAAACTCAGATACCTTGGAGAGTTTCTTTGGTGAATGTGACTGTCAGTAGTGTGGGAGGAGATAATCTTTACAAGCACCTTTCAGAACAGGAGCAAATAACAACCTGCAAAAGAAAAGCTTTGGCTTAGAAAACCCTCTCCTTCCTCTCTCTTTGCTCAGCCTCCCCAGCTGTTTGCCAACAGTGTAAATGTGAAAAACATACACAGAGCAAAAGCTCTCCTAAAATGCAGGTTCAAGACTATGGTGGCATTCCTACCAAGTTGCTACTTCCATTGTTTTCAGTAAAATTCAAAAGATAGAGTGTACTGCAAATCCCAGGCCAGGACATGCACATGGGGGTAGCAGCAGCTGTGCTGGAAAGACGTGGAGACACCCCTAGATGTGGCCGTCAGGTGGGCTCGTGTGAGGCAGAGCTCCAAAGGCAACAAAAAGGGCTCTGCAGGGCAACTCCGCCAGAATCCAAAGCAGAAGAATGAAGCTGCTGATCTCAAACTGATTTCACTTGCCTAAAGTAAGTACTATCCATAAGTATGAGGCAGAGTTGGAGCTGAAGGTTTAGTCCTGATGTTGGTGAGACCAGCAGAGTCACTTGCACAGCTTCTTAAACAAAAGCTTCAAATCCTAAGCTCTTTCCCACAAATTCGTGTGCTTCCAGCTTCTACTGGTCTGTCCTAATTGAAATACAGACTTCAGGAAGGTCAGTTCAAATCCGGTGTGATACAAATGGAGACAGTCATTTATTTGCTTGTCTGGATCCTAGAAAATTCTTTGCATCAAAGACAATACAGAGATACCCATCTCAAACTCTGTTTTCCCAGAAAGACAATGAAGACAGGGCATGGGTGAACTATTAAGTTAAAGATCCTCTCTGGACTAAGGGTGATTGGTTTAAATAAATACAGATTTTAAGTAACACTCTAAGAAGTATCTTTTGCCAGATTGTGTGTTAATAAATATTAAACATTTATTGAGAAAGACTGTTACCTATGAACCTGGGGGAAGCTAGAAGAATTACTGACGGGTGGGTTATTGGGGGTTGTCTGGTTTATTGCTTGACTAATCAAAACATTTCTGTGCCATTAATTATTCTCAATGACTAAGCCTGTATATGGGTTAAAGACTTAAAAATTATCTGATTTTCAGCTCTTTTCTATTTCATTTTTTAGGTAGTGTAAGTGATTCTGTGTCATGAGAAAATGTATACAACACTGATAAATCCATAAAGTATTTGACCTTTAATCAATCCTAATATTTGCAATCCACAGAGCCTTCTTAAATGCCTGTAACCTTAGCCCTTCCACTCCCATTCATCACAATTACTGTTTGAGCTGTCTGATGCAATGCACAAAGCATTGCATGTTGACATCCAATATTTTATCATTAATAAAATAAAATTTAAAAAAAAAAGAAGTAAGAAACATTCCAAATATTTTTGCTGGTTTGATATTTTCCAGTGCAGTGCCAGGAGAGGAAAAGGGACAGTTGTGATTTATGTTAGTGCTAGCAGACATTGTTAATTAGTGCTTACTGTTAGCAGAATGTAGATGTGGTTGGCTCTCTAAACAAGTTGATTCTTGAAGTTATGCTAATTTTCAGTGATTGTTAACCTTTCCATACTGAGAACACTGTTTGTAAAATACTTAGGTAAACAGTACAGATTGCATTTTAAACAAGAGTTTAAGGAACCTGGAGCAGGAGCATGTATGACTAAAGAGAGCTTTGGACCAAACCATGCAGGTCTCATTCATGCTGTAATACATGAGTTAATGCCAGTAGGATTGTTACAAGAAAATGATCATTTTCTCCTATCCCCCAAGACTTTTATTGTTGTCTTGATCAAAGAACACTGCAGTGATGGACGGAAATACTAACAAGACTTACCCACAGAGAGGTTGGCTTCTGTAGACAGCTGAATGATTCAATGCAGAGAACACTGGACTCTGCACGAAGGAACTTGCAGTTGTGCTGTGCATCCAGGCAGTTGCTTTATTTTTTGGGGGGGGCTTCTTACTCTTTGTGAGCCTTTTCAGTAAAAATTTAAAGGTCTTTTTTCTTGGACAGACTCCTTTCACACATGTTTCTGTGTCAAGTACAAAGAATAACACATTAGGATTGAGATAAATATGATAAAAATAAATATCACTGAAATTTCCTCTTGTAGCATTGTGTTTCACATCACCTATGATTCACAATCCCCATGAGGGAGTAGGTGCTGCCCAGGATTTTTGCTGAGAGTGAACTTATATTTCTTTTGCCTTTGGAGTGAAATATGAGTCCTTGGATCTCTTCTATATAAAAGCAACATTTGGATATGTTATCATACTGCTATTTGTCCAATTTCAGACTTAAAATATGCTCCCCAGACCTCTCACACCCAGTACCAAAATACTTTTCCACTGGAATCATAGAAACATTTATGTTGGGAAAGACCCCCATTACCCCAGCACTGCCAAGTCCATCACTAAACATGTCTCCAAGTGCCATATCTACACATCTTTTAAATCCCTCCAGGGATGGTGACTCCACCACTTCCCTGGGCAGCCTGTTCCTGTGCTTGACAACCTTTTCAGTGAAGGAATCTTTCCCAATATCCAATCTGAGAGTGTTCTTTACACACACATATATATCTTTATGTGTACACTTTTATATATATGCATTTATATCTAGATATCTTTCCGAATAAGGAGGTATAATGACTATTTCAACATCAGAAGGTCAAAAGAGCAAAGAAATGGCAACATTAAAATTTTTAGACTTGTAAGTTCCATCTTTGCTGGAAGGGTTTTGTGTTCTCTTTCTCTATCTTAAAGAGTTTTCTTAGCGTAGTTTTTATAAGTCTTAATTTATTAGCAGGAATTATACTTTTAATGGAAATCATGAAAAAATGACATGGGAATATGATCTAAGTCCCTGTTCTCCCCCAGTGATATTTCTCTGTTTTTTTTCCAGCTGTTTTGCCAAGGCAAGTAATATGATTATAACTGAGCACTGATGTGTAAGAATTAGCATGATCTGTCTCTGCGATGCTGGATGGGAGAATGAGTATGATTTCATTTTTACTGCAGTTACCACGCAAACTCTTTCTGCCTCTGCACTTGTTTTTTTTACTGGTGGAATTTTCACAGGAATGCCATGGAAAGATTTACAGACTTTTTGGCCAGGTTGACACTAGCATCTCTGACATCCTGCCTGTGTTGACAAGACTGTGTGTAAAATCTCAGCCTGATTCAGAGAGCTCAGGGATCACATCATCTGAGTGTGGGAAATACGGGCTGTAGCATTCTTGTCCAAGGGGTACTCAAAGACTAAAGCGCCAGACCTTTAGGTCTACATAAAAGAGTCTGAGAGAAAGTTGTAGGTGCAGAGGCTGACAAAGTTAGTTAATCTGCTCTCTTTAGTGGAACTAGAGAATGCTAAAGGAGATGATAACCTATTCATAAATGAAAACTGTGGCAGCAATTCAATTCTGCTGAGTACTGACTATCCTTAACTCCCAGAAGAAAATTGCTAACCATCAGAACTCATGTGTTCTGCCATTCATGCAGAGAACATAAAGTTCAAGAGGTCCCAAAGAACATCCATTTCCTTGACTTCATCTATGCACGAAAACTCCATTGTGCAGATTTTGCACATTTCTATAAGGCTTAATCAGATAATACATGAAGCTTTGTTTCAACCTGGCATAAAATGGAGTAGCAAAAGTGTTTGTCCCTCTCTATGAGGATAAGGTTTTCCTTGATGGAAAATCTGCAAAGAGGTCACCTTAACAGCAATTCCAGGTATGACACTGAAAATAGCTAAATTTAGGTTGGGAATATTCACAGTTTTGTGGAACAATTAGGTCACCTCCACAAAATGATGTAGGATGCTAGAAGTAGTCTCAGGTATTTACCAGCATGCATCTGTTTTCATACAGGGGCTAATTTTATGAATGGTTTAGGACTCCACTTGTGTTTCCATAGACATTTACACATTGCCCTGTGGAGGGAAACACCTAAAAGAAGCTTTTTTATGATGCCACCATACTGCTGGAGAGACTTTGACTGAAGATCTGGCATATTTTGAAGTGCTGTGATCTCTTCCTTCCTCTCTTTGACTTTGCAGACATACACATCTTCTAAGAAACATTTCTGTTAGTCCCATATTTTAAGGAAAAAGCACTGCCAATATTGTGAATGAGTACTATTCCATAGCTTTTGATTGGCCAGAATTAAAATGTTTTGATTTCCTGCTGAAACTGATTTTTGCTGCTTAATGTCAGAGATGCAATGCTGGTGAGACTTGTCATAGGCCTGAATTCATTGGTGTCATTGTACATTGAACACAGAACTGCTGCTGCAGTGCTCGGTTATTACTGCATGAAATTGTGCCAGCTCTCTGGGAACAGATCTGTGAAAAATGCCACTGGAAGTGTTTATATGGGAAGTAAATGGATGGGGAATGTATCCCACTGTCTGATACAGTCCTCCATACAGACAAATGTTATGACGGTGTATTTGAGCCTCTGCATGTGGCAGCCATTTCCCCCAAAGTCTTCCTTCTTTTAAATCCCTACCCCACTGCACACAGGAACTGCTCAAATTGAGCTGGGGCACCCTTTCTGAGGACATGAAAGTGGTCATAAGTTTGGTCCTCAGACAAGTGTTTGGGATGCTAATAATAGCATTGCCTGAGAAAATGGAGTAAGATTCATCTCTCATACTTGACTCTCTTCTGCCCTGAATGTATTTCCTTAGGGCTTGGAGTCAGTGTCCATTCTCTTCCCATTCTCTGCCTCCTGTTTCCTTTCATACCCGACACTCATTTGTAAGAGCCAGCCATATACAGACACTGGAACTGTTTATCTTTGTAGAGTGTGCATTATCTATGCTGTTCAGCTCTTTGCCTTAAATCTTTTGTGTCTCCTTTTTCTGAACTTGACTCATTTCCTTGAGTCTTGCTGTTTAGCAGCCTTTTAATCCAGATACTAAATTCATAGCAGGCGACCTTCCCCTG
Source organism: Corvus cornix cornix (assembly GCF_000738735.6). Lineage (NCBI taxonomy): Eukaryota > Metazoa > Chordata > Aves > Passeriformes > Corvidae > Corvus > Corvus cornix. Next base: position 23,645,400 of record NC_047056.1, read on the forward strand.
TAACCATTTTCTCTTCCAGTCTGAGGTTTCCTGAGTTCACCTTCTTTTTTATTTTTTTCTTAACAAGTCTCTTTTTTGGCAAGTCCTGAACCAACTTTTGGAGGTCAGTGGCCTAGGTTATTTGTAATTGCTCAGCAAATACATCTTCAGGCCAAAGTGTGGTTTCAGATCAGAGAAAAGAAACCGGGTAGCATGGTAACAGTAATCTCTGAAGGTGAGCTGAATCATCTATTACTGCATGAGCTTTCCATAGTTTTATACTGAGTTTTCTCATTGCAGTTCTTTCTTTCAGTCTAAAAGTTTTTACAAGGATCTGATTAAATATTACTGGTTTCATGTATTCTGACTTGGGAGTTTACGGAGTCCCCCTTCCCCTCTTTTCTGCAAAAGGAAGGGAGAGGTAAGAAGGTATATGTGACCTAGCAAGACAGAAGTTTCTTTTGAAGATATTTACAAGTATGTTGTGGTATGTGAAAATCTCCTGAAAATTCCTAAAAATTTCCTTATCAATGTGTCTTGAAAAACTTGGGAACGCTAAAGTAAAAACATAAAAGCTTTTAGTCTGTAGGGTTGCTGGATTTGCCCTGTGAGTTTGACAGTCCAGACCACAACCAAAAGAGCTGTGTGGGTAGTGATACATCACATAGGAAAGACAGTAAAATAAGGAGTTGTAGCTCTCTGCCAGGAATTAGCAATAAAATGGAATTTGCATCCAAGTTTCTGTGAGCAGAATGATACCATTCTTTTCCAATAGATGAGTCTGCCGAGGCATTGTGGTTGTTCACATCCACACATATTCATGTATGGCAGCTTTATCATTGAAATATCAGCAGCTCAGAAACAAATATCAAAGTAAATACATTTTCCTTCATTTTATTTCAGTGAATTGTTAACAGCTGTTGCTTCAACTGCAATGTGGGAATATTCTGTAAAAGGAGAAGAAACTTCATGGTCTGAAGTTCAGTTCCTACATATTCCTTCAGCAGGGGCTTATGACAGTGGCTTGTCCCTATGTGGAGGTGCTTGAATTTCCCCCTGTTAAGCTCACAGGGCTACAGGGAGCCTGGGCTTGTGTGGGTCTGTACCTTATAGTAGTTTTATACTGCTGCCAAGTGACTGTGAAGCTCATCTGTGCATGCAGACCTTTGGAAAAACATGCTGTGGCAGTCAATTACACTTTTGGGGCTCCCACTGTCTGTGTTACATGGTGGTGGGGAGGAATGCTGTGTTTCCCAGGGAGAACTCGGGGTAATGTGCAGGAAGCTGTTTGCCTCCTGTGCCAACCCCATGATGTGTTCAGTGCAGTGGAATCCATTGCACAAGGGTTTCTCTGGGTACAGGGCCATCACTCCCAGCCAGTAGGTGCATTTACCCACCTTTCTCATGTCCCATGGTAGTGGCTTTGTAATTGAGACACTTGATTTTCCAGAACAATTGTCCAAATGATGTGCCATTGTGAGATTTCACACACACACAGAGTCATGAGTTGTGAAAGCATGTATTTCCCTGAGAAACACGGCTTAGCAACCCTATGTCTCCCTCTGTTATAAATACATGAAGCTGTGGCTGACTGTTCTTTTATTTCAAATACAGGTGCAATTAGTTGGAAGGCTATCAAGCTGTTAAGAAGGCATTCAGTAAGACTGTATGAGACTAAGCATTTAGCACTGTTTTCTTGGAAAGCTAGATATTGTATAATTAGTCCCTTTTATTTGTTTTGCTTCGGATGCCTTCAAGTGTGTTTGGGTAATTTTTCCTCATTACCATACAGGATAAAATTTACATTCCTGTAAAGCAATAAAGACAAAACCAAAAAACCTGTTCTTGCTTCCAGAAGCTGAAGATTTTAAAAAAAACACCAAACGCTTGAGGCTGTAGTAAAACACTGAGTTGGCAATGCTGCTGCTGCTCTCTTACACCAGGATATATAATACATGCTCCCGCAGAAAGCAACAGTGTTTAGCTTCCAGGGAGCACACCCAGACTTCTCGAGGAAACCCAGAAACCACAGAAAAGAGGCAGATTGAAAGGATCCCCCAATGAGTAAATACATCCAGGGCTTTTAGTTCCCCATCTGCTGTTTTGACAAATGCGTGTGAGCTGTTTTGCCAGCAGATATCACTATGTGTGTCCAAATTACAAGTGAGAATGAGAGAGAAAAAGCATTTCTCTACTTGTAAGCGACAGGCAGATTTAGGAATGTCTGCTGGAGTTTATGTGCATTATTAGGCACCTTTTTAATTCTTTTGTCAACCTCTATTATGAGGTCATTTCACTTCAATGCAAATTAAATCATAATTTTTCACCTTCCAATGTTCTTTTTTTTCATTATATATTTTTTAATGTGTTGTCCTCTAGAACAACATAAAAGCCTTTAACTGTCTGAATTGAACTACTGTGGCCTTTCTTGTCAAAAAGAGCTTTTGGATTTATTTCTGTGTACATTGACACTATAAATTGTTACTTTCTTTTCTCTCTTCTGCAGGCAAAGAGCTATAAAAATCAAGTTTCACTGTCACTTCAACCTTTGTTCTAAAACATTATGATGTGTAGAAAATTGATTATACTGGAATTTAGTATATACAACAAAAGGAAATTTTGTTGAAAACCAGAGGGCCATTTCTGTTCATTTGATAAATGTATTAGTTTCTTTGGTTTCCTGAATTACCAGGTAAAGGGCAACATTTTCCAGATCTAACTAATTTCACTGAAACATACGAAAGACAAATACCAGAAGTCAAATCTAACATATTCTTCCCATGGGCCTTAAAAAACCCCACCCCAAACTCTTTATTTTGAAAAGCTAAAGTAAGAGTTCAAAATTAAATGGATGATTCATGTGAGATAGGTGAACTGAACAACACATCGAGCTGTTGTACCAGCTGATATGGCCTGCTTTTTCTCAGCACTGCTAAAGAAAAGAAATGAGGTGAAAAAATGGATTGCTGTGCTACTCCAGCTACTCAAGAGTTGCTGTATCTCAGGGTTGCAACAAAGCAGACCCTCTACAAGGAGCAACCTGTGCCAGGGCTTTCAGCTTCATGGGTACAGGGCCAAATTTTGCTCCCTTTGTCTCCCCTGGGCATGGGGGAGCTGAGTGCTGGACAGTCCATTGGCAGAGGATGCTGCTCAGCAGTGGTGGCCCTGTGCAGCCTTTGCTCACAGTAGCAGCGCTACTGCTTCCACAGCTGCAGCTCTTTTCCCGTATGTTGTTCCTCCATGAAGCTATTCCCTCCTGCTGGCACCTTCCTGGATGCGGAGTGCAGCAGAAGGCTCCCATCCCATCCCAAGGAAATTCTCAGATGTGTATACAACTGCTTTAGAGACTCCTGATCGCACAGTCACAAGCAAAGGGACCTACTGGCTTTTGCCATGAATCTTGCAAGTGTGAGGGATACAGCAGCTTCTGCAGTCAAGCAGCAGGAGAAAAAAGCAGTTCAAACTAATAAAAGTATAGTTATCCATCCACTGGCAAAATCACAGTATGTTATATTTCTTACTGAAGGTACTTAAAGAAGAAATCATGTTCTTGTCTGATACAGCAGAATGTAAGCATGGTAAAAATTACAGTATATGCTGCTACTTATTTTTCTTTTTGAATAACAATAGCTTTAAGCAATGGGAAATGTTCCCAACTGGACAAATGAGAATCCTTAATTTAATCTACTATCTGAGAGACACTATAATCCCCAGTAAATATTAACCTCTGCCTCTTGATGCAAAAAAGATCCCTTTTGCCAGTGTCAGTCACATTTATTTCAGTCTAGACAAAATAGCTCCTAGATGTTGTAGGGAGAAACAATGATGTCTGAGTGCCTCCTGGAGAACATTCAAACCTTGAGCGTATTTTGGTTTGTGCTGGAGTTGAACTTGATGTGATAGGTCTGGAAAAATACAGAGCTGACAGTCTGTATGCACAACCAGGTTTTTAGTCCACACGTATAATGAGACCTAAGCACCCAGCCACTTTTTTTTGTGCCACTGTCAATTTAAACTGCATTTTTAAATGAACAGTGGGGTTATTTGGGTCTATTAATTACAGTAATTGTTTCCTGCGTGGAAACCACATGTATGAGATGTGAAAGGCGTGTGTGTGTGAGAAGGAATGCTGGCGTGTGTGACTGGAGCAATTCTCCTTTGAAGATTTTTTTTTTAATCCCTAGAGAGGGAGCTTGTAATGAGCAACAACATTTGCGCTGAGGACTTCAATGCTCCTTGTTGCCTCATCCGCTGCCTTGCCTTTCACATGGAGATTAAAGTCAGTGGTTGAAGCTGCTCCTCCTTTTCCCATGTGACTGATATAAATTCTACTTCAAATGGAAAGGAGAAAGGGCAGGTTTGGTTGTCAGCAAAAAATGAAGGAGAGGTCTGACAGCAGCAGGAGCAGGGGCTCAGTTCTCATTAATCTGGTGGGCACCAGAAGAGTAAACATAAAACCTTGGGAAGGTGCCGACTGCGCCCTTTAAACAAAGAGCCTGTGACTGGCATAAGAGCAGCGCTGATGGGTAAACAGGAAAATGCTTTTCCTAAGGTTCACCTGTTGATGGATATGATGGGAAACTCATGCAGATTTTTATAGTTTGTATAAAATTTGAATGCTTTGGTTTGTGCATTAAGCAAGTACAATAATGATCCCGTAGTTCAATTTCTAACCTGTTTTCTATTACAAGTCTCTCCATTTTAACTTTGACAAGGAAGCTGTCTTTCTGACTGGTTATGGTATTTTTCCTAGTGCAGAACAATGCCAAAGAAAAAATGTTTGGGGAAAGTTTGGGATTAATCTCATTAATCTCTTGAAATGCAGAATGTTATGTCCCCTTTTACATCTCCTTTTGCTGCAGTGGCACATCTCAAATGTGACTCAGCCCATGTGGGTCCCTATAATTTTCCCTGTGGAACAGCTTAGTTTGGAGAGAAGAGGGAAGGGATGAAAAAAATTCAGCAACACATCCTGACAGAGGGCAGCCAGACAGTGTGCCTTTATGAGGGAAGAGCTATACTGGGTAGAGAGACAGTAGATCTGAGACATCTAAGAGCAGATAGCTTGTATGCTGAAGTCATGGCACAGGCATAAATCAGTCCTCAAAGGCAGTAGAGTTCCTAGTTTATATTGTCATGCTCTCAGCTTGATTTTAGCAGCATTTATATATTCTCAAATATTTTTTCTTCTGTGCCGAGGTTCTGTTCCCTGCTCATGCACCCAGAAGATGAGTGGTGGAGACTCTGTTCTGATATACCCAGAAGTATAAAAGCAAGAGGAGTAGAGTCAGCGCAAGGTTTTTTATCCAATTCTTCGTTTGGGAAGGTCCCTGTCCATGAACATGGAAAAACTTATTCTTGACACAACTGGGACAATAAACAGTCAGAAATCAAAATTTTAACTACTGTAATCAATCCTGTTTCCCCTCTTTTCTTTCGTTTTCTTTCCTGGGGGAATATTTATAGTTGTTTATACTGGCCCTTTTACCCATTCTCATCTCACCTGAAGATATATGCAAAACATCAAGGTTCAGAGACAAGGCTATGAAATAAAACTCTCTTTGTTAGTTCAGCTAGAAATTTGAACCACCACAGAAGATTATTACAAAGGTTTTAGGCTGGGGGAAACTCTGGTACTTTTTGAACACAGAGTTGAACGTCAGAAAAGATTTATGTCAGCAGCGAGATCCAGCTAAGAGGAAACCACATTTTTCTCTCTCAAAATCCCTGTTGCTACCTCATATTGTTTACTGTCTTAGTGAAACTATTTCAGGATTTTTCCAGAGTTTAATAAGAGGGTTGACGATATTTGAGTCTCTGCTGCTTTTGATGAGTAATAAATGGTTTCTTTGAAGCCACTCTTTTAGTACCAGGTAGCATCAAGTCACATGAGCACTAAATATCCAGCTAGGCCAAATGAAGAAATAGCTGGTCTTAATTCCTGTCCCAGTGACCCTCTTCTCCTTTTTCCAGGAGGTGAATTTTGGAGTTCTGTCCAGTGATCATGCAGTGAGGTCAATGGAAATCTTTCATCTTCTCGGCTCCGTTGTTTGTACATCACTTGATGGGACAGGTTTCTCATGGCAGATTTCTTGTGGCAAAGCCAGAACAGAAGGAAATTTGTTCTTAGCTGGGCTTATTCAACAGAACAAGGAGACTCAGCTGGCTTTTGTGATGTGAGCATTCCAGCGGAAAAGTAACTCTGGCAGACGCTCTCATGCTAGTGCATTGATGCACAAAGGGATAAAGTTCTTGTGAGCTCACTAAGTTCTGAGTACCAGAAAATGAAAGTCAGAAAAAGATGAATCTGACAAGGAATCTGTGTTTGATTCTAGCAGGTGTTTTGAGCAAAAGTGAAAAATAAAATATGTTCCTCCTGAAACTTTCATCTATTTTAAAATACTGTATATTTGGAAGTACTTTTTGTGATGACCAAATAGTCTATGCAAATATTAATATATTAAAATTTAATTAAGATTAAACAGTTCAATTAGTTGTTTTAAATGCAAAATTTAAAATAGTATCTTCATTCAAGTATATAAATAGAATAGTCTGTATAAGTGAACTACATGAGCCTAATGGCTTGCTATATTTTTATTTGCTTTATTAATGAAGAAAAAACCAAACTTCTGCATCAGTTATCTTATGTTTAGGCATGATTAAAGGTTCTCACAGCATCAAGGGATATTAACAGGCAATTATATTTTGAGTTTAAAATGGATTGATTATTCCTTCCCGAGAGAACAGCAATGCACAGACAAACTGCATAGAAATAACATGTCAGTAATGCTCACACTACTGTACAGATTTTAAAGATAAATTTCCATCTGGCAAGCAGACATTCAGGAAGGAACTTTTGTTAATGTGGCTTACACACAAAGTTCGTCGGGGGTAAAACCCAACTTGAAGATTCATTTCTACTTCTCACACATGGTAAATGTTAATATACTCTAGTCATTTCTTAAAGAAATTGAGCACAAATAAGGAAAAGATAAGGGAAACACTGAATTTCTTCTCTTGTTCCACTGGCAGTTTTGGACTATTCAGATGGTTCCCCTAAAAACCAAGAGCCAAACAGAAAAACAAATAGAATTAAAAAAAAAAATGACAACTACAAACCAAGAACAAAAATGCTCTGTAAATATTAATGCTTCACTGAAAACCTAAATGTGCTGAACAAAGAACAGTTCATTTAACCTCTGTGAGGAAAGATAAATAATAAAAACATCCTTCACAAATTAGAGGTCAGGAAGAGAGGCTGAGCATATTGGAATGATATCCCTGCTGACTTCAGTGGTCTTTGCAGAAGGTCTCCTCTCATCTGAGCAAGGTCAGGGCTGCTGACTGCCACAGGATGGAGATGAAAGACAGGTTCTTTCACCCCAATACTAACCCAGCATCACACAAGGTAAGATAATGGAATAATACACAGGTGTTCAGTAGAAAACACACTGAGTTTGTTTCCCTGAGGTACATACCACTGATAAACATGAAGAATTATACTCTATCACTGTAGTACCACTTGACCTGAGCTGTTCAAGGGACTATTTGCAAAACAGGCACTGCATGTCTTGGGAGGAAAGAAAAATTATTCAGACAAAAATGATACTTTTTGTAAGCATACTATAATAGGAAGCTATCTTTGTTCATGGAATTGAAGTCCTGCTATTGAACTGCTACTGGTAAACAAAGTAAATATTAAATCCAGCAGAAGAAATGAATAGAGATGGTTGAAAGACAGAATTTTAAACTGGAACAGTAGCTGGAGTTTCAAAACTTACTGAGCTGAAACGAAGTGTCAGTCTCAGAAATTTATTTAGGGAGAAAAATATTGACAAGGATATTAAAATATGTTCAACTGCATTGAAATTTTACATGGTGATGAGATCAAGGTTTCAATGTAAAATATTTTGACATTATTAATCTAAGTTTTGTAAAGGAAGGATAGTTTCCTTAAAGTGTTTGATTGACATTGAATTTTTTTAATAACACTTCATCTTCATAGTTTTTAAGGAATAGATTTGACTGACACATGCTTGGTCACAAGGAAAGATGCAGCTACTGATTCATAAGCACCAGTGGACTTTGTCTTTGAAGGCCAATTGTACAATATTCATTAAGCTTGTTCCAGGCTGCTTATTTATCTTGAGATAAATAGTTTAAAACAATGGGGTCTGTAGTCTTTAGGTAACTAATAGGAGTTACCCAAATCTGTCTGAGCAACAGTGATCCTTTTGGATATTTTCATATTTACATTGCATATCGCCTTTCCAATGGCCAGTGTAGATTTGTTCCCCATTTTACAGAAAGCTGATTTATGTGCCCGTTGACTCTCTGTGGTTCCCTGAAATGAAGGCTTGTTTTAAAAGTGAACTATATTGTAACTCAACCTGCTAAGTGTGGGAGACAGCTGTCTGCAGTTCATGTTTTGAAATATTGTTTTAATAATTGTTTCTTTCCTTTTCTTAAATCAGTGGTAGAATATTGCCATTATGGGATTTTAGGTAAAAACACCCATTTCTTATAAGAGAGACAGACTTGCAGAGCATGAGGCTTGGAGATGGGGCACCTGTTAGTTATTTTCTCAATCAGTCACAAACTGGGGTCTAAATTCAAACAATTCCTCAGATATTGGGATGAATGGAAAAAAGGAGTTAGCTGGTAACAGCCAAATGAGAAAACTGTCTCTGGCTGAGCAATGAGCTTTACAATGGAGGAGAGGAGGAACAAACAGGGCTTATTTTCTCTGTGACAAACAGGGTGAGGCTGGCTGAGATGGAGAAGCCAGGTCGGGCAAGTAGGTCAGAAAATGCAGCTACAAGTCAATGCAGAGGGTGAACAGGTTGGATGCTGAAGTCAAAAGTCATTGGTTTCCGTGCTGGAAGTACTCACTGAGTATAAAATTTAGCCAACCTGCTTGGCAATCTGAGTATACATTAACTTGCCTAATATTAGGTGGCCACGTTTCAACATTTTGACCTAAATCCCATTTATTTTTGCAGTCACCTACAGAATCACTGCAGAGCATAAAGCTCTGAGTTTAACAAATTCTGGGTAAATAAGGACCTTGATTCATCAGTATGTGCCAGATTAAATAATTTCTTAGTACACATCCTTTAGACCCCAAGATTTCTTATGGTCCTGCATAATAAACTGTTTGTGCAATTAGCAATAAATTTGTCACTGTAAGTCACTCTTTAAAGCTGGGAACAAATATAACATTTATCAGTGTGTTAGAGTTTGCAGTTAAAAATAGCTATCCTGTTTTCATAGGGTCAGGGCACTTCCAGGCTTGTTTTTTCCAGCTCTGTTGATACAGGGAAGGTTACAGAATCAGCATGAGTATGTGATAGAAAATGGTATTCTTTGTACAGAAATAAAGTTTATTTGCTGAAGGAAAATCTGCCAATTTTGGATTCAGTGCATTGCCACCTCTTTCAGCATTGTCTTTTGGGTTTTAATGAATGTTTAACTGTTCCAGTTGCAATAGGCCTTACCTGAAATGTGCAGTCTGGTTGTATTGATGTTAAAATACCCTAAACAAATGTGCAAGGTTAACACACCATGCAAACCCAAGCAGCAGCCGGTACCCAGCATGCTGCTGTAGCACTTAGGAATTAACACACAGAGAAGGACTTTCTTCACATTGGACACTGTAGTCCAGCATGGACCCCTGTGGTGCCAGGCTGCCAGATGTCCCTGCACAGAACTCCACGGTGAAGGCTGCTGCCTGCAGTGCTAAGATTGGCATTCAGACTGTGTAACATGGTATTTACCTTCCATAGCCTTTAGCAGAGCTGGTGGTTATTTATCTGGAAATCTCAGACATGAGGTGTTATTTGATTTAGGGAGCAGTCTGTGTAAATTAGATATCCCTAAGCTCCTTAGGAGACACCTTAATTAATACCATTTCCTTGATTAGTTGATTCCTAATTAAATTTAGTATGCTGTAGAGATTTATTAAATTTGCTGTATATTTTTATTTCCTTTGGTTTAATTTTGTAATAAATCTTTTAGGCCACTTATCACATGTCTATTAGCTTTACAAAATCAAAACTGATGCAATACACAAGAAAGAGTTAAACTCATTGGAAGCTTCAACCTGTAAGAGGTTGAGGAATCTCTTTTATATCAGTCTGAGAAGAACAATCTGAGCCCCCACAAAAATCATATCTGACCTGTGTGTGGAGGGTAGTGCTGGGCAAAGTTGAAGTCTAGGAAGGAAAAGGGGGAGACTTGGGGCAAGAAGGATTCCAAAGAAAGGATTTAATTACATTGGAATTAACTCTAAACCATTCAACTGGACTGAAACAAAATTAATTATAAAGCATTTGTATGGAAGAAGCTGAGCCAGAAAAAGCAGAATACTGCCAAATAATATTTAATAATTGTATTCAAAAATTAGAAAAAGAACCCTTTGGGACTCTTAGTAAATCATTGAAACCAACTGCTCTTTTGATGAAGCATGTGTCTTTCTCAGATTAAATTACAGGGGCTGTCTCATGTTCTCATGAGATTCTGTAAACCTATATTACATTATTTTAGTAAAAGCAAAGTAAAAAGAATTAATTGGTGATCATAGACTTTCTAAGGAAGGCAGAACAGAATTTTAACGAGCAGTTACTCAGCTGTCTGTTTCGCTGCTTTCCCCCAACCCGAGCCTCTCATTTTCTATGGCACTGGGAGAAACTACTTTTCTTGAACAATTTCACATTTCCTGGCCCTGCTCACGTCTTGCAAGTGATGACGTGTCTTAGAAAATAGGGCAACAGAGAGAGAGAGAGAGTGATGGTTCTTGAGTGAGTTGGGAAAAAAGACAAGGAAACCTGAACAAAGAGAGAAAGTGATGTGTTTACCTTTTGCTTTGACTTCAGCCATGTCTAGACACAGCTTTATGTGCTTAATGGTAACAGCAGGGACCAGGAGAGGGTCATCTCACTCACTAATACCTCCTTGAGACATTGGCTTCAAGGAGGCATTAGGCAGTGCCACTAAAACTTCCAGTGTCTGGTCTAGCAAGACCTGGCGGTGTGATTTTGGCTTCTTGAAAACAAAAATCTTGAGTGCTGTTGATGTGTGCTTCCAAACGCTTCCAGCTCTGGGACAGGCTGTTCACAAGCAATGCAACTCTCCCTTGAAACTTGAATATGGGTGCACATTCACCACTAACTAACTTCAGGCACTACTTCAATGTTTGTGTTGGTTTGATGGATAAGGCTTTCTGAGATATTCTGCCTAGAGAACTCAAATGTAGTCACAAATGAGAAAAATGTTAATTGGATCAGACAGCTCTGTGTTAGATCTCAGGTGCCCCACAGCTGTGAGCCCTTTTTTCTTTTCAACAGTGTTTTAATCAAGAAGTGGAATTAACGTTGGGTTTGTCTTAACATTTCTGATTTTTTTTCTGGCTTAACATGGCTCCTTTCTTGCCCGTTTTGAGACTCCCAATGGGAGATAATTGAAGTTCCTCCTGGGAGAGCTTCTGCAGAAAAACTGTGGGTTTTTTTCAGGCTCTTTTTCTGTTTTGCCTCACTTAAAATTGATGGAAATATGGCTGGATGCATTGATCAGTTTTTTACAAGGCTATGGATGACAAAGGTAGGCAGGATGGCTGATGTGCAGTGTTTTCTAATAAAACACTGCTAAGACTCTTGGATTTTTAGGCGTTAGATTTATAATTTTTCTACTGTGTTAGGCAGATCTTCATGTCTTAAGTTTCATAGAAACATTTCTTGACAACATACCCTGTGAAGGGTGGGCTGTGTGTGGAACAGCTTGGAGGATGGAGAGATTAACTTGGCACTTTAGGATGTGGGCCTCTTAATGCTCTCCTACCGACTGTCACAGGACTTATCCTCACATGTATGCCTCTCTTTCTCCAGTAGGGAGATTTGTGGTGTTGTTTCCAGCTTTTAGTGAAAGAAAAGCCAGTGTCCTGACTTTGCCTCTACATACAGGTTTTAAGTCTTTGTCCAAAGTTCAAATCAGGAGCTCTGCCTAAATTAAGAGGGATTTGGCAATCTTTCAAGGGTTTTGCAGCTCTCTATTACAACAATGTAGGATTATAGAATTGTTTAGGTTGGAAAAGACCTCTAAGATCAACCCAACACTGCCAAGTTCACCACTGAACCATGGCCCTAAGTGCCATATCTACATGTCTTTTAAACATCTCTGGGGATGGTGACTCCACCACTTCCCTGGACGGCCCGTTTCATTGCTTGACAAGCCTTTTGGTGAAGATATTTTTCTCTAATATCCAACCTAAACCTCCCCATGTGAACCTCATGGTCTTAGAAACCTCATGAAAATAATGCCGTAACAAGGTGAAAAGGAGCAGAAATAAAAATTCACGGCCAGGTTGATAATTGCTGAGTGGCATTTTGTGCATGAGTACTTAGTGATTATCCATGGCCCTGCTCCTGTTGAACAGTTTAATCCCATCTGGGAAAGGCTGTGGATTTACTGGAGACCTGCAACAGGCGCTCTCCCTTAATCACATACGATTTTTTCTTTTTTTTCCCCCCAAATTTAATGTTGTGAATCAGAAATAAAGAACAGCAAAATACATCTGGGAGCTAAAGGATAAAATGGAGAAACATGAGAAAACTCGTGGGTCGTATCTTGATGGAAGTCCTTGCTTTCCAGGGGAGCAACAGTGCCTCCCTCCAGGTAGGGAACCCGGGGCTCCTTTCTGGCTTTCTGCCATACAACAGGCAGGGCAAAGAGGACATTTCAAGTGTATTTTAAAAAAGCTGTAACTGCTTAGAAAACCTGGTAATTCTTGCACATCTCAAACCATCCCAGCCACTCATAGTGGGCTTGGATAGAGAGCAGATCCCAAATGGCTTCCTCCAGGGAGTGGGGGGCTCTGCTGTGCTCCTCGGGTGGTGCTGTACCATGGGTATGTGCCAGTGGGTAGAATAAATCTATTACTGTGGCCATTGTAATGTCCATGAAGTGGGTATAGAAAGAAAATAACACCACAGCACTGTGGTCTTGCCTTTGAACACATTCTCAAAGATATAATTAAAACCACCAAGCTTATTTCAGCCAAAGTTCGTAAGTGATGGGTCTGGCATCATGCCGATTGCAGGAAGGCTAATTACACCATAAATTAAACTTTTTTTTTCCTAACCAAACATTATGACCTTTAATAAAATTGTTTTTACAACCAGCTGTCAATAAATCATCCAGGAAAGCTAGTGAGAAATGTTCTGTGAACACTCCACTTCTGTGAATTTCATTAGCTGCAGTTTATTTGATTTTTTGTGAGCTATGATGGTTTTTAAATCTCAAATTAAAAGCCCCGAACCATAAAAACTAATTCAAGAACATTAGCATCTTGGTCTCTGAAAATGAGCCTCTCTAATTGCAGAAATTAGTCAAGACTGTATAACGATCAGGAGGTCATTAAAAAAAAGAATAGTGAGTAGGCTGTGCCTGACTCAGCTACAGCAGCTCCAGAAAAGCTTTTTTTTTGAATATGCCCTTAATGGAAGAAAACTGTCTCCTGGTAGATCGATTTGAAAGCACTGAGAAAGCCTTTTAACCCAGAGGTTTGATTTCTGAGACATCACTTTCCTGGCCTTGTTTATTCTCTTAGGCGCATCAGGACTTGAGCTTGGACACGTGCAAGAAGTTTTACTGCGTGTTGTACCCTTGTGTCTGCAGCAGTGAAGTATGAGGTAGTGTCAATAGGCTTTACTTCAGGACCTCTTTTTGTTTTGCATTCTTAAGGCTCCTGTACTACTTCATGGTAATTACAAATATTTGTAAGAAATATACTATACTGCTTGATTTGTGACTTTAAGGTGGACATATTTTAAAGCAAGGCATTTTTATTAGATTGGTACCAGAAAATGAAGCTGTTAACATTCTACTCCTCTGCCTTATAAAGCTCTTCTAAGTAGAGGAGCGGGGTTATTTTGTGTTGTAGAAACATCTAGAAAGCCGTTAAGTTTGAATCTGATAAGACAAGGTGGCAATTCTTATTCTCAGCTCCTTTTTGGATTTGCAGGTTTCTTCACATTTCTGTTTTCCTCTATATATTTTGGCATGATAATTTCAAGCCCTTCTTAACTCTCATTGTTCATCTGACTTTCCAGAGCTCATTTATGTGGAATATGTATTATAAAAGTCAGATACACCTTGCTGAGCCCCACGTAGCTTCCATCAGTCCCTGTTTAACCAGTTGCTGCCATCTCACAGAGACATCTCTATTCCTGCCTTGTGGTGTATATTCAGAAGGTTGCCCAGCAGTTCATCTGTAAAGTGTGCCCAATCCCTCATCATATTTTGTCTTAGGGACCCCAAATGGAATATTTAATTTAAAGGAGAAGATGACACTTTCTAGCACCTACTTTTTACAAGTAAATTCTAAATATTTTCCTGTACTCTCCCTTTTTTTCCTTCCAGACATTTTTTTCCTTTTCCCTGTCTGTTGTCACAAGCATTTATGTGCTGTCTAAACCAAAGGTCTTTTGTCATGTTTATACCAAAAATATGAGAAAACAATGTGAAAAGATTGAGTCTTTATTTATCATTTCAGGTTCCCTGGGAAACCTTTTGGTGTCCATGGGAAGTTTTGAGACATCTACACTCCTCATTCCATGAGCTCTTCTGACTCTCAGTCTGAGACACCAACTTCCCTGCTGCATGTTTTCCTCCTCTGGGCCTCACAAATAGGTCCATACACTTATTTCTTGCCATACACGCATGTATGCTGCCAAAACCAGCCTGTCAAACACAAGCACTGTAATGTTGTCACTCACATTGTTCCCCAGCTTCCAGCCCCACATGCACCAATGTGCCCACGTTTATCTGTGGAATGGTGATGGAGATGTCAGTTTTTATTGCACGATTTGATGTTACAGTGTGGGTTCCCTTAGTCTGCTAATATATTGTAGCCTTATTGTTTCTGAAGCAAACAACTTTCTGCTTATTCCTCATATCTGATTTTTAGTGAGACTGTTATTATAGCTTTTCTGATGATCTTTCATGTTTTAAGAATTTCAGTTAAAACGGTGGGGTTTTTTTCTGCAGGTATTTATGACATTTTCCCATACCTATATGAGATGGAACTGACATTTAAATGTCTTGGCAAAACAGTTTGAACTACCATCCCACCCCAATTAAATACTGAAACAGAAACTGTAAACTCTCCTGTGAGTAAAATAAATCAATTATAAATTAGCAAGATGTAGGCTACCGATGAGGGCAAGAGAAATCAGAATGAATAAATATGAGTTACTTGAACTCCATGAAACACACACACACACACACACACACACACACGCACGTCTGCATGCGCACACACGCATAACGTTAAACTTGATCTGGACTTTTTCCTTCTGGCTTCATTAATCAACTGGCCAGTTAATCTGAAATATTTCACGTCAGCTTCACAGATCTGTTTTATGTATATACATTTTTCAGCTTTTATTTTGTTTGAGGTTTTTTAATATTACTTGGCTTGCCCTTCCATTATTCTTGAACATTTAAGGTTGAAAAAAAAGTAAATTACAGACCCCCATGGACTGATGCAACACAAGAAGGCAGATGTTTTTCGCTCTTCTCAGGTCACACATTGTTTCTAAACTGAATGTAGTGAGTCCAATAAATTGCTTTACGATATAGTAGGAGGCATCCCATTCTGCAACCGTGTTTATGTGGAAATCATAGGCACTTCAGATGAACAGCCCCTACTTAGTTCCTATTAAGTCCTAAGTTGAATTGATACAGCTTTATCCACACAGAATATGTATCATAAGTGTCAAAATTGCCTAGGTGAGCAGTATATAGTTTCCACAAGTTCTCTACCTACTGGTCTATAAATCTTTCTTTGGATTTATTTATTTATCTATACATTTATTCAAATAACAAACAACTGACTTCTGAAAAGGTACTATACTTCTCAGAAAAGACTTTTTTCCATACTGGTTTAGCAGGTAATTTAATAAAGAGTACTCTCTTCACACATTTTCACCACAGGTGAAAATGGAAACTCTGGCAACTGAGAGAAGAGTGTCAGTCCGTGAGACTCTTGCTCTGTGATATGACCTGCTTGTTAGGATTTTGTATCAAACTACTGCTGCTTTTTTGTTTTATTTTTCTTTTTTTTCCCCCCCTTAGCCTCCTTAGCATTAGCAGGACTACTTTTTTCATTACAACTGGGTCTTATTGCTTGGCTTTGTCTTGCAGCAGGACTCAAAGTTCCTACAAGAGACATTATAAATACTAATTATATCAACAGAGGGCTACATCTGAGGGATACAAAATGTTTCCAGCTGCAATATTTTGATCAAGTTGGCATCAGGATTTTCAACTTTGGAATGAAGTTTTTAAACTGAGGTCTTGTACCAGGAGTGGATACACTCAGCATTTTCAGTGAATGTGTGATTCCCAGCAGCCCCAGGCTCATCATCAATTGTCCAATTTTAAAGTCATTGCCACGAGATTTTTCTGAGTTTTTGAACTGTTGTCCTTTTATTGGATTTTACTTGGGCAGGATATAAAAGAAAAGTATTACTTTTGTGGATAAAGTTTTTGGTTATTGAGTGTGTACCCATTACTCTATACTCACTCTGCTATTTGCCTTCAATTCTGAAGTGAAAGTAAGAGGCTTTTTAGACTGCTGAAAAAGTCCCTGGATTGTGGGAATGCTCAGGGAAAGCCAAGATACCAAACACCTGTTTTTCACTACACTTGAGGATGTTGGGTAGGTCAAGAGGGGAGCTGTGGGTTAGCTCATTCCACTGTAAAGCAATGAAAGCCATAAAATATTATGAGCAAAAAGCCACCTGTTCTTGAATTAGTGCTTGCCATCTACCTTTGTGGTTTAAATTGAAAGTTCAGTATCTAGGCAGCCTGTTTTCCTTTTGCTGTGACTTAACCACAGTGTATCAATTTATACAGTGCCTTCCCAATCAGCTCCATCTCAAAGCCCTTTGCAAACCGTAAACGCAGGTGCACACAGGCACCCCTTCCTCTCCCAGGCACAGCATGCTAACAGGAAAGCAAACAAAGCATAACAAATAGGTGAGTATCAGAAACTACATTCAGTACCAAAGTACTAGAGATGAATTTCAGAAAGATAAATCTATCATGATGGATGGCTGTAAGACCATTCCTTGATTTACTCCAGGTGCTGGATTTTACAAAAGTAAATGCTTTCCAAGCAGCAGCTCTCCTCTGGCAGCTTCACAATCCTCTTTTGTTGGACAGAAAACTTGATGGTCTTGATTTGTTGAGATTTAAAAAGTAAGTGTGGGAGAAAAGAGCTGATCTTACAGAGGAGCCATGTACCTGACAGAGGTACTCTAGTCTGAAGAAGCCTTGCTATCCCGTTATTACATTGACCAAAAGACAGCTGGCTGAAGGCAAGAAAATCAGCTTGAGAGAGTTTTACCATGAGGTGCCTCAGGAGGTGGTAGCCTAAACAGATTCTCTGTCCTGCTCTAAAGGTAGTGTCAGAGCAGCTGTCTCTCAGGGACTAAATGCCATACAGGTATGTTTATTTCAGGTTTCAGTATGAATCCTTTGACTATTGTTCTAGAAGATGTTTGCTGTTACTGAGCTCAGTGATTCCTCTGTGCCTGTTTTTCTTGTGGCATAGGCTATTTAGCCTGTTGTATTTCCTTGGTGTGCATGCACTGCACTGGGCTCTGGAAGATGAGCCTGGGGTGGCCATGTTATGCTCTCAGGAGAAACTATTTTCATGAAGTCCATGGCTTTTAGGACATTTGGGACAACAGTTATTTGCTGTAATTAATTTACCTATGATGCCTAAGTGAGAGCTATGCTCATCCTCCCCTTCCCATATTGTCAGTGAAGAGAGAGTGCAATCTTGAGGTAGTGATTCAGGTATCACATGGGCTGAGGCATCATTTCTGGCAATGCATCTTCTCTCTTCTCTCTTCTCTCTTCTCTCTTCTCTCTTTTCTCTCTTCTCTCTTTTCTTCTCTTCTCTTCTCTTCTCTTCTCTTCTCTTCTCTTCTCTTCCTCTTCTCTTCTCTTCTCTTCTCTTCTCTTCTCTTCTCTTCTCTTCTCTTCTCTTCTCTTCTCTTCTCTTCTCTTCTCTTCTCTTTCTCTTCTCTTCTCTTCTCTTCTCTTCTCTTCTCTTCTCTTCTCATGCAGCCAAGCTCAGTCCAGGGTCTTTACTGTTAACATATATTTGCCAAGCAACAAAATTCCCAGAAGTTCAGCTTGCTTGTGTTTCAGTGGTTTGATATTTTCACATTTCTCTGTGGTTTGGTTTGTTTTAAAAAAATATTGTCCAAAGGAAAACATTCCCTCAGAAAATGCTGTAAATTGTAATCTAGCTCTGATTCTTCTTATTTTGTTAGCTCTGGCTTATTTATACTCCAAGATCAAGTAAGACAAGTTTAGTTTTGCAAGCAATCAAATAGCTAAGGATGTTAGAAAAATGGCAAGAAGTCATGTCAGTCTCTAAGAACTACACACTGATTAACTGATGGATTTTAAGGCCAGTATTTCAAAGTTAGCTTGTATGACTTTTGTTAGAAATACTTTAGAAAACCCTTAAAAATCATTAAAAGATGAATGAAGTGTCTACTTGATTTAGTATTCATACAGACTGCTATTTACCAAAAGAAAAACCTCATAGTCTGTTCTACATACTCCAAATTCACTTCCTAAGTTTCTGAGCCTGTGCTACCAACTATTTCTAAAGCTCTACGGTAGCACCATTATTAATTCTTTTGATATTCTTTTCTCTAATAAACATAAATCATCATGCACTCATTTGGTATGAGCATGGATATCATAAGGCTTTCTATGGTATTCCATCACTTTATAGAAACACTCAGGTGTGGATCTGACTAAAACTCAAGCAACATTGCTGTGGATGAAAACTTGAAGGAATCCCATCTCATGTTGTGAGTATGGGTGCCACTGTGCACTCTGATGTGAATTTTGTCTGGACTGCAGCAAGTGACACCATGAGGGAGATGCAAGACCGATTCCTGTCTCCTCTGAGCTTGGAGAAGACTCCCTGCAGCATCCCAGGAAAACAGTGGGGCTCCAGGCATTAGGCCCAGGTTGCAAACCCTCCTGTGCACAAAGGCAAGGCCAGTGTAGCTGGTCCTGTTCTTTTGCTTCCCTCTTTTGGTTGTTCAGATTAGGGATGGCAAAGGAGTCTCCTCCTTGGATGCGGCTGTTGGCTGCAGAGCTGGGCTGCTGCTGTCGAGTCTTTATTTCTTGTAAAGCTTCATCTCTCAGAGCTGAGATGGTGTATGAGGCTCTGATGCTGTCAGGACTTGGGTTGTTTCTGGGAACAAGCCTGAAGTTGAAAGAGGAGCAAGAAGATCCTCCTGAGATGGCTTTTCAGCTAGTGTAAGTTGTTGTTGCTCTATGACAATCCAAGGATAATTTCCAGATGTGAAGGTTTGCCTGCTTTTGGCTTTTAAACAGACCTCCTCATTGATCTCAGTTGGAATTCTGCTTATACTTCATAGCATGGGGCAGTGCCAGACATGCAGTACCTGTGGGGACAGGTGAGGTGATGGGCAAATATGTATGCAGTATCACAGCATACTCATTGCCTTTTGCAGGAGGAAAAAAGACAGGCTTGAAAAACTTAAGAGGACCAGGATTTCCTGTTCTAACTTTGAATTAGGTTTAGTACATGGATCTGCTGGTCTGTATGGTGAAAACTAAGCACTGCCATAGATTAGAATGAGATAAAATTATATTGTTACTTCAGTCCAGTAGGAGCTATAAAGATGAATTGAAGAAAAAAGTAGAATGACTCACCTGGCATGGCAAAATGGAAACCCTTCTCTTCACCAACCAGACATGTCTCTCCATATTCACCTCAGAAATAAAGTCTGTGTTGAAATTGCTGACAGACAGTTTAAACTCTGCACGTGATTCATACCATGCCTTTACACTGACATTTTAAGTCAGGTTTTTCTGATACATTTTGGGTTTGCTTTTTGGAGGGTTAGTTATCTACGTTCAGACTGGGAAGGCAGAAGACAGGCTGGTTCAGAAGCTTCACATGGCTGACCATTTTTTTGTATGGTGGACTATTAATTTGGCAGTAACTGCAAATGATCTTTGCACTTCAAAGGTATAAAATGTCACATTCTCAATATCTATTCAAAGTAAAGAAATATGCCAGCTTCTTAATGAGCCCAAATACTGGTCTGCATGATGTGATTGAGGTAAATTACATCCTTTTAGGACTCAAACAATAGTAATAGTAATAGTAATTTTTTTTTTCTGTTCGCCTTTTTACTGTGGTTAAATACTTTTTCCTAAACAGCTTCTTCTAATATCTTTAATTTGCAGTATTTTTACTGATGCCAGTTGTTCTGCTAAAGCTTTGCAAAGGATTTAAACCACAGTGGTTTGTTCATTGCCCTAGATGCCTACAGATTTCTTTTTGTCTGTAACTGTGCTGTATGATTTTTATGTGAAATTGATTCTGTACAACTGTAACTAACAGGATTTTCCTGGAAACAATCCGAACATCTTGTACCAATGTTTACAATAAATATATAAGAAGAAATTGATAGCTATCTAACAGTTTCCAGGAAGATGGGAATTAATACAAAGCCAGCCTCTGAGTGTTTTTCAAAGAGAAAGATTGGGGTTTATTTTATTTCTATTGAAACTTGTCATGTTATTTGAATTCCCTTGACATTTTTTCATACTTCAGAGCCTTTTTAACATTGTCCAAGCATCGAACATTCTGGCCTTGTGTGGTGCCTGGGAAATGTTAATTGAGCAATCCTGAGTTGAACCCTTCCTTCAAATACTTTGTAAAAATACAGCTGTTAATAACGTTTATTTGGCTTCAATTTAGATATGAAAAAAATCCATTTCAGGAGGTTACTGAAAAAAGGTTTAGACTTAATATGTGTTCCCCACATATTAAGAGCAATGGCATGTGCTGTAAAGAATAAAAACCACAACACACAGACATCAGTCCTCATGGGCTAATGGAAATCTAGACCTGATTAAAAACCCATTTCAGGACTTTTTTATTGCAGGGGTGGGTTTGATAGCTGTCAGTGTACAGGAAAATAGCACATCTGGAATCTTACTGTGTACTTGTGCTGGCTGGTATAACTCAACCTGTGTGTCAGATTTTTTTTTTTTAATAGCCAAGATTTATTTGGTTTCTATTAATTTTTTAAAAGTCCTTGGTAAGTATGCTTATTAAGTACTAAATTTTTACCATCCACAAATTAAAAGCTATATTTTAGTAGTGAGCAGTTTCCTTCAGAGAAAAGTAGGAAAGCCAGAAATAGGCATTAGTAATGTAGAGAGTTATTTGATTACAAACATACCCCAGTGGCTTCTCAGGGATGACTATTTTGCAGCTTGTTTAATGAAAGTTGCATTTTTCTTGTGACTTTTCTATCTAGTTATGAGAAGTCTAAAAGGAGAAATTAAACAAGTAGTAGGCTCTGACTACTATCATATCAAGAGTTATTTTCCTATTAGGAAATGGTATATGTCTAGGAAATTGTAACTATTGTTTAAAAACCACTTGGATTTGCTTATAAAACACAAAACTTCAGTAAAGAAGAGGCTTTTTTTCCTAAGCAATGTCTTGGAGAAAATTGAACAGTCACCTACAGATCAAGAACTTCAGTGTTGTTTTAACATTTCACATGTAACCATAATATTAATTAAATAAGTGAATTTGTAACCATCCTTATGTTAAAAGCAAGAACAGAGCAATAAAAATCTTTTGATGGTCCCCCACAGCCTGAGATTTATTGTCTAGTTAAAATTTTAATAGTGCAGTTCCAGAACTTTTATATTTTAATTGCTCTAGAGATTTGTACAGCTGAAATATTTAATGTATTTTCATATATTCAAATCATGGTCTAAAATCAATAACGACCTGGATGGTGCCTGTCTTGGATGGTCCTAAAAATCTCTAAAAATTGAACTATGCATATGAGTTATTAATGTTTTGGCAGTGTCATTTTAGTCCTGTTCTACTTGGCAAACCCACAATATTTTGAATTTCTTGCAGGTTAGAGTTACCAGGGAAAACTGTAATTCTTCAGTGGGAAGAGAGCCAGAAGGGGATAAATTTTAGTCACATTCTATTATCTTCAAGATGGTAATGTTTTTGAAGCAAATTATATACTATTTATTCCATTTATATACAGTATAGATGGACATATATTTAAATGTCACTCCAGTATTCAAATAACCAGTTATAAAAGTCATAAAAAAGGACCTCTAGAATGTCACTACAAAGTGCCCCAAAAATAATTCATTTTGGCTGAGCTAATTCATTTTGGCTGAGGTGGAGGAAAAAAAGCACACCTTTCTAGGGCAGAGTCACCCACAGGAACAATCATTCATCAGGTAGTCATAATCTTGACACAGCAGAGTGTCCATCAATTTTATTTTCACCAAAGTCAGGTGAAATACTTGTGCATGAGAAATTTGGGAATTTTGTGCGATACCCTAATTTTGCTCCCAAATGCCAGTATTTTCAGCTTCTCAAAGGGTTTAGAGCAGGGTTCATTAGTGACTTCTCAGAAAATTATTTATGCTTTAGAAAATGTACTACATGCATTTCCCAATACTTGAGAAAGTATTATGTGGGAGAACAAACTGTACTTGTTGAAATATACAAGCAAAGCCTATGTCATAAAGCAGTAGCTTGGCTTTTGCTTTCCTTATTAAACAGCCATTTTCAGAAAATACTTGATTTTAGAACGTTGTGATTCATGGGTGGTCAGTGGGATATTCTGGGCTTTTTTTTTTTTTGGTAAAAATCCAGAAGTTGAATGATCCTGGCTTTTACTGGGCTCTCTCATGGGCTCTTGCACTGGGTTCCCACCTTATATTCCTGATTAATCTTCAGAGGTGTAAAGCCAGGGACAGAAAATTATTGATTAGCAAAGTCTGCTTTGCCAGAAAAGATCCCTCACATTTTAAGTCTCTAAGCAAACTGAGCAAGCTGTGAAGTTACTGAGAGGCTTGTGGACTTGCAACAACAGGAGTCTGCAGTTAGAAATTATGGAGAGGTACACATTTTTTTGCCTTGTGTAAGAAGAGGCTTCTCTGATTTTGATAAGTAACAACAATTTGTAGTTGTGCATGAATGGACAATTACTATTAAAGGTGTGACAATACTCTCACAGGACTGCAGCTTTTGCATCGATTCCTGGATTTCAAGAGAGAGGGCAGATCCTAACAGTGACTTAACCATTTCTGCCAGCCATTCTCACATTGAGCTTGTAGACCTGAATTCAACCAAATCTTATTTTTTTAGGAAGACATTTGGTTTTGCTATTAAGTTTTCAAGTGACAGGGAATATATTATGTCTAGTAGACTATTTTAGTGCTAATTTACCTACCTAGTAAGAATGCACATTATTTTCAGTCTGATTTTGTCTGTTCTAGCCATTGGACTTCTTCATATCCTTGTCTCCAAGCTTAAAGCAGACTTGATGATTTATAGGATGGGAAATATTTTTGGCATGGATGAGCTTATAAACTATGATCAAGCCAAGCATTCAAATTACCTTGGATAAGTTTGAATCTATAGAGTCTTTCAGGAAAAAAACTGGTTTTCCAGCCGCAGCCCCATTCCTGTGACCCTTTTCTGAGCTATTCCCAGTTTCTGAAAATCCCTTACAAGTAAAAGTCAGCTGGAGAGCTCAAGCTCAGAGATTCAGCTTGTCTCATGCTCTTTTATTACTCAAAGTAATTTACCCTGTGATCCTAAGATGCCCGGAGTAAAAACCAATTTTTCTTTAAGAAACTGTGAGCTTTATGAACCTTACAGAGCTCTCTTTCAGGATGGTAATTCTGAAATTTCAGCTGTCACACTGTATTTACTGCTGTCACTGTTTTCTGTAAAAATAATGAAGTGAAACAATGCCCTCAATTGTTAACATCATCCTGGGTATGAAATGTTCATGTTTCCTAGCAGACCCTAAACCAGAGAGAAGTAAACTGAGCAGGAAGCCTTTGGCAACCCTGAAAACCATGAGCAGAAGGTTGCTGCCTAGAGCCAGTAAAAGGAGATAGGACACAAGGACGACAAATGGGAGTTTGTGTGGGTGCCTCAGGGTATGGCTATGAAAAGCTCTTGGGATTTGGGTGGGATTTTCCTGCATCCCAGCATGGAAAGTTTGAGTGCAAGAGCCAGAAGTGCAGGAACTGCTTGGCAAAATACCATTGGAAGAAGGAACATTTTCAACCCCGTCTCAGATGCACCAGGGCTTCTGCTTCTGAAAATGACATAAGAAGTCCTACAACAGCCATGTTTGTCACCGTATTAGCTCTGCCACAACCTGGTAGATATTGGGTGTTGGCCTGTTGGTGTTAGCTCTGATCATGCTTGAAGACTTACTTATTTTTAGCATTCACAGTACCTCCATTATTGTGCATCTTTATTAAATTTTATATTCTGTAGAAACTTCTTCCCTTGTTATTTACAGGGAAAGATTTTTTTGTCTGCTTGGAGTAAGGGATCTTTCCAGCCATGGACCTTAGAAGACTGAGGAAACAGGAGTTGATGTGAAACTCCATGGAGGTTTTAACCTGACCTGTTTCTGTGGGTAGAAGATAGCCCTTTCTGAATGGACCATACCTAGCAAGGAGGTCTAGTGACATGAGAGTAAAAGCAAAGTCTTCTGCTCCAGTTAGGTTTCAGAACACCACACTTTAGTTCTAGTTAAAGGTAATTTTTATAATTGAGTGATTTATTCTACATGGTTTCTAGTCCTGCTCCCAACTTTAGCTCATTATCCTTTTGCTGGCTTCATTATTTCCTCAAATCCCCCACATTTTTGACTTTCCCAGGACTTCCCACTCACCTATATCAACAATTAAATGTATGGGTGTAGCAGAAAGTTAATTCAAAATGGCTCTGTTACTGCTAAGGTGAATATTCTAAAATATACCAAAAACCAAAACAAATAAAAAACCAAACAAAAAAAGAGGATGCTTCAGTGTAAAAATTATGGTGATGGGAATGTTCTGAGCTTGCAGCAAACATGCAGATTGCTGCCAGAAGGGGTAATTGTAAAAATGCCTCTAATTAGCTGTAGAGTTTAATTCATTGAGTAGAAATTTGAAAGCTGAAACAAATATTTTCTTCCAGAAAATATCAGTTTGTGACATTCGAAGCTGGAAAATACTATCCCTAGTTTATAAAAGGGGAAATGAAGTCCAGAGATGATTACATGATTTGCCTAATATTCCAGAGATGTGTGGAAAAAAGCTCAAGTGTGACAACAGTCCCAAGGAGAAATGATACCACCAGTGTAAGCAGACAGCATACAGCTCCTCGATGCCTACGAGTCCTACACTTCTGCACTTAGTGGCTGTGGAAAACATCAGTCAAAATGTCACCATTTAGTGTGTGTTCACTTTTCATGGGTGCAAATGAAAACACCAGATGGGACCCAAAATGTGGCTGACTGTGGATACTTTAATGGCTGTCTCAGGCACTCTTTTCTTAGGAGGACTTAGATCTACTGCTACTTCTCTTAGCAGAAAGGGTCACTGAAAGAGTTCAAATGATGGTGCTTTTCTAACTGCTCTGAGAGAACTGGCTGCACTAAAATTCTTCTTGACTTGTGTTACCACAAAAATTGTAAAACAGTTTTACAAGCTGTTGTGCTTTAGTGCAAAACAAACACATTAAAAACATTTAATGACCACTGCTTCTTGCATCTTCCTGTTAATTTATGTAATTTAGCCCTATAAAAGAATCAAGAGCTGTTTGGTTAGAGCAGCTTAAGATGTTTATTAATATTTGTTGGTTGTGCTGTAGTTGCAATGTGAGCCTAGACAGGAACACAGAGCTCTCAGCGCCGTGCTGGTGAAAGAAGTTAACTTTGTATTTGCATAAGCATGTAGGAAATTAACCAGTTATGATACAGTGGAATGCAGTTAAGCTTTTTCTACTGGATCATTAACTGGAATTTCATATTCTGGTGATGTTCATCTCAGACTCTGAACCTAAGGGACCTCGTACCTCCGTGGGCCTTCCAAAGCTGTGTGATAGGCGCCTGATTAGAGGGTGATTTGTGATGTTATGGATGCGTTATGGGCTTGATTGGAGCATGATTGGGGAGTGATAAGAGAGGGGTGGGCACGGGATGGGCATGGGATGGGTGCAGGATGTGCATGGGATGGGTGTGGGATGTGCGTGGCATAGGCACGTGATGGGCCCACGATGGGCAAGTGATGGCCACTGGTTCCAATTATAGCTCAAGTGCAGCTGCAAAATTCCAATGGCACCCACATCTTAGGCGCAGCTTTCCTGCCTCTCTTCCTGTATCACCGGGTTAATCTGCAGTATATGCAACTGATTTGGCAGATATATGGATTCCAGAATAACTTGGCACCGGCTTTTCATATTATTGGCAATTTTTCAAACCTCTCCGTTCGTGTGGATCTCAAAGCCAGTCTTGCTTCATTTGTAAACTCAGTAATTTGCCCAAGTCATGCATGTTGCCCTGTAATAACGTTATTTCTCCAATAAGCTCAGACCTGTTGGACAGCTTTGTGCTGGAACTAATTATGCTTCCCGACATCTGCTGAGGAGCGACTCCCAATTTGCATATGCTTGCTTTGTATCATAATTCCTGACCTGTCAATTGATCTTGTTCTGTATATTCTGTATAGTCACACTTTACAGTAATGCAGTTTTTCATAAGTCATGTAAGTTATGCATTTTATCATCTGTAGTTTCTTTGTGTCAGAATATTTGTCTGTGCTTTTTTTTTATATCTCAGATATGAATGAAATCCAAAGGTTCAATAAGTGAGGCTTTATGAATACTGCTGAAAGTTTTCTACCATAGGACTTTAAATTACACTCACAGGACACTGTATTTCATGTTTTGAAGTTCTGCTCTAGTGGAGGAGAAAAATGATGAAACAGGAGAGAAAGAAAATGGCTAGTGGTGAGAGAAATGTGAAGGCATGGTATGAAGGAGACCGGGGCATCAATTTCTTTTCTCTCAGCTCTTGCACAGGGTTTGCACCCAGTTCTACATGCTACAGAGTTATATTTGGTGTGGTACTGCAGAAAAAAGAAAAAGTTGGGCATAAATTTTAGGCTGTGTTTTTGTATGAGGCCAATTTCTCCAGTGTTGTTCTCTATCTTTTATTCTCTTCGGCATCAATCATGTCAGCCAGTACTTAACTTTGATAGTTCTACTTTCTTCTCTTGTGAATGGGTCCAGTTCAGGCTGGAATATCAGGTAGAAGCAGGACATGTGAAACTAACTTTAATCATTACATGATACTTTCTGGTGGCCTAGATTTACTAGGGAATAAATGGGGTTCCTACAGTGAGGTTAAATAGGTCTCCAGGTGAGATTGCTGGAGCAATAACACACCCTCTAATTCACTGAGTGCAGCTTCTGATAGGAATGTGATGTGCCAGCTGGATAGAATCCTGTTAGGAATGGCTATAAACCTTTTTATTAAACATGATTCAGCACGTCTTTACTTCCCTCTCCGCTCTAGTTCTCAGAATTGCAATTTCTGTCTTTCTTATGCAGTAGGAAAATAAGGCGAAGAATGAAAATTTCATCTGGGTTATGAACCTCTTTCCTCAGACCTCCTAAATGGTAATTGTTCCTGGAAAGTTTGGACAGTTCCTTTGTTTCCCTTAATACTTGCAAACACTAAACCACCACAGCAGAAGAGAGATTTGTATTGCCATACACTACTTGGTGATTTTCTTTCCTTTATGACTTCTCCCTGTCTCTTTCCCTGTCTTCTAGTGCACAGCTTGTGGAAATATGTCACATTTCTGTGGTGCAGCAGAGTGGGAGGCAGAAAATCTGGATCCTATTACAAGTTTGGCCATAGTCTTCCTATGTGAACATGGGTAAATTATTTATTTCTGCATTCATAATACAGCCATGTTAATCACCTACTTCGCAGGGTGAAGGTGGCTGATCTGTAGCATTCTTGAGTGTTTAAGCAGTTGAGATGGGACTCCTAAAATATGTAAAGTATGTCTTAGTACTGTGTTTGGCT
Source organism: Corvus cornix cornix (assembly GCF_000738735.6). Classification (NCBI taxonomy): domain Eukaryota; kingdom Metazoa; phylum Chordata; class Aves; order Passeriformes; family Corvidae; genus Corvus; species Corvus cornix. Next base: position 23,673,389 of record NC_047056.1, read on the forward strand.
AGTATGGAGACTTCTGGGCAACCTGAAGCTTCTCTGTGGGACAGAACAAGTGGCTACAGCTGCTAATGCTCATTCCACCCAGATGTCCTGGGATGTGGCTGCATGGCAGCCCAGACCTGCTCTTCAACAGCTCCTCAGGTGAGTCACCCTCGTGTTCCATCCTGTTAAGGTTTTGGTATGAAACATGTAGGATTAGTGAAGTTGGCTATCACTCCAACATGAAAATAAAGGAAAATCTGCTGAGCTCTGGTGAGAAGAACTACCAGAGCAAAGCAGGCTGGGAGAGAGCAGGTGGTCCAATCCCTCCTGCCACATGCATCTTTATACCTGCATGTCTGTTTAAGCCATGCTTTAAAATGTGCCACTGATGCACCAAGCTGGTACCAAAGTGCAAATATCAGGATTGATTCATACTACAATGCACCTTTCAGCCATCTTCTTGTTCTCCAAAATAAATAAGCTGCATGGGTTAAAGAGTGCAGTCTTCCCCACGTGTCAAAAATCTCTGGCGCACTCTGTTTGCTCAGTTGCTCTGATCCTATAAATTATGTGTACTGTGTTCATCTTGGACTCCTACTGCCTTATTTTCCCACTTACTGCATAGCTTGGCAATGTTAGAAGGGACATATTTCTCCTCCCCTTCCTTCTTTTTGTTTTTCTGGCTGTGCATTTGATTTAACTGGGACTGTAAAATGACAGCATTAATTGCCAGTCTGCCACAAGCTTCACAGTTTATTTGATAGCGGGCACTCCTTACACCATGGTGTAAATGTAGCAAAGAGTCATGCTAACCTACTCCTTCGTGTGCAGCTCGTCTGTGCAGTGTGTGTAAGAAAAAGGCCCACACTTGGCACTGACAGGGGTTGAGAATAGATCTGGCAAAACTTATTCTTCCCTAGAAACTGAACCGAGAGAGTGAGCAACCTCCAGGCTCCCAGGCAGCAGCCGAGCATCGGGCCCGGATTCAAACTCCATGCAAAGCTGATGGATGACACAGTCTAGAAAAAAAGGAAGAGGAGAGAAAGCTCCCTCTTGGTAAACAAGCTATTCCCCAGTTGATTCTGTTTAAGATCCCCATCCAGGAAAGGCTCCTGTGTGCACTTTGTACACTTACGTAATTCCACCAAACCGGGTGTGACATCAGGGTGCTGCCCAATTAATCTAATGTAAAATTATGTCTGAAGATTAGGTGACTTCCAGGACTGGCTCTTTACTGACAATCTTTGGACCATTTAGAAAAAAAAAGCATCTTTTCAGAGCAATCAAGACACCAGGAGGAGCTCATAATATGAAATATGGACCTGTTTTTCCTAAAAATTTTCTAAAATTAAAGATTCCCAAACATTTTATTATAGTTTTTCACTGCTTAGTCTTCCTTGCTAAACTACACTAAAGATTAAAGCTTTTTGAAGGTGGAGGGGTACATGAACAAGTTCAAAAGCCTTAAAATTGCATTAGTTGGTAGGGTGTAGCTGGTTTACCAGAGTTACCAAACAATACTTAACTTCCATACAAACACAACATGCAATTAAATGCATTCATCTTGTTCATCAGACTAGAACTGAATCTTCCAGAATTTAACTGTGCTTGATAGCTGCACATAACATGAAATGATCTTGAAAAAGTTTGCCATGATATTTATTTCTGTCTTTTCCTCAATTTACCAGGAACTAAGGCAGCAAATCTGAGGGAGCAGTTTAATAAGAATATGGGGGTAAGTGATGGGAATTTAAAGGAAAAGTCATGGTTATTAAGGTGTTTTGCTTCTGCTGAAAATCACCTTAATTCCTCATGCAAGACTTCTGCAACTTCTGCTTTTGCAAGTAGCTTTGTGGGTCTTCATAGCTGGAAACCTGATGTTGTCTGTGGCCTTCATGGATGAGAGAGCGAGTATGACATGCTCACCTTCTATCGATTTTCCAGATCCAAGAATGCTAATATTTTTCCTATGCAATCACAGTGGTGTTTACATTTTTTTGGGATTTGAAGTCTGTTTTGATGCTTTATGAAGTCTGACATTGCTTGAATAAACAAATTCTTAATAATTGATTAAAAAGCATAGCTGTACCACTTAATCTGTCTACACAAGAGGCATTTTTCCTCTGGGACAGGACTAACCCAGCATTTAGTTAATCAAGTTTTAAAAGCTGTGAATTTAAGCTCTTTGGGATATATACATTACCAATTGCAGGAAGTTGGGAAATAAAAGGAACTTTTCAAATAAAAAGATGTCAATTTAATAGCAAAGGAGCTGGAAACAGATGTTTCACGCAAAGTATAAGAGTTGTGTCATTCCTTTAGGTTTTCAAAGTCACTTCTTGTCAGATGCATTGGTTAAGAGAGAAAATTAATGAGCTGTGTTAAGTTTTATTACACAATCTTCTGATGTGGGAAAGCTTCCCTGCAGGAACAGCTCTGTGCATGGCTTAACTGATTTAGGCATGCCTGGTGCAGTATTCTCCAGAATGTGTTGGAGATCAAAGTAGGGAGAGTTATTCAGGTTTTATGGCAAGGTAATTAAAAAAATATGGGGATTATTACATATAAATCATACTTGCATAAATTTACTGGTAAAATAAAATCTAGTAAACACATTTAAAAAATGAGATCAAGAAAATATTCAGCCACATATGTTACCATTGCAGATGCAAATCTGCACTCTGAAGTCCACAGAGCTGACCTCCTTCTTCCACTGCAGAGAATTTGGCCCAGTTGCGTTCTACTGGTGTTCTTGTTTTCCTAAAAAAAACAACCCAAAAAGCATGCTGAGCTCTCCTGCTTTGTGATAATGTGAAGATGGCTGCTTTGTACCAGGCACAAAATGGTCCCAGGTAGAGCAGTCACAAGACTTCCCTTGGCTTCTGAGGTGATTTCATCTGAAAATTCATTCTCCTAGAAACAGACTTGTGTGTCTGAACATTTGTTAGCATCTGTTAACAGTGCAGACTCTGAGTGAAGAGAAGGTTTTGATCCTTTGACCCTTCTGGTTAAAGGGGTAAAAAAAGCCCTAGAACACTGCAAGGACTTTCTGTTCTCAGGGGAGCGCATACAAGCTCAGGAAAGATTGTAGCTTATCCTTTCTGGGCATGTACAGGAGAAATGGATGCATGCACTATACTCCAAATAGGGCCCAAAAAATCCCAGTCTAGAAAGAGGGAGAGATGATCCAGTTGTAAATGTTTAAGTACTGATCATGAAATGCAGAATACACTTCCCTCTGAGTGGAAGAGAAATGAAGATTATTGTGAAACTTCTGTTTAATCAGAGGAGAGCTTCCACATTTCTGTCACACAAATATGCAGAAAGGATAAGCTTATAGCTTCAGCTGTCCTGAATTCAGTGGTACCATATGATGACAGAACACACATGCACAAGTCTGTATAAATATATACACAGTGGAAGTCAAAATATATAACACTGTCAGGACTGAGCTTTCTCTCTCCAAGGATGGGCATATACCCTCCTCGGTCTAATTGGGTTTATGACTCTTCATGTGTGTATATGCAAGAGATATGAAATACAAGTACTGTAGCTTTTGATGTGAAATAACATTTTCTTGTACCAGCTACAGGTCCCTGAGAGACTATATGTGAAGTTCACAGCGGAAGCTCTGCAACTGAAGCCCTGGCAACAGAACAAGCAGAACACACTTGGCTGTCATTTCTCCAGTCTTCTCTGCTGCAGTGCTAAATTGAATGAAAGAGGAGCTATTGACTGGCAACTCCATGCAGATGAAACAGTTCAATTTCGACAAGGAAAACCTATGTGAAGTTTCAGTGAAAATCCACACATGCTTTGCTCTTCTGGGTGATGAAATATTTTCCTGAAGAAACCACCCAACAATGTCAAAATGTTTAAAGGTACTTGATTGTGAAATGCTGAAGATCCTGGTGTTTGGCATGGCTGCTTTCCCACTTGTAACCTTTTTCAAAGAATCAATAGATGCTGCATCTAATAATGACAATGAGTGTGTATTACAGATATACTACCTGGACCTGGAAGCTGATGGGCAGACCTGAAAGTATTGCAGAACTAAGTTTTATCTGCATGCTTCCTGAGAATGCAGAGCTGTTAATCACATGTGCACAGTCTTGAAGACAAGGACCAGAAAACTCACTGAGATTTTGAAACAACAATAACGTAAAGCCCGTTGCAAGATTTAATATAAAATCTGAACAGTAAAGAATTCTGTGATGTATCTGGTTCTTGTTTGATGTACTTCTACTGCCACAGTTAATATAGTGTTTGCAGTGCACACATAAAGCAGATATGCCCAGATTCCTCTCTAAAAGAATTAAATTATTTTATAGTCATGCATGCTATCTTTTCTGTTATTTCTCTCCCACAATTTCTATAGGCTTTATTTAGTTATGTAAGTTGTTCTTAACAGCTTTCAACATAATTTGCTTTAAGGTAACGGTAGTGATAGATGGTTATAGAGAAGGCTATAAGGATTCTTCTAAGAAAGTTCTGAGCAAGAAGGACGTCCCTCTTTCTTGGGGATTTCCAGAGTCTGAGAGAAAATAATCCTCAAATGAGCTATTCAAAGACAAGATTTTCTACTCTCAGGTGGCAATGATTGTTTATTTCACTACAGCAGAATAAAAATCACCCTCCAACACACCATCAGTCAAATTTTCAAAATATTTCAGCCCCCTGAAAATAGAATTGAAGTAGGATCTAAGCTTTTCTAAAGGCTGGTGCCAGTTCTTCAGACATAAAGTTCACTTTTCAGCCTTACTTACTCTGTATGCTTGAAAACATCAGTGAGCTGAGGATTTTCTTGCTTTCTCTGCAGGCATGCTGCATGCAGGTGTGAATATTTTATGCAGGATCTGCAGAAAGACAGGAACATACAAAGCCTATTGCACAGGCTGTCATGTCTGGCCAAGGTAGGTCTGACTTGAATATTCCCAAAGTATTCCCTTCTTCCCAAAATCAACAGGAACCCTCACTTCAGTTGTGTTAAGGTCAAGGGCTGGGCAAAGCTGACTCCAAGCATTTAGCTGCTTAACATCATTATTTCGCCCTTTGTAAAATGGCATCATCATTGGGAAACTCCTTGAAATTCTTACCTAGAAGCTGCTTTAAAAATTGGAGCATTATTACTATTAGGTTACTGTGGAACTGGAAAAAAATTTGCCCTGAACTTTTCTCAAATGTGTTTATGACTAGAAGGCAGCCTACACGAGTCTGTATCTAGACAGATTCATGAGCATAATGTTTCTCAAGGCAAAACTCATTTTAGAGGCTCGCTAGATTTACTTCAGACAGTTCCACCTTCCCTATTTGGAACAGCCTGTTACCAGCCTAACTGCAAGAACTAAGCCATTTATGGACAGAATTTTTTGTTTCTGTGCTAACACCAGTGTCAGCAGGAGAATGATCACTGGAGGTGATGCTAACTGTCAAAAATGTAGTTGCTCTCCTGTAAGAGTGACAAAAGGCTCTAGAGGGGAAGCATGACCCTATAAGACCTGCTTCTTCTGATTCTAAAAGGATCAGATAAAATGAGGAACTGGCTCTGGACTGTTAGGATGGTTTTGTGATGAGGTACATGGCTTGGGCAATCTGATTATGGGCCCTCTGCATCTTGTACCGTCTTGAAGGTGAAATTTGCTCTTTACCAGCTTTTCCCTTGGCGTTGCTCATCTTTTGCTTACAACTATCTACATGGATGAGATTTTAGTAATTTCTTACGTAAGGCAGTACAATTTAATGGTTTTGCCTAACTAGAACTATACTAGTTTATTTGAAGCAAGGGCATGCCTTTCTGACAAAGTTCTCTCTAAACCATTGAATATGTTGAACTAATGTTTATTTATTTTTTGATGAGTGCAATGATTTGGTAATCATCTATAAATACTTTTTCTTCCGAGTGTGCAGTGTTTAATGTATGGTTTTATTTATTAAAGAATGGCATGTACTTAAGTTACACCAGTGTATTCTTGTCTGACATCTGCCCCATTGATAAGTTAAATGCACCTTGTATTCAAGCATGGCATCAGTTTGGCTGTCATGCACTGAGGACATTGCTGTCTCAGTTCTGACACAAGTGTCCAAGCAGATATGTAACACTGTCCATTGAGATGGTCAATACAAATTCACTGACATCAGCAAAGCTGCTGTAAGAGTAGGAAACCTTCTTACATTTTTGGAACAAATATTACTGACGGTGAGTGATTTTTAATGGAATTTTCATTGTTGTCAGGGTTGCTATTGTAGATATAACTCAGGTTTCTGATGTCATGATGCAAAGACACAGAGAGTCTGCTTTCCTTCACCTCATGGCGTGCTCAAGAGTTAGGACTTAGGAGGAGTGACAGAGCAGCTTGGCAGGCACCTGGTGTCTAGCCAGTGTCAAACCACCACAATTTAGAGTAGGCTTCATTCAATTATCACATAATCACATAATGATTTACCTTTCACATATACATTTGCAAAATTCTAAGGCACTGTGAATTTAAAGACAAAGTCCAACACAACAAGGAGTGGAACAACACACTGAAAGTCAAAAAGCGGCCACAAGATGTTCTTTCAAAACGTGAAACTGCTCAGTCAGAAGGAGAAACTTCAGTTCTTTGCAATTAACCCTACTCTAGTAATCTTTCTGCAAGAAGGCACAGACATCTGTTTGTCTTTCCATGCAACATGTGCTGTGGCAGGATGAAAATCAGAAGCAGAGCTAGTTGCCCTTCCAGAAACTCCCAGATCTGATGTAAGATTAGAATATTGGGATATAGACTCTTTGAGGTGGCACAAATAACAGCAGAGAACAAAACACAACCCAAATGTCCCTAAACTCCAGTACAAAAATTGTAGTTAAACCTCCCTTGATATCCTTTAAAACCAACTTGCATTATTTTCTGTGCTTATTCCTTGTGTTCGGTGCAGGTAATTGACTGCTTCTAGGCTTTGAACTAATTATCATTCCGGAAAGCGCTTTCCAAACCACAACTGCTTTATGGGCCAGCTCCTGTTCTCAGTGAATCACAGGAGTTCTGCTGGTCACTTTGGTGGGAGAAGGAGCAGTGCTAATGAAGTAGTCATATAAAAGAAAAAAGCAGGGGGAAAAGTGAACTACTTTCCCAGTGCTTTGAGGTTAAGGTTAGAAGTTTGCTATAGTCATGACAGCAAAATGATTTTTCTATAGCTTTTTCTTTAAAATATAAATGCAGCATTGACTTATTAAGCACATCCTGATCTCTGCCTGTGTACATACTGTTGCTACATATTCTAATTTTGGCAGGAAGCAAATACTGGAGTCTATTTTGCTTTGTATTTGCTAGAGACAACTTTTTTGTCACAGCTCCATGTGACAGATCAGCTATTTCTCCCCTGCTGTTCTCAAAAGAGTTTATAATATCAACCTTAAAAATCACATTTCTTTGGTAAATTTCTCCATGATAAAGTCAGCCATAAAATGGAAGACAAATGCCTTTGGGCTTATGAATTCTTCTTTCTCTCAAGCAGCAAAATGCTGTTATTTTGAGAAGTGTCTGTGTTCATTGTTTCTCTGAAATCTGAACTTTTTCCACTTGGAGACAGCTAACTCCCTGAGAATCTTGCAGAAATGGTATTAGATGTTGATCTCTTTGTAGCAGAGCAGGGGGAAGCAGACAGCCAGACCACATCGATCTGGGCTGCAGGATGTGTTTAGTGAAAAATCTATAGGCTCAGCTTAGGGTGTCAGCTGTCAGTCTGCAGAGCATCTGTCAGAGGAGTATTTGCTGCAGTGCTGCTGAATGTGAGTAATGCTTCCACAATATGGCAGGACGATGCTATAGATTACAGTGGTAATGGAGCACATCCTGAACAGCTGAGCCTGCTCTCTCTCGCTCATTCAACAGCAAGAGCTGCCTCGCTATAAGAGCTTGGGGGATTATGTACTCCAAACAGCTGTCTATAGCACCGTGGATTTATTTGGGCTAAATGAGAACTTGCTTTCTTTAGCTAAATCAAACTTTATCAGACAGTTTTACTGTTGGCAGTTAAAATAAAATGTGTTTGCTGAACAGTAAACACCTTGTTACTGTTAGGAAGGATTATATAAACAAAAGGCATACACAATGAAGTCTTATGCCAGCTGACTTACTGTCAAAATAATATACTGCTGTTAGCGGAATTGTGCTCACTTGAAGGAAATTATAGGCCTAAAAACACATCGTGAATGACAAAGAAGCCATTTTTCCACAAATAATCTTTAAAAAGTTTAATACACTGTGCCTCGTAGAAGTGGTTTCAGAGACCTACGATGCTGAATCCTCATACAGGAATGTTAGGAAAAACTGGGTGAACTGCCTGAAAGCTTCAAAGGTTTACTGAATTTGCATAATGCACTGGATCAACTAGATTTAACATTTCCCCCTATGAGATATGCGGGAGTTTTTTTGTCCAGCAAAACTACAAATCCTCCCTTTCAAAATAGGATACACTGTCCTTCTTTCACTTATTACACTATGTAATTTATGCAACTACAGAATGCTCATGAGCAACAAAATATATGTAGCAATCATATTAGACTACTTATGTAGCGTAAATCAGCTTCCTTTTACTCCTTGAGAAATTGAAAGTAAGGCGGGTATTCTCTTTTATAATCACAAGGGTAAAGGCAGGTCCAGGCCCAGCAGAGTCACTGAAAGGAGTTATGGTAACTACAGTGAGTTTTGGATTATTCTTCAGAGAGATTGAAAATTAATTTATTTTCTTTGTGTTGAAAACTAAAGTCCCAATCCAGGAAAACATAGGGCTAATGTTACCTGCACTTTCTCACTCCGTTCTGAATTTCACTGTGCAAAAAAGATTTGCATTTCTTCCTACAAATGTACAAACCATTTCTTTTAATTTAAGAGTTAAAACATCAGAATCCATCTGAAATTACCAGGAAATGTCTTCTGCCTGCAGAACCCACTTTGTGACTATAATATAGACAGGAAAGATTTCTACACTAGGAAAGATGCGCAGTATCTCAAAACTCAAGAGCTGTAACCTGCATTCCAGCTAATGGCTTCTCAAGGATAATTTGAGGAAAGATTTGTTAAGTCTGCAAATTCTTGAATAAAATTCTGTAATTTACACAAATGTGTGTCATGAAACCCAAGTGAAGCATTTATTAGTATATTTAGGTTTATTCCTTACTATGTCTATGTTTGGAAGGCTTATTTTTCTAGGAGGAGAACATGCTGGAGGTTGAAAAGGGGAATTTTAATGGTGCCTTATAAATTTTCCTTCAGCGAAAACTGGCTCCAGGTGAAGCTAAGATGAAGCTTTCCACACATTTCCCAACAGAATGTCTTGCTTCCTTAATGTTATGCCTGACCTTAGAAATGCCCCTTTTCCACATTCTTACTGAAAAGCTTATAAAATATTATTTTGTGGACAAATACAGAAATTTCTTTGCAATTACTTCTTCCAGTTCTTTAGGAAAACTTGAGGACCCGGCACTAATCCCTCTGTGCTGTTTGTCATGACCGTAGTGTACTAAAAAGAAGAGAGGCTCTTAAATCCACCTTCTTACATCTTAGAAAAAAAGTCACAAATGAAAAGATTTCTTCTATTTCATCTTTCAGTAACAGAAAAAGATATCTGGTTAATAAATATTGCTGCTGTAAATTTTAGGACAAGGTCTAGAACTACCATTTTGTTATGTTAAGCAAAAATGGGCATTTAGGAATCTTTCCAGGGGAAATCAAGGGTAAAGTGACTTCATGAGGATTTGTTATTGGTCTTTTTAAAGTATGTATATAATTTATGCTGGTACACAAGTGATTTGCCTGGGCTAATTAATTAGGGTCAAACCCATTATAGGTCCACACTGTTGACCTTTGACATAAACCTGAAGGATCAGGAAAGATGATCACTTATTTTAATTATTTTCTGAATTCAGGTCTTTTTAAAATGAAATTACAGACAGGATATTTTATGGAGAACACGATACCTTAGAGTTTAATCCTTCCTTCAAACCAGGCATTAAATGGCTTACTCTTCCAAGAAAAAGTCATTTATGAAACTGCATGCAAATTTTTAGCATGTATCAAATTGCTTTCTCTGGCATGTGATATGGCACAGGCAGAGAACAGTGACAACAGAAGATGCAAAATTAAAGTCAATTCTCCCATGCACTAACATGCTCCAGTGTGAAGCAATTAAAATTTCCTGAACAAGCTGCTCTGTAAAGAACAGGTCAAGTGAGGCACAGCTGCCTTCAGATTTATTTCCTTCTGTCCATTGAATTCCTTGGGTTGTAAAAACTCCTGACACTTAGTGAGGAAGATACAACTATTAGGAGCTACTCAGACCCCAACCATCCACTTGGTTCGTGCACACTCTTTGGCCAGATGCCTGCTGCTACACAGAGGGTTTAATTGCACAAGTCTGCCTGCCCTCCTGTCTCAGCTATTGCACTGACCTAGCTACTGATTATCACTGCATTTCTAGGAACTTGGTTATCTCCCTGACCCGTAATCCTTTTTCAAATGTGGTTGACATTTGGGAAAGATTTCCAAAGCTAGAAAGAGATAAAGTGTGTGATTGCACAGGCTCATTTCCTTAGGGAAGAGTAATACACAAATACATCTATATGTATTTGCAGTGATTTATCTGGTAACATATGTATCAAAGCTGTAGGTAATTTGAGATTTTGTGGTAACTATAAATGCTGTGTTCAGAGACTAGCAAAGTGAATTGAACTTTAAAAAGTTGAAACACAAAGGAGCTTGAAAAATTCCTACTTTGGGTCTGCTGCCAGAAACATAAAGTATGTTACCTCTAAAAATAAGAGCCCTGTCTTCCAGATGATGTAAGTTTCACCTTTAAACCAGGATCAAACTCTTTTCTTTGTAAGCAATAAATGCACACCTATACTTTGGTTATTATCTCTCATTAGTCTCCATGGGAATTGGGCTCACAGCCTAAAATTCTCTAGCAGAACTCACCATTGCCTCCAGGTAGCTGCTTTTCTGGACTTTCCTGGCCCACTTTCACCTAACGTTTAACTGTTAGTTAATTTTAAATTCTCTGCAGGGCTGTCATCAGTCTCAGCCATCTTTCACTACCACACCAATGTCCTCGTTGTCCTTCCTCTTGGTCAACATTAGAGCAATGTCTGGCAGTTTTATTCTGCATTGAAGGGAGTCAGTGGTTTGCAGCTGTTCTGGGTTTCTACCTCTGGCAAGCAGAGGAATGCACATCTTTATTGCTGTTTGCTTTACTGTGTGTTTGGCTGAGCTGTATCTGGTCCATATACCTGCTGCTGTAGTGCTGCCCCTCACTAACACTGGGGGACTTCTCTTGCAAAGTGGCCTTTTCTGTGATTCAAAGACCTGGCGGTAAGGCCACTCACTAATTCATCAGGTGATTTTAGCCCTCCTATTGCTGCACCTGCAAAAAACACCACCTTGACTTTGTTGAAAGCAGCATTTACCTTTCTTTCTTAGTTGGTAAAGTCTACAATTGCTGGTCATAGTCTGGCCCCCTGAAACCAGTGTGAAATCAGGGACAGCAAAACACTCAGTTAGATTTGGTTCTGTTAGTTGACTTGAGGTGTTTGCTTCCAAGAGAAAACTTTAGGAAGAAGTTGCTGGCTTGCACACAGAGGAAGGTTGCCCAAGGAAAGAACGTTTCCATCAAAAGGGTTTTTCAGGAAGGCACACAATATCACTTATATTTTCTTTCTGACATGCAAGCAAATTAAGTCATATCAAAGACACTTTATACGTTTTGAATTGCTAAAAGCTCCATAGCTCTTTAAATAATTGCCAGCCAGAATATGGGTTTGCATGTTTTTGGAAATGCACATTAGTCCTGACTCTCCTCCAACTGTAATCAGTGGGAATTTGGCCAACTATATCAAAGGAAACAGCACTGGGACATGGAAGTTTGATGCAGATGACTGATTATTGAAAAATATGTATTTGTATGCATGTGAAATAGGACAGAATAAACCTAGGAATACAACTCCCATTAGATTTAAAGAAATGTTTGGAGTCAATTTTTTTTTTCCAATTCTGCTTCAATAGGTCTCGTTTTAAAACTATGAAAATAGCTGCCCTTCTCCATTTCCCACTTTTCAAGATGGGAAAAGTTTCAGGCAAACCAGATTGATCTGAGAGATTACCAGCCCTGTGGAAACTGAGAGCATATCAATATGATTAGGACTTTTCTCATGATTACTGAAATGTCAGACTTTTCCCTTGATTTGGCCTCAGATGTAAACTTTGATCCTGAGCCTAAAATATTTTCTATTCTAATGTAGTTATCTCTAACCTGAACCACAACCGGCATGGTGGAATGTGTGCTCTGGGATCTGCAGTGAGCCCTCTCAGCCACACTATCAGCACAGAAAGGCTTTGAGACTGACTTAAGGCACTGGGAAAGTAGCAGTGCCCTTTGTCTCCCTGTATGTAACATCAAGGAAAACTGGCTAAAAGGGCGGTGAGCACAGCCTTTGGGCAGTGGGCATCTATATGCACTGGAGAACAAGAGCTGAATTAATATCTGGAGGGATTCCTTCATGTGTAGGGAAACTCCACCAGAAAGATGCATGGCTACATGCAGGGGATGCATTCACTTTTCCTTTCTCCCCCTCTGCCTTCCTACAGAAGCCCGAATCACAAACCATGCCATTTTTGTCAGAAATGATTTTGAGGGGGATTGCTGTGGATTTATGCAGATTACTTTATGCCACTCTTGGCAGTGTCAGCAGGTTTGTATATGTTTCTGTTTGCAGTGTTCATAAAACCTGGACTATCTGCAGTTGCAAAAATGCACAAATAGACCTGGAGGTGTTTGATTTACTTTCTGAGTCTTGACATTCTGCTAATATGGTGATTCTCACTACCTGTATCCTTTAAACTGTCACAGACAACCCTCAAGGGTTATTAAAAACCTCTTATTAAAAAAAAAAGAGCCTGCACTGCATTGAAACCCCTTAAAATAAATAGAAAACAACCTTTTTTTCCTTCCAAAGCACTCACATTTGTTCTTTCAAAATTAGGATTCAGCAAATAGTTGGAATACATCTGTACTCAGAGGAATCCACATCAGATCATAAATTTGTTCATGTTAAACACAAACATATGAATGCACTCTTATATCCAAGGACTGTGGAAGGGTTTAGAATTTGCACACTTTACTCTGTGTAATGCCAGGGCAATGTTTCACTCATCTATGTAAATAAAAAGCAGGCTTGTTGCATTAAAGGCATAAGTATCCTTATGCTCTGCATAAACATCACAGGATTCAATTTTAAGAAGGAATCACATAATTTGTCATATCTTTTATTGTGATTGACTTCAGTGACGGGCATACACAAACATGTGATTTTCCACTCAGTGTATCAGTGTATATCTTGGTGTTCATTTGCTTCTGCAATAACAGGAAAAAAGATTAACCTCAGATATGCAAATAAGCTTAATTGAATAAAACAAGACAAATTACCCTTTCACTGGAGCAGTTCCTGGTTTGGCGATGCTGCACACACCACAGGAGCACTGGGAAAGGGCTCGTGTTGCTGCCTCTCATTCCTTCCCTGTTTTTCTGAGGTTCATGGCAGAGCTGTACTGGGGTGACAGTACCTCAGCAAGGTCAAAACTGTAGAATGGCATAAGGGGCCCCAAATGTACTATGTTACCCTGCTGCAGCATAATTTAGAGACGTGAATTTGCTCCCAAAAGCCCCAGTTTGGCAACTCAAAAGAAAATAAAAAGCCAACCACCCCTCCCCACCCAAAAAACCCAACCCCAAAACTTCAGCCTTCGCCCTCAAAGTTTATAACCCTTGTCATTGCAAAGAAGAGGCTAAATGTGAAAACAGCTAACACGCAAGGCCCCGGAATGGAGTCTCTGCTAAGATCATTAACCATGTGTTTGTACATTTTCAGTGTTGGCTGTTGTGAGGGGACCTCAGGCTTTTGGCTTGTGTGGGCTGGCAGTGCTGGTGGCATGGGAGGTGCCTTCAGAAGACCTCTCTCATGCCAGCTGGGGCTGCTGGAGGAAGTCAAAAAATCATTTGTAGAGCTTGTCCTCAGGCCCTCTACATTGAGGCTATTTATGTTATACCATAAAAAAGCCCCAACAGGGAATGGTTCAGTATGGTCATACTGTTAAAGAAATGTGTCTTAAAAGCAGCCTCCTACTGATGAGGGAAAGAAATCTAGAGGGTAAAAATCCTTCTTAAAGAAGTATCTTTCATTTGTAACTTTCCCACCCCTGAAGATTCCTTCTTCCTCCCTTCCCTGGTAAAACTGGGGGAAAATAATGGAGTCTGAAAAAATCAATTCTAAAATGTGTGCCAGATGCATACATATTTTTTTATAGGTTTTGTTAGGCTATCTACTTCTTCTGAGAATTGTCTCCTTTGAGTCTATTATTTATCATCTTTTACTAAACAGATAAAGAGGATTTCCTACTTCAAAAAATGTGCAGCTTAGGGCCCAGTAATAAAAAACCTTCCTTATAAGAGGACTCCCATTGAAGCCAAAGGAAATCCTTGTTTGAAAAGCATTTGCAAGATCAACTGCTAGGAAAAGAAAGCAGTGAACAATAGATAGCTGCAATACTGGGGAAAAAAACCCCAAAATTAAAAGATGAGGGATGGTAATATATGATCATGTAAAATTATGAAAGATAATATCTAGGGTCATGACCTTTAAAAACAATTGTCTCTTTTAATTCAGCACTGTATCTACATATGCTGAAGAAGTAGCTATTTATTTTATTAGCCTTGCTAAAATAGTGTTGGAGAAATTACTACAGGAGAAAATAAACTCTAATCTAATCAAGCTAGGGTGTTGTGATCTTCTGCTATGGAATCTTCAGTCCAGGTCTGACTTTGTTTCAGATGAAAATTGCAGTTTGCCCCGGCAGCCAGGAAGGCCAACCATGTCTGGGAGGGCATCAGGCACAGCATCACCATCTGGGCAAGGGAGGGGATTGTCCTGCTCTGCTCTGCACTGGGGTGGCCTCACCTCAAGTGCTGGGAGCAGTTTTGGGCACCACAATACAAGAAAGATATGGAGAATGTCCAAAGGAGGGCAACAAAGATGGTGAAAGGCCTTGAGGGGAAGCCGTATGAGGAGTGGCTGAGGTGACTTGTTCTGTTCAGCCTGGAAGAGACTGAGGGGAGACCTCATTGCAGTCACAACTTCCCCATGAGGGGAACAGGAGGGGCAGACACTGATCTCTGCTCTGTGGTGGGAGTGGCCTGAAGTTGCGTCAGGGGAGGTTTAGGCTGGATATTAAAGAAAGGTTCTTCACCCAGAGGGTGGTTGGGCACTGGAACAGAATCCCCAGGGGAGTGGTCACAGCACCAAGCCTGACAGAGTTCAAGAAGAGTTTGGATAACACTGGCATGTGATGTGGTTCTTGGGATTGTCCCATGCAGAGCCAGGAATTGGACTCGATGATCCTTGTGGGTCCCTTCCAACTCAGGATATTCTATGGCTCTATGATTCCACATAGCAGTCAGGTAGGGCCAATTCCATTACTTTACGCCAACAGAGATATTGATCTCATCTCATAATTTGTTCTTCAGTTTTACTTGGTAATTGTATGGTCTTTGATCAAGATTGCTTCAAGATTTTCTTAGGTGACATGGATTTACTTGGCCAGGCTGGACAGTGCTTTGGCTCTCTGGGCTGAAGTCGATTGATCGTAGAATCACAGAATGGTTTGGGTTGGAAGGGACTTTAAAGAACATCCAGTTCCAGCCTCCCTGCTGTGGGCTGGGACAACTTTCACTAGACCAGGCTGCTCAAAGCTGCATTCAACCTGGCCTTGGACACTTCCAGGGAACAAAATTACTCATTGAAACAAAATTGAAACCTTGAAGGACAGTTGTTCATGGAAATCTTTCTAGACTTTTAAAATGCTGAGTTGGTCTTTTGCCATCTCTGCCCTTAAAGCAGTAGTAGCCTGTTGTTGTAGCTCTGTGGTGGGCTGAGCACACACACAGGATTGGTCAGCCTCAGTAGGAAAAAATAGTCTCTCTGTAAGTGGGAAAAAAAGAAGTTTCTGAGTGTACAGTCCTTATTCAAGTGAACAACATAAGTAGGTGAAACTTGGGGCAATTATTCCCAAGCTGTATTTAACTTGACTTTTTTTCTTTTTTTTTAAACTACAAGAAGGGATTTTGTGCTCAAAAGTGTGCCCATTTATTCAATACCAGGCAATCTAACAAGATCTTCTAGAAACCTTACTCAATCTTGAAAGGACAATCACCATCACACAGTATCTCTTAGGCTAAATCTGGTCATAATAATCACTGCAAACTATTTATTCAATAAGCCCCTTTCCTTGGCTCCTGAACAGTTTATTTATAATCCTGCTTTTGACATCCATAATTCTTGAGTCTGTGAAGTTTGCAAACATATTTGATCTGGGAACAGCACATACAGTGTTTGTACTTGCTACTCTGAATTTGCTTATCCAACGTTTGTGATTGATCATAACTCCATTTTACTTGTTAACTGGATGATTTATGTGTTTATAAAGTGTATCTGCTTCTCTGCTTCCTATGCATTCAACTCAATTTATTTATTAAGCCAACTTCTGCTACTGGCCCAAGATACATGTTCTACAGATATTTACAGAGAAGAATTTCCTTTGAGACCATGCAGAAAATGAAATGCCACTAGAATTCCCCCAAAGCTATTGGAATACTTTTTCTCCTCCCCCAGTATTTAGACACAGGAAAATCCAAGCACCTGAATTCAAACAGTATTAAATGTATATACTTTTGTTACTTCTGTCTCTGTCCTGTCTGTCAAATTCATGCAGTACTACAATATTCTTAAAATAATTCTAGGTCCCAGGATTATTAGTTTGTAAAATGCGTGTGCAATGGCACATTGTAACTGCTGAAGCAAAGGACACCGAAGAGGTTTGGTCAAGACATTACTCTGAGAGTCATATAGTAATTGCTGCACTATGAGAAATCACTTTATTTTTAAGTATTTGGTGCAAATTTCATGTAACTTTCTTGTGCAAGGTGCCCAATATTTTTATCACCCTTCCTAAATCTAACCTCAAGCTTTTAAGTTGTGAGGACCTATGACATTCTTATTAAAAATATAGTGAATAGGAAACTAACTCTGAAATAGGTGGGGGAGGTTAAGAAAAACCTTTGCATGACTGAATGTATTCAACTTTTTCATTCCAGATCTGTAGAGTCTTCCTAAGGAACTGCATTCATGTGTCTTACTTACAAAGTGCCAGATAAAAACATGTCTGCATTCAAGCTTATGAGTCTTCCCTGGACTGCAGCTGAAAGTGAGTACTGTGTTACTGTCATCCACAGATTTGTTTTGGAATGGTCTCCTCCAAAGGCATATATATAAATATATACTTATTGTTATATGTACATGTACATAAATGTACATATCAGCTCACATGCACTCTCATGCTATGGGAAAAAAGCCCAGGCAGTTAAATAATCAGAAGAGATAGACTTTTTCCTATGCACTACTAGAAATTAGAATAAATGTTATTTTACATTTACTGTGGTCTCCTTCAGTTTCATCCTGGATGGTTCTGTTAGCTAAAATACATCTGTTGTCAGCACTATGAAAAAATAAAATCTATGGTTTAAACTTAAAATGTGATGGGATATTGCCTGGAATGTTTTCTCATATACATGGTGTTATCTGAGTCCTTCCTTGGCAAGAATTTCAATCTGAAGACAGTTCTCAGATGGTTTCAGCAGCTTACTTTGCAATGCCTCTGGAAGCAGCACTCTGTTGTCCTCATAAGGAATTCCCCCTCCCTAATCCTTTGAACTTTTTCATCTTTTGGGAAATTCCCATTTGACCGTGAAATCTCCTTCAACTACTATTAGCAGTTCTGGAAGTCAGTTGTAAAAGTACCTATTTACTATGGCACTAGTGACACAATCCATGCCTAGAGGACCCATGTGCATTTTGTCACCCACTGGCCTTCGCTGGTGGATGCAGCATCCCAAGGTGCAGCCTGGCTGAACCCGCAGTGAGCACAGAGATCCTGAGCCCTTGTATTTGTTTGTTGTGCTGGGGGAAGCCACTGCCACGAGCTGTGGCACTTCAGTATGTGGGAATAGATGAAGCCGTTCACAACCTATAAAGTGCACCTAAAAATAGACCACAATGAAGAGCTATGGCACAAATTTCAGAAGTTTTAAATTTTTTTTTTTTTTTTTTTTTTGAGACCAGCACTCATAAAGCAGCATTGAGAGGACATTACAGTAAGGAAACAAGCAGTAAATTTGTAGGTTTGCCTCTAACAGCTGGTTTGGGAGGGACCAGCCACTAAGACAGAAAAGGAGGAATGTGGGATGGGGGAGTAAAAGGGAGATTGTAATAATACTCATAATTAAAATACTGCATTCTAGCTGCAGATTTCTGGAAGAAACTTGATTCCAAGAAGTGCAAGAGGCCATGAGTTAAAATTCTTTCATAAGCAGGAAGTGAGAGAGGGAAATATAAGGAAATATTTTGTTTATTTTGGCCATCATTCTAAAAAACCTGGCTAAAAGCAAAGAGAAATGAAAGAAAGAGTACTGAAAAATGATGTGTGAAAAGTACCCAGAATTTCTGGAAACTGTGAAGCCTAATTATGAGCACGAATAATTTATTCATGTGTTGTCCCGGAACTAATCAATATTTTGCACCTTATTAGGAATGGAAATTGCGTTGTCTCTTTCAAACATACGGTAGTTGGCTGATTAATTGAGTGGTTTGTTCAGTAGTATGACCAGCTGTTATAAATGGTTTAGTAATTTTTTGGCACTAAAAGCAAATAGGACTTTTTTTGTCTTTTTGGCTGGGCTAAATAGGAGAGCACATAGCCAATAAAACTAGATCTTGTTTCAAATCCTGAATTTTGTTTTGAATGCATAATAACTGTAAATGTGTTGCTGTGTTTCTAAGCAACCTCTCAAGATGCAAAAATAGGTAGTTATTTTGCTATGATTAGAAGTTCTTTTGATGTTGTATTTTGCTTTACCAGTTCCCCTCCAACTGGCTCTAGCCACAGCTAAAGAGAAATTGAGGCCTCCTTGAGGCGTGGTTTTTGAAGATTCTGACATGTATTTTTGGAATAGACCTCTTTTTCTCCTGGAATTACATCAAGGAGGTAACTGGAAAGTGCTAGAGATGCTGAGTACGAGCCCAAACCCTCCAAGGAATATCCCTGCTAACATTAGAGCCGTGCAGCATGTGAACACTATGGGCATTATAAAATGCATGGTGCAGGTTGAGGAGGTGAGTGGAGGTATATTCAAAAGTAGGGAAGGCTGTGTGGCGAGGGGCATGGGACTGCAGTTTCTTCAAAATACTGGATCATCTAAAAAGTTTGAGAATGGCTTGTGGCCATGAGAAACGTGTTAGTCAAAATGCATCCCCAGCTATGGGATGGCATCATTCAAGTGTCAGACTTTCGTTTGGATTTGTAAAGCTGAAGCCCATCCACATTTGTGCTTGATTCCTTGCTGAGCCTGAAGATGTTGTTGGGCTGAAGAATGGCATTGTGTAGTTTCCATTGTCGGCTGTCACACTGCATATGTTTTGGGACTGATCTGAAGTTTTGTTTGACATCATGACTTTTATAAGAATCAAAACCCCCAAATCCCTCAGATGAAATCCATATGGCTTTGTTCACAGGCTGAAATAAAATCATGCTCACAGCCTTTACTGCAACTGAGGGATATTTGGTGGTAGTAGTTTTTGCTTAATAAAAGCATAACGTTCAAATGCTTGAAATGTGGATATTATTAAGTACCTGCTCTGTGAGAATAACTCAAATGCTGTTTTATTCCCTGCCCCTTTCGTTAGTTCATATGCACAAGAGTCAGATCTGAGGGTGACATGAAGAATGATCTCTGCAGCCTGGCATGGACCCAGGTCCACTCGAACTCTGTTTTGGATATTATTGGGGGTTTGTCTGCCTTTTGGCTCCTTGCAGCTCAGTGCTGAACATTTGGCATAATGTGTGGTAAGGGTTATTACGATACACAGAGGTGAGGTAATTCCCATAATTTCTGCAGTGTAGGCAAGTTTGCTTGGCTGCTAGAGCGGTTAGAGCAGGAAGCTTCCTGGTGTGCCGAGATGCTGATTACTAAGGGTCAGGCCTGTGCTCACCATGACATCATAAAACACAACCGGGGGTTGATTTATTTAAGAACTGTCATGTCACTGGTTTTGTCAGCAGAAAGCCAGAGGACAGAGAGGGTGAGAGGGAGCAGTAGGCTTGCACAATGCAAGATTTATGTCAAGGAAGAAAACACTGATGGCTCCTTTGCCAGTGATGTAAGAAATGTTTTAGTCACCAGTGGGCCTGAGGTATGGGTGGCACTCTTCTTTCGCTGTGTCATTTCCAAAATAAAGAAAACATTAATAGCAAGTCTGGCTGGCAGGAGAGGAAAGACTGAGACAAAGCTCTGGGCAAATATTTAGACCTCCTTAGCCATTGCATTGGGCATATCCAACACTACTTGTCATGTGGAAACACCTGCAGTGTGCACATGCATAGCAGCTTTGTAGTGCCTTCTTAGGCAGTGCAGTGTGGCACGAGAAAACATTACCAGGTTTTCTTCCAGAAACAGCCATGGACAAATTATGCTTCCAGTGTCCCACTGCTGGGCTTCTGTGCCACCTGCTCCTATTCCTTGTGCAGGACGTGATATGTGGTGCTAGATTAAGCATGCCAAGACTGCTGGATACTACTGCAAACACTGTTTGAGTGATGCAGAACTGGCATATAGATGGTGTTAACTTGACCGGTTCTGTAATAACTTCTCAGAGAAATATATTCCTTTCTTTGTCCTCACAAAAATTGTGTTTGGGTCTTGAAGATCAACACACAAGACACACCCCCCCAAATTTAAAATTAAATTAATAAGACTCAAGCACTATAAAAGCAATGGAAGTTTCCATTTGAATGAGACTGTAGCATGAGTAAGGGAATATATTTATAAGTGGACAACGCAAATCTCCATACTGATAGGGTACATCTCAGCTTTTCCATACATGCAGTTGTAAAAACATGTGCTGAGTATAGCCGACATCTCACTTTAAGACCATTTTCCTGACTTGATTCACTAGATTTCAGCTTCAGCTCTTCAGCTTGTTGCCTGGAAAATGTATCACTGCTTTTTATGCCAAAGAGTGCTCAGTGTTTGGTTTGATACCCTACTGACTAAGTTATTTTTGTAGTTCTAGTACTTCCTTCATCTGGCTGCCTCAAACCCTTTTCAAATGTGAGTTAGCACTTGCAACAGGCAGGTGGTACTGTTATGAAAACAGATGAGACAGGCAGCTTCACTCATTTCCCTGAAGACCCTGAAATACAGGGCCATAAATGCAAAAAAGGGTAGTCCAGCTTCTCTGCTCTGGTCAGAAGATGGCAAAACCCCTCAATTTCTGTAGTAATCTACAAAGAATCTGTTTTGAAAACCTATGGCTGTTTTGAGAGCCTACGGCTGTTAGAAAGAGAAAATAACAACAAACACCAACTAATTGCAAGTGGGTACAAACCCCCAGATTTTTCAAGTATGTGGGATCTCTCTGGGTCAGTTCAGAGCAGCCCTTTGGGACCTAAGTGCCTAATTAATTAATTAACTTTATGTAGACTTTTACAAGCTATATAGATCACCATATTTCTCCACCTCTTTCCCTTCTCCTCAAGATTTCCTGCATCCAGAGTTGAGTAGTTTGGAAAGGTGAAGCTTTCTGGAACTGCAGAGGAAAGCCAATGTTGGCAGTATCAGAAGGAGTAATTGATGTACTCTATGTTTTGATTATTTGTTAATGCTCTAAAAGAACAGTTTCACTGTCTATTCATTTAGAGCTTACAAATGGCAGCTCTGCTGCCTGGTAACTTAAATAAGTAGTTCTGCTGAAATGAGCTTGGTAGAAGAAATCTTCCAAAGAGCAAGTCTGAACTGGGTTAATATACACACCTGAGTTTTAGAAGGAGATTTCTGGGGAATAGAGTGAAGAAATTATTCCCCTTAAAGGAGGATTTATCAACCACTCTTGAATTCACTGTTACACATTTTTCATCTTTGAGTTAAAATCCTGCTTCAAGGATAAGGGCTTGCAACAAACATGTATTTTATCCATAGGTTGCTCCTATACTCAGTTAAAGGTAGGGGGCATAACAACTAAATGTTTTTGTTCATTTTGTACTTGAGAAATGGATAGAAGAATTTTGATGAGAGTGCGTTGGTACCTTTCAGCACTGTTACCACAGGGATGCCAGGTAATGTTTTCCTTTCCATACTGCACGCAGCAAAGACAAGTAGACAATATTAGGTAGGTGCTAGAATCCCTTGTTTGCTTTTGTTACTTGTGATGATACCCTGAGCCAGGAAAAGAAACAAATGTGTGGGCTGCATGTTTCCCTTTGGATGTGCTGACAGCAGGCACCTTTTGGGTAAAGGAGAGGAGATATATCTATCCAGACCCCATTCTGTCAGGGTGCAACATTGCCATTCCCACTCGGGTCCCAGCACCTTTGCTCTGTTTAAAAATGCTTAATCTAAAAACACAGCTTGTGTATTTGTTGCAGAAGGGTTTTTTTCATATACCCTGAAAATTCTCTGGATTGCTCAGAGCAGTTTCCAGCTCTACATCAGAGGAAGGTTTGACTTGAGAGAGGAGTGGACAATTGAAGCTCTAGTTGAAGTTAGTGGGAACTCAAGACATTTATCTTACAAATCAGAATCTACCTGTCTCTAGTGTTAACTCTTTTGATTTGAGAAACATTTAGGCCTTGTCAGGATAGTTTCATTAAAACAGTGAAAAACCACACCCTGTGTAATTTAAACTTTCCTCCTTGTTGCAATCCTGTATTTTTATGGACAGTATATGGGAAATCCTGTGTTTCCACATGCAGTGGGTGGATTTGGGTTTTTTTGTTTTCTTAGCAATAAAAGGCTGCTTTTGCTGGGTACCTTGCTTTTAGCCTTATTCAGGGCTGAAGGACTGGGGCCAAGCTGTGAGCTGGCAGCAGCCAGAGGGTTGTGGCTGGTTAGCAGAGTCACAGCTTGGCTGTGCCTTCCCCTGCTCCTTCCCTGGGGCTGCTCAGTGCCCATTGTGTCCTGGGAGCTGGTAGAGACCAGTGACAAGAGTCCAGGTAGATACAGTCCTGGTGAGAGAGTGGTAGAGGTTAAAATCAGTCCCCTGTCCTTTCCTCAGAGGACTGGAGATGTTCAGCACTGGTTGAGCAAATAATTGCTGTGCTGAGAGATGTGGCAGGGTTACTGCCCAGCAGACTATTAAAGAATTTTGTTTCTTCAAATAGAATACACCCTTAGACTCTGTATTTGGGCCAGACAGGAAAGAACACAGGGGCCAGACAGAGAAGGGCTTTTTTAAAAATCTCATTCCTCTGAATTTCTGTGTGGTTTTAGTCGGCAAGCACATATTTAATACATGGGCTATAACGGGCCTCCCTAAGTCAATGCAAAGAAATTGTATCTTAATTAGCATTAGTCATTACAAAATCACCACAAAGGACAAATTTTGCTCAATTTTAGCAGTCCCAATGACAGCCTGTATATAAATCACAGTGTTTTCCTTAAGTTCACAGTCTTTGTTTCAGGGCTCAGTTGCGTAGTAATGCAACTGGAGAATTGCTCCCTGGATATTAATTAGATGAAGATATTTTTGTTAATGTGAAAAAAATTTAAAGGATTTGTGTCAATGATCCCTGTATCCCTTTTGACCCCAGCTAATTTAAATCTTAGTCTACTGAACTTTATACTGGTAGTATCATTAATTTGCATTATCGCCTTCTTTTTTTCCTTTAAATGAATTGAAGGCCAAGAACTGGCAAACTCACTCACTAAATGGTGACTTGAGTTGGTAGTGACCCTTGGCTGTCTGAAATCAGATGCCCAGAAATACAAGAGGATTTTTCCAATCTTGATCAATGCTGTGTGCAAACCCTGTTTATTTAAATAACAGCAGATAGTTGAATGTTCATCATTCAAAGGGAACTTTTTATAACTTTTTCCTCTAGGTTTGGGCTTGCTTTCTGATCCTACTGCTCAAATAAACAGCAGGGTTTGTTGGTCTTTACATACCAGCAGTTTAAGTTCTAAAGCCACTTCTACTGACCTGAGATCAGATAAATACTCTCCTGGGAAGTTTTAAGTTTTTTTCTGACATTCAGTTGGATTAGGAAGGGTAAAATGTTGAGAAAAACCAGAAAAACGTGGAGATGTTTCTTTCCCTGTGAGATGATTGACCCTTGTTCTTTGCCCTGGAAAAAAGGTTGAGGGAGCATTTTTGCATGGTGTGTAAAAATGGTCGAGCAGCTTTTTTCTTGTGAAGAAGCCTAAACCAATCTACTTCAGTTCTGTGGTCATAGAAGACCCCAGTGTGAGCTTCACTGGAATTACCAGAGAAACCGAGTGAGCTTCAGCAAGTATCAGGTAGGTCCAGAAAGCAAAAATTTAGGATAGGGCTTAGGCTTTTAAACCACCCCCAACAACCAAACAAAAAACCCCCAAACACAAAACAACCAAACATAAAAGCCCAACAACTTGCAGATCAGCTACACTGTCTTCCCAAGTCAGCTTGGAAAATATTGGTAATCAGGAAGGATCTCTTGCTTCTAGTTCTCACAGCACAGTAAAAATATAGTCAGTGATTGTAGAGCTAAGGAAAAATAGATCTTCATGCATTTTGGAAAGGATGTGGGTGTGGCTGGAAATGAGGGATACTTCACCAAAACAAAGCTTATTTTGATGTAAATAAAGAGTACTTGAGTGGACTAGACAGAGGGCATCTATGTAGTTTAATATGCTGCTATATAATTCTTCTTTCTGCCTCCTCCTACTCTTTTACTTCAGTGTTTTCTTGGACAAGTATTTCCTGATCTAAATTAAAGGAATAATATTTTATACTCACTGGAATATTTGCCTGTTTTACATCTCTGGATGAACATTAAAAATGTGCATTACTGCTTTTTTCTTCTTTCTTGCTGTATGTATTTGAGTGCCAGATTTATCAGTTCTGGTTTTCCCAATGCTGGAAAATGAATTTGCTTCAAATTATAACTGTTTGAATGGGACCAGTGCACAAATGAATGTCATTACTGTGTGTCTATAATAGGGCCAAACCTCTGATCTCAAAATCAGTTTTGAAAATGAAGAGTTGACTCTAATAACTTCAGTCAAATCACCTTGGATTTACACCAGGGGAGAAGAAATCAGAATCTGGACTTTCATGTTTGGTCTGGGAAGCATTTTGAAATTCTTGTGGATGAAGGATACTAAAAATGTATGTTATTATCATGTTATTCTTTTTCCATATCCCACTTCACATCATAGGACTGACCATATATCTTAGGATTGTTCAACCCACACTTTTCCTAAATGTTACCCTTTTAATCTGATGATTATAGCTTGTTCATGTCATAAATCTACAGTTAGGTTAAGCAATCATGAAACCATTCTCTTCAGTAGTGTCCTGGGAAATGTGAATGAAATCTATTCCACCACTTTTTGAACTAGAATATGGGAAGTCAGTGTTTCTTCCCATTTTAAATTTATCCAGCCGTTTCTTGCCAGTAGTTTACTCGAAGACTTCTTAATGCACAGTCTGTAAACTTGGCCTGGGCATCTGAGGAAACTTTGTATATGTTAAACATTTGCTAATAATAGTCCCAAGCAAACTGCAAGAGGAGAAACCGCTGGCTTAATGTATAGTAAATACAATAAACAGCTAGTGGAATAAATGACCTTTGGAAAGATAAGAAACAATGCTGAAGTCAGTGCTCACTATTGTGCAATCCCATGGAGTTGCCTCTTCAGAAACGTTTGGATGATCAACTTAGAACTGTCCTCAGGCTTGCAGCTTCTTTGTTTGGATCTGGCAGTCCATGAATGCATATCTGCAAAGTAAAGCTTAACAATTTAATGGAAAACTGAAGGTTAAAGATTAATGGATGAAAAGGGGGTTTTAATGTAGATGCATGAAGCTGTGGTTCTGGAGCAAACACACCTGAGCCCAACCCTAAGTCTGGGGGGACCCCACAGCTGGGGGTTATGGGGAGCTGCAGCCTCGGGTATGTAGGGCCTCTGATCCCACCCCTACTGAAATCGGGGGGAAACTGACTGTCAATTTAGCTTAAATTTCTCTCTATCTGGCCAGGTCCAGGAAAGTATATTTAAAGTACATTTTCAGCCATGGGCTTTGGTCTTTTTGACCAGAACTTGCATTATTCTCCTGCTTGATATATGGACCTCAAATTTTGTCCCAGCAGTGCGGTTTTCAAGCTTTAAAAATAAGTTAACTAGCCCAAAATCTTTTTTTTTTTTTTTTTTTTTTTTTTTTTTTTTTTTTTTGCATGGCTGAGTTGATCTTAAAGGGATGATCAGAATGAAACTTTGTAGCTCTTTCAAACTTTTTGGGGTTTTATGGCTTTTTGGTTCTTGAGTTAATAGTTCAGAAAAAAATTCTGGAAAACACAAAACATTTCAGCTCTTCTGATACGTAGTTAAATTTTCTGGAATAATGACAAACTGTGTTCATTACTACAACTATCTGAACTCGAACTAAGACAAGCCAGGAATAACAGCACTAAATACCTTTCCAGGAGTAGGGTCTTTTAATATCCCCTGCTAATACATTTGTAACAAAAGGATCATGCCTGAATCTTCTACAGTGCTTTTGCTCTTGGAGTGTTTTACGTAAAAGACTGGTGATGCTAAGCTCCTGTTAAATGAGGAATCACGGTACAGTGTGATGGGAAGGTTATCCAGCAGACTAATGGCAGGAGTGAGACTAAAGCTGACTCTTCTGTGGTGAGTTAGCTGTTACACCAGTGCCTGGCTAGTGCTGTTTATTGTCAGAGACAGACCTCAGTCTGCCCGTGCACACTCTGTTCCTACTGCTCCATCTAAAGGGGGAGGAGCTGCCTCACCTCCTCTTGAGGTTTGTACCATCTTTTGAAGTGAAAACTCACTTTCTCAATTTAAACTCTGCTCAAGAGAAGACTAAAACTAAAACTATATGACTAAACGTCAAACATGACTGGGGAAGAAGGGAAAGGATCCAATACTAAGAGTGTCTCAATTGGTTGGCAGTTTGTCTAAGACTCCATAAAAAAGAGGGGGCGGGGGGGAAACGCCAAACTGTGACCTGTAATTGATAATGGGTATCATTGAAGGCCTTGGAACATAGTGTTCTATGTAAAAACAAGCACAGTTTAGTTTGTTTGATGAGGCACAGAAGCCAAATGGCAATATGTGTGTCTGTGTTCACTAAAGATCAAGTACAACTTCTTGTCTTGCAGACATAGTAAGACAGGCAGAGGAGAGTATTACCTTGAAGGTCCTTAAAAATGAGCAGCAGCCAAGCAACAGTTTCCTTTACTACTATCGTGTTCAAAAATGATAATTTCTAATGCATAATGAAATGTATATACTTTGCACATAGTCTTTTACAAATAAAGTAGTTGTGATGGGAGATATCTCTACTTGCTTCTAGTAGTGCAGAACAGCTTTCCCACAGGTTACAGCTACAGAAAGCCATCTCTAGCCAGTCCTGGCTATTGAATTCCACATTTAAATCCATCCTTTTACATTCTAAATGGAGGAAACAACAAGTCTAGTTGCATCGGTGGGTATTTCAAATAACCCTTTTAATAAATCTTTTCCAGGCCTATCAGTTTCTTCCAGGCTTTTGCCCTGCAAAAGAGTTGTATTATATAAACAGGAAACATATAGGAACTTGCTAATTGCTGGTTTATTTTTCTGGTTTATTTTTCTTCTGCAGCAATGTAGGCTGCTTTTCTTATTGTCACAGGAGGGATCAAATTACAGCATGGAGCTTGGATGCTGGAGAAAAATGTTAAAGCAGTGACCTCGTTCAGGCTGGAGGAAGTGGGGAAGGTTAGGTCTCTGCTCTGTAGATAAAGCCCATGAGTTGTTTCTTTTAAAACTTCCTTATAAACCTTGTTGAAAAGATAGTCCCAAAAATCAAGAGACAATTGTTTTTTGGGAAAAGTGCTTTTATATCACAAGGTGATGCTTAATGCTGTGGGTTTTAAAGATGGTGTTGCCTGTGCTGGCCAGCATATCTGTGAGTGCTGCACAGCATTAAAGATTTTTTTTTCTGGCTGTGCTGGAATCCATATGTAGATGCCACTTTAGCCTTGTTTTCTTGAGATAGATTCTCTCTGAAGCCTTGTGGCAATAATGCTAACACACAAACACAAAAATACCCAGATAATATTAGAGCTGGCTCTTACTTGAAGAAAAGATAGAGGAAAGGCTGGTCATGGATAAAGATACTTGGAGGCAGCCCTGTAAACCACTTGAGGATCTCCTGTTCCCAGATCAGAAAATGTCCCATTCAGCCAGGACGAGTCCTTTTGTGTGATCCTTTAATCACGGACCAGGAACAGCTTTTAAACACGTTGTAACCTTTATTTTGGGACTAGGTGCTTGGTACAATTATTCTAGCTTCTGAATTTGACTATTTCAAGGTTCTCTACCACAAGCAGAGGGCTCTCAGCATTTTCTTTTTTTTTTTTTTTTTGGTGGTGTTGTCTGAGGGATTGTGACTGGCTCTTGTGTTGTCCCTTTTTGGCTTTGCTGTTGCTAGCAAGCACTGTGAACCAGCTGGAAAAAATCCTTGATAAACATAACAATCATGTATTGATACAGAGTTTGCTTCCCTGATGCATCACAGAAGATGCTTGCAGAGTTCGTGCTACAGTGGACTGATATGACTGAATTTAATGTATGCCCCTGGATTCATATCTGAGAAAATATGTAGTGTTATTGCCCTGCTAATAATAGTTTCCTTGTTTGCCAAGAAGGAAAATGATCATTGCTGGGATCTTTAGGAGTCATCATAAATTAGCTGGAAAATAACCCCATATGTGAAGTGCTGGAGTGTTTCTTGGACCATGCTCAGTCAGTCTCCGCGAGGAAGCACACCCCTCCTTGTAGCTGTTCTAGGAAAACAGAGGTGTGAATATTTTCCTGAGAGAAAGGGGGTTTGTTGTTGATAGGGTACTATCAGTGCCAGAATATCATATGCTTTTGCAATATATTTACTGGCATTTAGAAGGCCTGAGGAGAGAAGTGATTCCAAGGAGAGGTGTGTTACAGAAAACAGTCGGTGAATCAAAGTGAAGAAGTGGAGCTAATGAGACAGAGTGATGATACAATGAGGAGTTTACCAGTAATCCTCAGGCAGTGCTTTTTGCTCCCGTCTGAAATTCTGTCAAATTCTCTCACTGTTACAGTAAAACATTTCTGAAATGAAGACCAAGGCTCCATGTAAAATAAAAATAAATCATGGGCTATAATGAGGAACTCCTCAAACATTTCAAAAAGTAACAACCAAGTAGCAGGGAATTTTATACTAACCTGGTACTTCTGGTTGGTTACAGTTATTGATATAAAAACTTCCTTGGAGGTCTATGGCTCTCTTAGGATGGCCACCTCATATACTGAATTGTGTGTTTCCCAGGCAACAAATGCATTTTGCTTCTGTGCTTCAAGTTTATTTAGGGAGAAATGAGCCCGTCAGGATGTAGGGGACCTCAAAAGGGGAAGGAAGGGAATAGTTGCAATATGAGAATATCAAACAACAAGGAAGAATAGCTGTTTTTCTTGCCCAGAGCTGGGTCCTGCATACCTCAGTCCAGGGCAGCCTCAGTGAAGCTGGTAGAGAAACCCATGCAAGATGAGTGAAGCTGGCTCCAAATCGGAGGTATTTATCTGAAAATGCCTTCGAAGTAGAAAATCTATCAGATTTCAGTTAAAATAACAATTCTTTGCAGCTCTGCCAAATGTCTGCAGGCTTCTGGTGATTTATTGTTCAACCAATTCATGGAGAAAGCTGAGCTCTGCCTTCCCCTCTTTCCACGCCAAACAGAGGAACCTTCACAAGACCTTGGCACTTGTCAGATTTAAATCCTTAGGGCAGTATTTCTCACCTCAAGTGCAAAATTCACCACTTCCCTGTGAAAATCGGTCTGGGTGAGAACTGCACACGGAGCAGAGCTCACTACTGGCGTTTATACAAGATTGATTATGTGGGTTTTGGGTTTGCGCTTGGTAGTGTCAGAAATTGGGGGGAGGAGGGGAAACTGCGAATTATCCTCCACCCCTTTTCCCAATAAACTTAAAATAGTTGTGTTAGAGAGCAATCTGGGCCTGCCTAATCTCAGTACTGGTTTTGAGAAATAATCCCATTCCCACTCTCTCAGCTTCTTTGAAACATAATGAATTGGAATTACATGTAAATGCCAGCAGTAGTTCAAAGGGACACTGAAGCACGTCTGCTTTCTAATTAGTATTGCAGTGTGTGGCCCGTAAACTTGATGATAAATGAAGCAACTGGCCATCAGTGGCTTCAATTAGATGGCAGTAAAAATGGTAACAAAATAGAGTCGCCAGCAAGGAAATTTGCTCTGAAAAGCGCTTGCTGTGGGTGGACTTCAAGCTTTGCAATGAATTGGGGCGAATTGGCTTGTTTGTTCATTGTTTCTCAGGGGCAGTGCAACGGCCTAATTAGAGAGAGCTTTCCAGGGCCCAAGGAAAATAGGAAGAAAAGATGTGATATAGTTCATCTCTCAGAGCACCTGTCTCCCCACACCACACAAACCACTGCGGGGAGAGCAGACACTTCTCTTGCTCCTCTTTTTGGAAGAGGACCAACTTGTTTTGTACTGACTAGCAGGTATTTTCTTAAGACTTGGATCACAGAGCATGTCTCAGACATTGATTGACAAACCAAACTTCAGCAGAGCCTTCTCAGACCCTTTTCTTGAAGCAAGAATCAGAAGTCAGGAGCTGGCTTGGAGCTGGCATTGTACTGGGAAGAGAAGTAAAAGGCAGTGAGCCCTGCAACTGCTGAGCCAGCAGTGCTTCCCAGCTATGCCTCACTGTGTAGTGCATGGCTGTGTTGGTTTTGACACTTAAGTGAGGGAAAATAAGAATCGTATGGTACTTTTCCTAATGAGAGATTCACCAATATTTTCCCACTTTGCCCAGACAGTATTTTATTCCAGGACTCTCCCCTCTGTATAAACAGGACAACTTAACTGCTACCAAAAGTACACAACAGGGAAAAGAGCCAGGCTGGTGGTAAAAACTGTTTTCTGTCTGCTATTCTGAATACATTTGTCTGTCACCACCTGTAAAGTCATGCCTCTCAGTGGTGATTATCATTATTTTAGTGGGAGACATAGAGGCTGTCTCACTTTCCATAAATGCTTTTCAAAGATGAGGAAGACACACAAATAAGATAGAAGCAAAGTGTGAAAAAACAAGGGATTTTCAAATTGGGCTTTACGTTTTCAATTAGGCGACTTTGTTATTGAAAACAAGGAGCCAATTTGTCAGAAGCAAAGGCTAATTTGTCTTCACCTCTAAAGACCAGAGGGAAACAATACATCCTGCTCAGTCCAGACCCTCTGGGGAAAACTGAAAGGGCTGCCCAGTGCCAATTCTCCCAATTCAGCCTCTCTAGGAACTACTGTACATTTTTAAGAGGATGATGATTATTCCTTTCCAATTATTATGGTACCCTAAAATGCATCCTAATTGAAATACAGCAACTAGATGGAGGCAGGGGTGAAGAATAAAGCTATTGTAATATCAACACATGTTATGTGATTCAGGAATAAGCTACGGAGAGCTGGGGTCTGGCCCTCTGAAAAATTCATTTTTGAATGTGTTAAGCCCATCTGCTTCCAGGAAAGATATTGTATTTCAGTACAGATTTTACCAGAATGATACCAAGATGATTTGGATAGTGTCTGTGAAAACTGAAAATTCAGTTTCAAAGTTTAAAAATACTACTGTGACACACAGTAACACTAAATTTCCTTAATTTTTTGGCATCTCAGGGCTGACTGCTCCAGTGGCACTTCACTCCTGGTACATTCATTGCACAGCACGCTTGACATTTTACTTACAGCAAAACAGAAATTTTACCTGCCTGTCTGTGGTGCCGGATGTGCCTGCCCATGCCTCAAGGAACCCTGTGTATTGGCTCTTCCCGGAGCAGGCTGGGAGGGACTCCTGCTGGCATCAGCCAGCTGTGGTTCAGACCCACACTGGGCTCTGCAAGGACAAGTGGACTCTCAGGAGATAAAAACAAATGTCCTAGAAGGCTGGAAGGGACCACAGTGGCTCATCTGGTCCAAACCTCCCTGCTCCAGCAGGGTCATCCCAGAGCACATGGCACAGGATTTCGTCCAGACAGTTCTTGAGTATCTCCAGACAGCTCTTGAGTATCTCCAGTGAGGGCGACTCCACAACCTCTCTGGGCAATCTGTTCCAGTGCTTGGTCACCTGCACAGCAAAAACGTTCTTCCTCATGTTCAGGTGGAACTTCTGTGCATCAGTTTCTGCCCATTGTCTCTTGTCCTTTTGCTCAGCACCACTGAGCAGAGCCTGGATCCATCCTCTGACACTTCCCTTCAGGCATTGACAGACATTGATGAGGGCCCCTCTCAGTCATCTCTTCAAGCTCAGGAGGTCCCTTGGCATTGCTGCTTTTCTCTGGCTAAAGACCAACTATCCTGTGTGCTCAGAATTGTACCTTTTTCAAAATGACACATTTCCAACAGTAACCTGCTTCTTTGATTTATTTTCTTCAGAGAGTTGCTTTTAAACTTTCAGTGCTGCTGCCTCAGTTCCCTGTACAGTGGAGCTGTGGTGTTCAGAAAGGCTTTGTGGTATTTCAAAGAACAATCTACCATTTTGCT
Organism: Corvus cornix cornix; assembly: GCF_000738735.6. NCBI lineage: Eukaryota > Metazoa > Chordata > Aves > Passeriformes > Corvidae > Corvus > Corvus cornix. The sequence continues at coordinate 23,706,103 of NC_047056.1, forward strand.
TCTCTTCAGGGAAGTGTGAACCAAGGCAGTGAGCAATCCTGGCTGACATCTAAATTCTTAATGAGAGGAGTATGTTCTTGCAGAGCAGAGAGAAATAACTGAGGCTGTATTGCATCCCCTGCTAGTTGTGGTTATTATCAGTATACATATATTACTAGCAAACTGCTGGGCTGGACGTTTAGCCCATAAACTAAAAATACTTTTATGTTTTGCTCCTCTGTTTGAGGATTTGCAATTGGAAAAAAATAAGGTTGTTATTTAAAAACAGGCTGCTAAAATGAGACACATAAAATACTGCAGTATTTTTATTATATATAAAATGAAGTCTCTGCATTTGTTTTTTATTACTGTGTTACACACAACAAATGAATATGCTCTGAGCCAACAATTTCTACTGTTACACATGTGCACTGTGTTCCTCTGACTGCAGAGGGTTTTGACTAAGCCCTTCTAACCAGTTGAAAGAGTAGGCTGAATGATATTAGCTTAAGCAATGAGAGTCAACAGGAAATGGGGGATTTGGGATCTGAATAGTGAAATGAGTCTTGGAGTGTGTCATTTGCACAATGGCAGTTCTTGGCATCCAGTGGCTTTGTGCTAAACATTAGAGTTTATTCCTTAAAAATCTCCAATTTGGGGAATGTGTGGTGGGCTTGAAAGAGCTCAGAGCCTCTTGCCTGAACGACACCACTGGGGCTGGAGGTCAGATGAAGACTTTAATCACTCCCAGTCATCTGCTTTGAATGGTTCAACAGGAATGAGTTAGAGAGCATTGCAGTGAGCAATGCCAGCCTGCAAGACATTTTGAATCACTGGTACTTTAAGACCGGTAAAATCTTAGAGCCAACAATATAAAAAATATTAGTATGCTCTTACTGTTTTATCTGCAGGGGTGACACAATACCTTGCCTACCCACTCCATAGCTCCCTGTAGGGCAGTAACTGAGTGCCAGCTAAAATTGCCTAGGAAAACAATTTTTTATTTTGGATTCGTTGCAGAAGGACAATCAAAACAGAAGAAAGAACAAAGTTTCCTCATCTTGAAGTAGCTTCAAGGAAACATGCAAGGTCTGGGACTCCTTTTGCTTAGTTCAATATTAGAGTGTTGCGTCTTTGGAAATATTCCTGATTCATGTCAGTGGAAGCCAGGAAAGATTAAGGTCTGAGAACTTCATTCAGGGGTGCATAATGGAGTAGACCAGCAATCACAAATCTTCCAATATTGGAGGAGAACAAAACTTTTCACTGCAAAACTGTAGCTGGACGCAAGCACAGAGTAGAGGTTTGTCACATCAGAGAGCCTTCAAAAATATGTAAAGCAAACAAAATTAAGATCAAAGAGAAATTTGGAAAGGTGGTTTTCAAAGGATCTGAGCATTCCTTTTTTTCTTCTTCTTCTTTTTAGTGTCCTTATCCACTGACTATGGCAACACCCTAAAGATAGGAAGCAAGTCCATGACCCTTTCCATGTTGGTTCAGAGTGAAGAATTAAACTGTGTAAAGAATAAACCATGTTGTCAAGCAAAAGCTTGACTCATCCTGCATGCCAGTATTAAAGTGTACTGATCCCATTTCACTGTGATCTTTATCTATAGCAGTGCCTTGAAAACCTGCATTAATTTCAATTTGGTTCTGAACCCTTCAGTCCCAGTTCATGATGAGCTTAATTCTCATGTTCCTTCAGTGGGTATTGTCTTGCTGTTACTACTTGCTGAAAGCAACAGGAACAAAGACTGGAAATGCTTCTGCCTGGCCCTGGTTTACCATTCTCCCTGTTTATGCAAGATGGGATGTTCAAGTGAGTCCCTAGTTCTTTGCCATCATGGTGTCTTTCAGAGTGAGTTGTAAATCTGTTATCACTCCAGAGGGATTAGTTATCGTTGTGTCTGATTGCAAGATTAAAGCATGATTAAGAATGTGGCAGGGGGTGTAAAGTTCATAACATGAAGAGAAACCTTATTCCAGGATTAGACTATTACCCACCACAGGCTGTTTCTCCATGGATTCACCGCCAAATGGCTTGGTCAAATGCTCATTCCTTGACTCCCTTTATTCTCCGGACAGGTGAAAATTGAACTTAGTTGTAGAAAATGAACATAGCAGCCAAGGAATTAGTGCATAGAAATTAAAAATGTCTTTCCTGACAGAGTACAAGTTACGAAATCTTTGGATGGGATGCTGTGAAGGAAGATGTGAATATTAATATTCTTCTAGGCCAGGACAAGTATTATGAAGAATGTTTGTCTAAGTCCTAATAGTCATTCATGGATATGGGGTTATTTAAGACAGATTCCTTTCCTAGGTTGCTCAAAAAACAGCTTCCTAGACAGCAAAATGCAAAATGTCTGTTATATCAGCTTACAAAGACAGAGCATATATATATATACACATACACACACACACACAAACTCAAATACCTTTTAGTCATCCACAGTAATCTTTTCATGTCTGCTCCTCTGCTTCTACAAACGTTGAAGCAAAAATATATGTATTTGCAGCTTATGAATAAGTTTATTCTCTGCATTTATTGGTAACCTACAAATTATGTTAAGATCAATGGAAAAGACCTTCCATTCTTTCAGGGTGGCTCCCCTAAAATTTGGGAGAGAGGAGCATGGACAATCCCTTGATGTTCCAAGGGGAAAACAAAGGGTATCAGAACATACTTCAAAATAGCTACTAATACTGGAAAGATAGGTGTTTGCTTGACCAAATATCTTCTGGTGTCTGTCATGGGCTAATAACTTCTCTGTCTGCATTAAGATAGTGAGGAAGAGTATAAGCCCTGACACCTGCAAGAGAATTTTATTTGTGTGTTTCCTGAACATGTTCTGTTTTAAACAAGTTTCAGTAATTTCTCTGGCAGTACTCAAGACACTGGTGTGAATAGTTTTTCAGAATTCAGAGATTTCTTGCTGCTATCCTGACCATTTCCTCTGTGTGATTTGATCTCACCATTCCATTCCAGATGAATTAGGAAATTAATAAATGACAACCAGGAGTTGAGCATTTATTGCTTCTACTTATGTTAAAGAGTTGCCTCACTGAGCAAAGGCAGTGTTGCACTGATAACATTTGCATCAATTTGAAGTCCACTGTTGTAGCAATTGTATAGTTTTCCTGTTCATAGCATGAAAGGGCGTTTTTCAGGCTGCTTGGAAAAGACCACATTATTGACTTTGTCAAGAAGAAAATTAGATCTACTGGACCAAGTTCTCCTTGCTGTCATTACCTACTAACCAGAAAAGCTGTATTTTTCTGGCCTTTTCAGAGCCCTCTCAGCGTCAAGAATAAGGCCTGACACTGGCTAAAAGACATCACGCTCTGTGAGCAAGAGGCAGCTTGAGGTTTGTTGGGCAAGCTCTTCAGCTCTGCCCTTGAGCACTCTGTTGCTAGTGATGCTGGGCAAAGCCTGAGGGAAGCATCAGACACAGCTGCCAAATTGTTTCAGTAAGGAGCACTGATGTCCAGTTAGAACTGGTACTGAGATACAGAGCTGGAGGCAGCTCAGGAGCAAGAAGCAAGTGACCCGCTGTGGACACCTCTTTGAAGGGGCTACCTAGGAGCCATGCACATGAAGGGCAAATACTATTCAGGACAGTGGTGCTGTAACAAAAATGTCTTCTTTTCTTCTCTACTCTCATTATATTTACTTCCATGTGCTAAGAACTGAATTCCAGTCCTTTGAGGTTTATCTTTAATGAGTGAATACATTGCCTAGCTGAGCAACAGCTGAACACCTTGAGGACCATTCACTGTGTACCGTTCTATAAAAGAAAAAGAAATTTGAAACCAAACCTCTCAGTTATCAGGGAGAATGTGACAAGGAGTAAATAAATGCCAGGCATGAATATTTGCCTGAAAGTTAATAAAAAGGTAGTAGCAAGGAGAGGCTACTCAAAGCACCTCTCATCTATGGCAGATGCTGTGTGCGATCGAGATCTGGGACTGGTGTGCGCTGTGGAATGGCAGATGGTTATCTCATTTAAGCTGCAGTGAATAAAACTGTGAGAAGGGCTGCCAGGCTTACTTCTACATCTGTGTTTTCTACAGCCAGATGAAAGTCATTTTCTAAGAGCTGGCAATTGCTAGCAGGGTGTGCACCGATGGGCTCTATCCAGAGGTGAAGGTCTTTTCCACAGGGGCTGAATGCATTTTTGGCAGCTTATGTTGTTCTGAAAAATCAATGGATTTTTGTAACTGTTTGTTATCTAAAGGCTGGGTTATGCTGTGCAGTGGTCTTCAGAGCAAGGTGGATTAGAAGTAGATTAGAGTTGCAGTAAATACGGCTTTGCATCAGGCTCTTGCTGTTTGAACTTTCTGCAGTTTGCAGTGCAGACCTCCTTATCACTGAGCTTCTCCAAGCCAGGAATCTGAGCAAAAGGAGTGTTTGTAGTTGGGGACCATGTTTTGGTTATGATTTTTCTGTTGGGTTTTTGTTGTTGTTGTTGGGGGTTTTTGTGTGTGTGTGGCTTGTTTTTTGTTTGTTTGCTTTTGCTTTTTGTTTTTTGGGGTTTTTTTTTCATATTCTGAGTACTTGTGTTGCAATATGAAGTGATGTCCATAAATCTGACCCCGAATGATTTCCTGGTGTGCTGACATGGTAAAGGCAGTGAGGTAGCCCATACCCTAAGGAAACTTGCAATACAAGCAAATAAATTAAAAAAAAAAATGGAAGGGCATAATGAGTCATGTGGGGATTATATGGTTTTCTTCTGGCTTTGCAACAGAAGGGAAAGAAGAACTCTGATTTCTCCTGTTGACATGCCAATATTCTGTCCATTAGTCCACATGAAAAGTAAATGATGCTTACGTTCTTTCACACAATTATATGCTGGTTACTGCCAGCTCACAATTTTATTAGGCTATCCATATGTTCTCCTGTTTTTTAAAATCTTAGTCCCTGGCTGTGTAGAATTACATGAGAACCTCTCAGGATTTATTTTTTTCGTTCTTGTTTTTATTTTTAACTACATCTAGACCTTAAGGAGGAAAGCTTAAATGTGTTTTGTGAATACAAATTGCTCAAAAACCAGAATGCAAATAAAAGAATTAGAAGGGGTTGTTGCTTTGCTTTTTTTTCTTAGAGACATTGGGGTAGTTAGGCCAACGTCCTGAATTTTTTAAGACTGATTCAACATTTTTTGAATCCTTTGGCTTTTCTCTACCCTGGTTCTGAGAAGTCTCTGGAAGAGGAGTCCCACAAACCCACAGAACTGGGCCTGTTTTCTCTCTGATTTGATTTTGCTGCATTTCGTAGGAATCCTCATTCCCAGCTGGGGAGAATGAAGCACAGTTTGGAAGCTGGAGATGAACTTTGCTCAGGCACCTAATGTTAGAGGCTTAGAAATGCTTCCCTTCTGTCATGAAAAGCAGCATGACAGCAACAGGAATGAGAGAGGAAGAGAGATTTAGGAAAAAAGGAACGAAAAAGTGGTTGTGATACATTCTGAATACCGCTATGCTATTCCTTGGCTGCTGTCCTCTAATTATTAAAACATGCTGTTGGCTAATACACGTGTTTTATTCCCAGGGGGTTTGCACAGAATTATTCACATTTATGCGTTTCGTGTCTCATAAGCCTGAGTATGAATAACAGCAGCAGACACCTGATTGTCCTGAGCAGCCTCATGTCAGTCAAATAAATTCTCCAATTCAAGCCAACAGGTAGCAGTAGTTTCTGGAAATGGGATTTTGTCATGGAAGTAGCATTATTTAAGTTAGTTGTTCTAAAATATTGATGGTAGTGTGCTCATCACTTTTGCTTCTGGACAGGTATAGTTGTGTGGCAGTTCTAATAACCTAGGGCTCTCACCACTGTTAGCACAGGCAAACAGGGGAATATTAGTCTCTGACTCTGAGCAAGGCATAAGGCAATTCTGACTATGGATGAACTGATGGCCTCTAATGGATCTGAACACCTGCCTGCCTTCCACCAGTTACATTGAGGTTAGAGGCTGGATTAAAAGTACAGCTCCAGGAACCATTCTGCCTGTGAACTTCACAATCATTAGATATGAAGTACATTATTTTCCACGGGGGCTGGCCCTGATCCATCCTTCTATGCTGTCTTGATATTCCTTGTGGGACTCACCTAACAACAATGCCACTCATTGTTCAGATTTTTAAAAAAATTAAACAATAAACCTCACTAGATTCCCTGTGGACATTTGTCCCCACAAAAATGTCCAAACAGAAGGCTTTTACCTTAAGGCCACAGTTAAGCCTCCAGTTAACAAGTACCCAGAGCCACACTAGACCAGAGTTATCTTCGTTATCTGGAGCAAGGCAAGGTGGCTCTCATGCATCTCCCTGGCTGAAATGATCCATGTTTTGGGCTTGCTTTGCATTTCTCCAACAGTGCAGGACAGGCAGTCCTTCCTGAGGCAGGCAAGCAGAGCCCTCCTTCCTCTCCTTGCAGAATAACTTAGCCTGGCTCCGGATCTGTCCCCTGGTGCTGCCTGGCTGCCTGCATGGGCTCCTGGGCAGGGCATGAGCTGCTGGTGCACCTTGCTGGCTGCAGCACAAGTTCCTGGGGAAATGCCAGTAAGTGTCTCCTTCCCTCTCACTGCATTATAGAATAATTTAGGTTGGAAAAGACCCTTGAGATCCAGCCAATGCCAATTCCATCACTAATCCACGTCTCTAAGAACCACATTGACATGTTTTTTAAATAACTCTGGGGATGGTGATGCATCTCACTTCTCCCTCTGCAAGCTGAGGGCTGCCATTGCTTCAGCCTTTACTGGCCTGCTCAGATGGTGGGAGTTTGAGAGCATCACAGCAAGTGGAAGAATTTGTACGCTTTAGAGCCCAGTACCAAGCTGGAGAGGAAGAAAGGGTGATAGATGTGGCATCTGATGCTATGGTAATGCACATCCATGTGCAGAGCTAGGGACTAGGAGACAGCAAAAAAAAGTCATATCAAACTTCATTTAGAAGTGGTTAAGGGATGCAACACAAGAGTAAGGAGCTCAAGGTGATACTGGCCAGGTGGTTCCCGGGCTCCTGGGTGGGCATGAACAGTGCAGGGTGCCAGCCTCATGCTAGGGGTAGCTCTGGGACCCCAGGGGGATGATGGTGATACACCCTTCAGAAGCCTTTGCTCCAAATCTACTCACATTCCTCTGAATGCCAGGATTGGGTGTGCCCAAGACAAATATGCTATTTTACAATCCTACCACGAGGTTTTATGGAAAAAGTCTATCCATTGGTTTAAGCTTAACCAGACTTTGCTGTATGGAGAGCCGGGTGCCATTTCCTGCCAGATGATTTGTCCTGTGACAGCTACAAGAGAGGCTAATGAAAAATGAGAAGAATGTGCTGGCCATCTTAGCAGCTATATTTCACAGTGTAGTTTTGAAACCATTTGTTTTCTTAACTTCCCGAGGTCAATGGTTACGGGAGATGGATGTCACCACATGTGCTCATTTGGAAAAACAGCGATGGTCAGGCTTTAGGTTAGTGAACAGCAGTATGGGAAGGCAAAGAAATTAAAACAAAACAAAACAAATCCCCCCAAAAAGTAATTTATCTGTTTGGGACATGGTCAGGATTTCAAAAATCTCAATTCGAGATGTTGATTAGGCAAATTCCACAGGCCTTTCAGTTAAGCTATGATTTGTTCTAGATCTGAATAAACAATTCATAAATATCCAGAGTTACTCTAGGCTTTTAAAATTAACATTAAGGCTTTCTTGAATTCGAGTATGACTACAGATGAACTTCTATCTCTTCCAGAAGCCTTTTGATCTCAACTTAGCATGAAAACTTCTTATTATTCATCAGATACTGGAAATTGCACTCAGGATACCAATTGAGCACTTGAAGATATGAATTATTAAGGAAAGTATCGCTGCTATTGTTTATGGAAGTCTAAATGCTTGGAGGTTTTAAGTAAAACACATTTTGAATTTAATTGTGAGACTAATTCAAGCAGAGAAAGTGCAATAGTAATGGTTTTCGCACTTACATAAGAGCCTCACTGCCAGCTCCAAACTATTTCCCAAATAAGGACATGCATCCTCATTTTACAAACAAGGAAGGCTGATGTAATTTATTGGTGCTTAAGTGCAGGGCTAAAGACCCCGAGCCAGCTGTTAGCAGGGCCAAGAGGGAGCGTGGGTCTCTGTGCTCCCCAGCCAGTGCCAAGCCCAGGCAGTACTGGGGTGCCTGTGGCTGGCTCAAAGCCCCCGGGACTCCCACAGCTTTTAAGCCCAACATGGCTTAGCCTTGTGACTGCTGGATGGAAGTGCCGCCCGGCTGGATGTGCTCCCTCCCTGTGGTACAAGGCACCACGGGGCTGGGACTGTCCGTGCTGAGCTGGCAGCAGCAGTGCCTCCATTTGAGTCAGTTGTGGGATTTGTCACCCACTGGCTCTTCTGGAAGGGATGTCGGCTGGCTGTCCGACGTAGGGAGCTGGGAATATTCTGCTTCTGGCAATAATAAAGAGCAAGGCAATGCTCCCTCCACTGCTTCAGCTTCCTGGCTGCATCATGCAGCGCATTTGGTGATACTCAGTGCTGGCTAGTGATGAAAAAGAAATGAATTGGAAGGAAAGAGTATGACAAAAACGAATGGTATGGTATAACAGAAACTGGTTACAATGCGTGAGACGCCAGTGCAGAGCAGTTATGCTTAAAAATGCTGAACAGATGGCATAGGACAATGCAAAGATTGTTTAACATTACCCTGAGGTATAGTGAAATATTGTCAGGTGTGGGAATGGAGTGAGATTTTCCAAAGAGGTCTTCTGGGACTGCTCACACACCCCAGCGTGTTGGCAAGCGTTGGGAGACAAATTGAAACTAATAGCTGAGCAGGTGAGACCAACAGGATCTGCACTCCTGTTGTTAAAATGAGTCTTTAATAACACAGGGTGGGACAGTGCCGTGTACTTGATAGCTATTTTTGTTGCCATTACAACTAATTTGTTTTATGTAGACATTGGAAAAGATAGATTACTAGTAACAGAGGTGATTAATATGTTAGGCAGAAACACTGTAGCTCTTCTTTCAGATGCCAGTGTCCATACATAGGAAAATTTACAGGGAGCTGTGAGCTCTGGCAGCCACTTTAGAGTGCCAGAAATGAAGGCACTTAATAGATTTAAACCAAACTTCAACATAATACATTTTAATCAAGAAAAACCCTGAGCAGTCTGCTAATCTTTTTTAAAAAACCATAATTTTTACAATTGGTTAGTTGCACAAGCATTTAAAAAAAGTAATTACACTGGATTTTTAAAATGTTAATTCCTGTATCACATTAAAATAATTAAGAAAAAGTACTACTTCTTTCTTGACTTCTGTTTGAAAGTATGAGACAAAAGTTGTCTAACAGTTGCATGTGGCTTCTGTGGGATCAGCCCAAGAGTGTTTTCAGTTACAAGAAAAAATGCTCTAATTTTTTGAGAATTATATTGGCTTGGGATGTGATGATGATAGAGAAGTGCTTTCTGTTTTATTCATAAAAAGAAAAATTTTTGGAGGTCATATGTCAAACTTGAGTTTTTCCTTTTTTCTACAAAATCAGCAGGTGGTACTTGCATGAAAACTCTATTCTTCTAATTTGCAAAAATTCCCAAGAAGAAAATATATGAGAGAGCTGCAGTTGGTTCCAGTGTGAAACTTGGCAAGAAAACTTTTTGCCTGCAAAAATCAAGGCTTACTTATTACATTTGGCACTTATTCTTTTTCATTATGCAATAAGGACATGAAACATCTACTGGATGCTCCCTAGAGATGGACAAAGTTCTCCCTTGAATTCTTTCTTACAAGAAGTGTATGCTCATAATTTTTTAAAAGGTTTCCATGAAATAAAAAAGTGAAAGCTGGAAATGTTGAGAAGTTGTTGGGGATTTTTGGTCATGCCTAAACAAAAACCCAAATAAATAATTTTTTGACAAAATCCCAGAAAAAAATCAAAGACTATTGTTTATTTATTTAATTTCTGCTGAAAGATTTTGGGAGCTGTTTTCTCTCTGCTTGTCAACTCTCCTAACCTCCTCCCTTCTCCTGGAAGCATCTTTTTTTTTGCCAGGACCACTCCATAAGCTTTTGTTATTGTTTACAAATATTAAAATGCTCAGTGGGAATCTACAGTTTCTAGGAGTTGCTGCCTGTATTGTGTTTTGAAAGTCCAGGTTTATAAACTTAGGCACTGTGGCTGTTAAGAGTTTGAATCTGCAGTTTTGGACACGGAAACAGCTTCCCTGTGAATGCCAGATGTTAAGATACAGGGACCAAGCCCAGTTGCTGTTGGCCTAGAATTCCTTGGGGTTTTGATTCCCTAAGAGAAGATGGTTTGGTGGTGGACTCTGGGGAAAGGCCATGCCCTGGAGGGGGATTTCATCCCACTCTGGGCCAGCAGGAGATGACACAGGACACAATAACCCTGTTATGTGCCCTTCTGGGAACCTTTTTTTAGCTTTCAGATGCTGCCTGGAGCTTGAGGAGGCTCCTCTAATCCAGTCTCCAGTAGGCACAGGCCATTAAATACTGCTTCTTGCTATTCCCAAGGAGAACTGTAACCTGCTTTGCTTTATAGGTTGCCCAGCGATGTTGATGCCCCAACCCTGGCAGTGTGCAAGGCCAGGTTGGACATGGTCTTGAGCAACTTGGTCTGGTAGGAGGTGTCCCTGCCCATGGAAAGAGGGGGTTGGGACTGGATGATCTTTAAGGTCCATTCCAACCCCTTAACATTCTATGATTCTATGTTTCTATGATTCTTGCCTTTGAAACTCGCCTTTGAAAGTGATTCTCCTCATGCAGGCACTAGAGCCCAAAAAGCTCTAAGGGTTATTGCAAGCCCTTTCTTAACTTGTGGCACCCTCCAAGAGCTTCGCAGACATCCCCTTTCCTCTGACACCCGATTTACTGCTTTTCCTCCTCCCGCTGTTATTGCAGGTCGACAGCACCCTGGGGCAGTGACAGTGTCCCTGTCAGAGGTGTCGCTGTGTAACACGACTTTCCTCTGGGGGGTTGGTGGCCCAGCTACACCAGTGCCAGGACTGATGCCTGACAGACAGACGAGGATATCAGTTGGATGTACTTTGCATCTTTTTTGCCTTTGTCAGGCTTCCAATTGCTTTTTGAGTGGGGAAAAATGACTGATGTACCATCGTTTTTTCGGAGGATAAAATAGTCGACTGAAGTGGATGTTGAAAATAAACAGATAAATGACATCAAAATGAAACGTGAATACCTAGGCATAGCTTCGTCACTAAAAGTTTAAGAAAAAATTCACAGGAAGCAAAAGAATACTTTTTCTTTTTTTTAACACAAGCAACGATAAAGTAAAGAAAGCACAGTGCATCCAGCTGAGAAGATCTCGACACTGAAGTTTTATCTTTAGTGCTTTACTTCTCCGTGACTGCAGGTAGTTACATGGTGTCCCTAAAACGAAATTAAGCTTCCAGAAAGAACTCAATGACCCTATATCTGATTCTTCCCTGCCTTATACCTTACTTAATGTAAGTAGCATGGCTGATGTTAACAGGGCTAAAATCCAAAACTGAAGAATAAATTCTTGTGATGCGTTTCTGCATTTACTGAAAAGCACATCTGTCAATATTTTTAAAAATCAAATCATCAAATTAAAATAGCAATTGTTTCTCATAAAATAAAATATACTGCGTGTCCCAGACAATACATATGTGGGAATTAATCTCAACCAGGCAAAGCCTTATTTAATTGATTAAGTTTTAGATACGGTAAGTAACCACATTGGAGTCAAGGCAATAAAGCTAAACATATGCTTTGCCTCTGCAGAGCTGAAGCCTTAAAGCTGTAAAGGTATAAAAGAGCTGCTTGGCTGGAAACCATCAAATTTGTAACCTTTCACTCTTTTACTACAAGCAAAAGAAAATACCTTGTATTATCAACAACTTAATTTATGGTGAATTTAAATGCAGTTTCCAGAAAATAGCTCCCATTAGGATCTAATTAGAAGACACTGCCGCTTTTTCTAGCATACGTTACTCAATTCCTCATGAAGTTTGTGGGAGTTAAGGGTCGGGACCATATTGTACCATGAGCAGGATTCAACCTCATACCAAACTGTAAAAATTGCCCCCTGACATTTTGGCCTCAGGTCCTTGCAAATGCTCATTTCAACAAAAAATTTCTACCTAAAACATTTAGCATAGATAGATCTAAAAGTAAAGAGATATTTTGCATTCAAAAATTCTCTCATCCCGCTTCCAGAAGCTGCTTGGATGCAGCTGGTGCCTGTGAGGCATCAAGGACTACTGGCAGCGGAGGAGGGGTGTGAAGGTCGGTGTGGCCATGAAACCCTGGTCGGTCTGATGGGTCCAAGGCTGACAATGAGCAAGCACCTGCCTTGTAATCTGACTCTGAAACTCTTGTGTGGCCTCTCTGTTGTGGAATATTAGGATCTAGATGTGGTGTTTCAAGGTCTTTAACTTCTCCCTGGTTCTCACCTCACATGCTGAAAATAGCTGGCATCCCAGAGTGATGGCAGTGAAGGATGGTAAGAGATGCTTGCTCTTTCCCCTCACTCCCATTGACCTGTTTAAGTCAGGGTTTCAAAGCCATGCTGATAAAGGTAATTTCAGCCCAATTTTAAGCTAGGTCCCGGGGGAAAAAAAAGAAGTGAAAGCCCTAATTTTTCTATTTGTGGATTTGCAGTGTGCTGCTTATTTTGGATCATCTCTGATGACAGCTCGGAGTTACTCTGTCATTATGTACCGTGCCACAGTCATGATGACATCTTGTAGCGGAGTGCAAATAACATTTATTTTTCAGGCAAAATATAGACCTAGTGGTTTTTAAATGTTTATTTTTTTGTGCTGTTTCTTTTTTTAAGGATTTTTTTAGATTATATTGAACCTATGTCAGGAGTAATATTTGCCTGGTTTATACGATACTGGTGGCAGGGCAGTGAGGCTGCTGTGCCTCAGCTGCGCTCAGAGTATGTCAGGGCTTTTTGTGGAGACCCTTGAATCCCTCCCAGTCCTCACGCTGCTCATGTCTGGGCTGGGGCTCTTGGGAGCCTGGGATCTGGCTACTTCTACGCTGGTGAAAGTAAGCCATGGTCTGATCCCCCAGCAGGGCAGCCCTATGGGATGCTTGCTGCCCCATGATAAGCACTGAAGCACAACAGGGGATTTTTGGGAGGGATGTGTACTTGTACTGAACATGTGTCACAAATATTTTATGTAAGAGGGTGTGTTTTTTGTTTGAATGTTGAATTTGGGCTCTGCTTTGAACCGTATAGTTTGAAAAACTCAGAAACCACAGATGTATCAAATAATCATATCAATATTATTCCAGCATCTATTTTATTCATGCATAAGAATGCATGTACGTATGTATATGTATATATATATAAACATATATATATATATATGGACAGGTTATATATAATTGATCTGGAGCAGGTTCTGAATTGGTGCAATATTGGTCTTGTTTCAATGAAAGCTATGCAATTTATATGAAGAATCTGGCTTTTTCAATATTAAACTACCGAAATATATGCTTGGCTTCACACATTCACCAGACCTTCTGCTACATGAAATAAAGTACATACAGCACCAGACCTTCATTCAAATCAAAAGCTTATTTTACTTAGTCCAGAGTGTTCCTTTGTGGACCTTTCCCATTTTTCATAAAAGATGATGTTCTGTTATAAATGCAGCAGTTTCAAAAACAAAGGGAAAAAAAAAAAGATAAAAAAAAGGGAGAAGGAAACCAGAGTAAAAATAAAACAACATATTCCTCAAAATTAAAACCAGGATGATATTCGTATGCAGGCTGAGAATGTTTTGGACTGATACATGAGTGTGTATATATATACACACATATAAAACATGCAGACAACTAGATGTTAGTCCAAAACATACACAGTGCTATGTCTGCCAGAAAGGAGTTTTGTTCATTTGTGAATTTGTGAACTCTTATCCGATTAGACAGTTTTAGATAATTTTTATAAATATGTAGGTAGTTTACAGTGGGTAGTGAAGAGCGTAGGAAAAATTTACCTGTATCATCTCTGCATTTAGTCTGATCCAGTGATTAAGAGTTTCACATGGTCAAATATGGAAAATGGTTGGAAAATGTAAAATAAAACTAATAGTAGCTGGTTGTACAGAGCCCCTGGGATGCGATTCTCTGCCTGCAGTGCTTTAGTGCTACAGTACTAAACAAAAGTGTGCTCCCTGAAAAGCTGCAGCATAAACTGCCTTGTGTTTGTACCTGCAAAAGCAGGTCTTGTTCCCAACCTTTTCCATTTTACAATTGAATTCTTTTAAGAATAAGATCTGTGCATGGAGAGAAGAGGAAATATTTAACAGGGAGGAGGGAGAGCTTGTGACAAAGGAGCACTAGCATCTGGAGGACAGACACTGCAGCTTTTGAGTACATGGATGTAAGAGAGTGGAACAGAGAGCTGAAGGCCAGTGCATTTTCTTTCATTGGGAATCATACAGCATTGCCAGTAATCCTTCCCATCACTTATAGCTGTGCTTCCCTTGGCTCTAGACTTTCCCTGTCATCAGGGACAGGCAGAAAACATGAAATCATTTAATTAGCCTTTCAGCTGGAAGCACTTTAATCTGCTGATAACAATCAGTAATTGGGAAGGGTGGAATGAAGCAGCTGTAATACTTCATGATTTTTTGGGGGAAGTGGGTAAATAATTAAATCTCACTTGTCTTTGTTTTGGTTTTTTTTTTACTGGTAAAATATTATTCAGGGAATTCAATCAATGTGTTACACATCTTTCAAGGATTTTGATGCTCTTTGTAAACTGCTTCCCTTACAATGACAAATTGCTGATCTGTCACTCCAGTTAGTTGACCCTACACTCTTACACAGTGTGGACAGACAAGGCATGTAATTTCATTCCTACTTGCTTTGCACACTTTTCCTTGGCCTGCTGGCAAAAGCCCTCTGGTGCCAGGTCTCACATTCCAGCTGTTGTGCATTTATCTTACTAGCGGACAAACACTTTATCATCCCGTAACTTTTTTTTGGAATGGGGCTTCAGGGCAGACAATATTTGTGGGAAAATCTGCAGAGTCTTGCTGTGCCTTCTGACACAGGATGCAGTGGTTTGCCTCCCTGCCATTTAGAAAGGTCCCAGACAGACAGATTTGGCTAAAGAGCACCAAGCCCCCTGTGCTGAGCCTGGTTGCTGCATGTCCCTGTTAGACAGAGCAGCACTGTGCGCTCAGTGCTAGGGATGCTCCTCACCTGTCAGTGCTGTGCTGTTTGCAGTGGCAAGCTGCTCACAACCTCACCTCTCTCTCTGTAATTGCCTCCTGACAGCTACCTGCACTTCCTCAGCCCCTTTTCCAGTGAAACCTTAAACCAGGTGAAACTTGCTCAGTATCAGGTTTCACTTCCAAATTGAAATTCAAAGCTAAAATAAGCCCTGGGTCTTCCAAGGTTCACCAGCCTCTTGTCAGCCTAACACTCAGAGTCATACAGTCTAAGCCAATTTAGGGCAGTGGAAATAATATGGCTGAGACATTTCTCATTGCTTTTGTCCACACTTGCCTTTAAAAAAAATCATTTACTCAGAATCTTTTTCCTTCCTATTTGCATGTCCTCTATGGAATAGAATGTATTGATTTTGTCATTACATCAAGGGCTTATGTCTTAGGCACAGGACAAATGCTTATTTTTTAATGAGTGACATAGTGTTATAAGTTAAAATGTATGACAGAAAAGTACATAATTCACGACTGTGTCCAAGACCTCTCACTGAACAGAGTTTTGTTTGGGTGAAAATAAACGGGCAAGTGCAATTAGGAACAAAGTCTGTACACAGGGATTATTTTTGGTTATTTTTAAAAAGAATTCTTTTCTTTAAGAAAAAGAAGGAATACCGACTGTAGTTTACTTTGGATAATTCTGCTAAGCAGCTGGGCTTTCAGGAGATTATGTAAGCTGATCTAATTGCCAAACTTCTGATTCTTGTTTCTTGCTAGCCATAATTTAATTCTATATTAAAGTTTCTGGCTTTCACCCGTAGTTACTCATGATTTGTGCTTTGTGTAGGGCCAGGGATGGTGAGTAAACTGTAACTATGGTAATCCTGAAATTCTTCTATTCCTGTGCCAGCCATGCAACCCATCAACGTCCTAGGTGCATATTAGAGCTGCCTTAAGGCTATTCTAACTTATGCCTGCTCAACTCCCACAGGAATATCCACACAGCTGGGAGGAACAAAATTGTCATTGCTGCACAGATTTTATTTATTGTTCCAGGGTAGTATTTATGCCAGCTATATTTCACATTTATTTTGAAATCAAAGGTTTTTAAAAGTGGTAATGTCATAAAGAACTCAGACAGTTAAAAACATGGGAGCTACAAAACTTGTCAGAGCCGAGTATATTGCAGATATCCAATTCTATACTTAAGCTGCATTAAATATAGCAATGGGAAAAGTGGGGAAAGCATCCATGTGATAAGGCACCAGCTGTGAACAGTTTGGTGGTCTGCGAAAATGCTCCTACTGTTGCAACTGCTGGAGGAGTGACCTGGGGGCAGGAGGGGTGAGGGAGTCCTGGTAAGAAATCAGAACAAAAATGCAAACACAGGCCCAGCCACAGAGGCAAGTTTATCCCTGACTGAGACTGTGATCTTTCTCCAGCACATAGAAATGACCATCCTACACTGTTCTGGTGAGATCTACTCTGAAAGTTCAACATTTTAACAGCCCCAGAAGGTCTCTCCTGGTGACTGTGGTGGGTGTGGAAGTATGAGAGCAGTTAGGTTACTGTATCAAATCTGAGAAAAGTTGTTGATAGGAGAAAAGAACTCTGTTCTTGATTCCCATTGCTATTCTTAGAGAAACTAGTGTTCTGGTCACAGCTGGGGCTTGACTTCTTTCTTTGCTTGACCCTTGGGAGGTCACAGATAGGTCCTGAGGCAGTGTGCTGACATCCATGGGGCACTTTAGCCTAACAAACTGCGGGGATAGACATGGCAGAATGATGGCCTGTGTTTCTTGCTCTCCTCTGAGGAGCTCAGCCAGACTCCTAGCCCTGCCCTGTGTTATCTGTGCTGTCTTTAGCACTGAGCAAGGCTGGTGCCTTTCATTCCTGCCCACAGTTTCTAGTGTAGCCTTGGGGGTGCTTCTTCTGCCTCTCCCCGTCCTTCTGCCACCCTTTAAGTGGACTAACTTAGTACTGTGGTCTCCTTTCTGATCCTAGGAGAGATTAAGGTGTTGCCACTACTCCTGAAAGAGTGCGGTGTGTGGATTGTGTCACAGATGGGGTCACACGTGTTTCCTCCAAGCATATCCTGCCAAAGGGAAAACTGAAACTGAGCCTCTGGTCTCATCTACCCTGTGGCTGAGTGATCCCCTAAGGGATACAGTGACCTCCCCTCTGCCTAGTAAAAGCCCATATTCAGCTTGGTGGCCTTCTACTCTTACCTTTCCCATCTCCACCTCTTCTCTAAAACCATGAAATATGAGGCTGTGGTGTCCTGGAGCATGGAGGACATGAACCCTAGGATCTCTTTGCTGTAACTGGATGTAGCAGGAGTCTCAGCATGGGTACAAGTCAGCTTAAAGGACTATATGATTAGCATATCCTATGCATATATTCAGGGATGTGAGATATGATTTCACCACCCCAAAGAAATTCCATAATCTGCAAATATTCCTGTCTACTCCTTATCCTGTCTTTCCTACTAACAGTTGGTTATTAGAATTTGAAAGTCTCTTTCAAGAAACACTTGTGAGAAATCAAAAAGAGATTCTGGGAGTCTTGTCTATGGCTTGGGTATTTTCCCCTTAGCTTGATTTGCAATCACTCATTGTGCATGAAAAAAAATCATTTCGGAAAAATCACAGTAAAGGACAGGGTACCAAACTTCCCCCTCTGTGTGATAATTCATGTTTATTGCTCCGTTTTTTTTCTACTGATTCTATATTATTCACTAGAAACTTGTTTGCCATTAATTATTAACAGGATCATTAAAAGGCTGAACAAGGACTACAGAAGGAATCCTTGCATTGAATACTGGAGCACATCTCCACCTGCTTTGACAACCAGGTATCTTGCCTCTGAATTCCATTGCAGGCTGCATCAGAGCCACCAGCACCTTGGTCTGACTGCATCAGCCTTGTCCCATGTCCCATGTCTGCAGTGAGCAAACCTTTG
The DNA here is from genome assembly GCF_000738735.6 of Corvus cornix cornix. Classification (NCBI taxonomy): domain Eukaryota; kingdom Metazoa; phylum Chordata; class Aves; order Passeriformes; family Corvidae; genus Corvus; species Corvus cornix. Next base: position 23,724,242 of record NC_047056.1, read on the forward strand.
TAAGGCATCAGGTTCAGAAGAAAAGCAGTGCAATTGCTGACTTACCCATGGGAAACCCCTTACTCTCACCTCCAGGAAAGATGCTCTTCCTGGAGTTCTCAAACTGATGCATTCCTACTCACAGGGACTGCAGTAAGCAACTGTGTGGTGCACATTTGCACTAGTAAATACAAATTCTTTTAAGCAGAAAATGATAATAGGTAATATGATTTGAAACAACAACCTCCTTGAATTCAAACTACTTCTTTATCAACAGGCTAGTTAATTTGTTTACCAATTATCTAGAGGACTCCCTCTCACATTTTTACCAAAATGTGTCAGTAAGGTGTCCCTGCTTCTCCTTTATTCATGAATTAGCTTTTCATGCACCTGCCATTACTGTTGGGTTTCACTGACAAGCAGAGGCAAAGCTTTTCTCTTCTGGAGAATTATTGAATTACATTTATTTTCTCATGCTTTTACTTGTCTCTCTGGAAGAGATCTCAGGTTCACAGGCTTAATGCCTGAGTGATCCACAGAGCCCCATTTCCTGCACATTTCAGTGCTCCAGGTAACAAAAGTCATCTCTCTCTGGTCTCTGAAGTGGAAAAGCTAACTGTTCCCTTCAGAATGAAAGGGGACTTTTGTTCCTACTTTATTACTTATGACTAATGATGTTATGAAGGGTTTGCTGTTGTACCTCTGTTCTTGCTGCTGCTGCTGGGGTGTCTCACAGCATGCATTCCTTGGCTCTTTTCTACACTTCCAGTGAATGTGCTCTTCCCAGCATCACGCTGGACTGCCTGGCACATGCCATGGTTCAGGCAAAATCCTCACTACTTTGGTGAGAGTGTGTGTCCTTCATACTCCAGATGACCATTTCCTGCTCAGGGAGGATAACTCCCACAGCCTCAGGTGTGGGTTTTAGAAAGCAAAAGGTGCAGCTATGGTCTCTGCATCTGCCTAGGGCCAGAGTTACCTCCAATTCACCAGTGTCTGGAATTGCTTGTTATTGGTTCCTGTAAATTGTCTTATTTGTCTGAGGGCTGCCCAGATGAGCAGCAGACGCTTGAGAACTCTAAATATGAGTCAGCCACAGAGTTCAGAGATTAATCTGTCCCTTTGGGGTGCTGAGCAGCCAGCAATCCAAGCAGCTTGTTGTAGGAGGCTTAACAATGCAGAACAGCTGATTTCAGATTCATCCATTGAAAACATACATTCATGTTGCTGGATGTTGGAATAATGCTAAATCACTTTAATCTAAACCACATTTGAATACAACTCCCACAGTTTAAAGGGCACTGAATTAATCTTGGAGTAACAGAGTTGCCTTGTAAAATGAATTTGTGTGATGTTATAAGAAACTTATAAGAAACTTGACTGTGAAGGGGGCAGCTCTTTGAACTTGTAAACCCTCACTGTTTAGAAATATATAGCTGGTTGAACACAAGACTAAATGCAGCAGAATTCAAACAAACTATTCCTCTGCTTTCCCATATTTTAATGTGCTCATCAGTGAATATTTATGTACAAACCCTGTAGCAGAGCACAGTCGGCATTTCTCAGCTGTCTCCAATTGGCAGATGGATGAAGAATTTGGTGCGCTCCCATTCAATTGAAAAAAGTAACTAACAGCCTGCTAGGTCGTTTTCTCTCAACATTAATCCATCATTATCACCTGAAGTGCAGTACTTTGAAGACTGAGGAAGGTCCATATTTCAATTTAAATAATGCCTAACAGATATAAGCTTGACGTTTTCGGTTCCCACTAAAGCTTAAAGAGCTGACAACATTTTATTTTGTTGAGAATATATCTTTTCCTCCTCAAGGATTTTTGTACAAAGACTTAGCCATAGGTATGCTTTTATGGTAACCAGAGAAGAACCTAGTTATTCAGAAATGCCTTTATTTCATAGGGCTTTTAATTATCATTGTGTTAGAATATCTTTTTGCTGTTAATTTATAGGGTTTTTTTTGGTAGGGTTGTTCCATTGTTTTTGTTGTTTTTGTACGGTTTTTTTGAGGATGGGGATTGGGGGGGCATTTTTTTGGTTTCTTTTTTTTTTGTTGTAATCAAAACCTTCATGATCTTGGAAAAGGAGAATGCTGGTAGATACCTGATTTGTTCTGGAAGGAAATGCAGGAATCTGGTTTTGCAGCAGCCAGATGGGTTTCAGCCTGGATTTGTCATCCAGCAGAGGTAAAGGGAGGCAGTAGCCTCTTTTGGGTAAAAGGGAAGAAATTATCTCTGTGGAAATCCTTTTGGAAGTATAACATGGATTCTTCAAACCTGTGGAGCGAGTCCTGCTCTGTGTGGCCATCAGGACTGTCACAAACAAAGGGACTGGGATATTGCTGGTACTCTATACCCAGCAGGAGTTTGGAGAGGGATCCCACTGTACCGGGATGCACTCAGCCCTTCCTTGCCTCTCCCCCAAGGCACATGTATGCACAAATGCATGCCAGGCGTAACACAGTTGCCAAAGGTTGAGAATGTCAGGTTCAGTCAGGTCTCAAGAACCTGCAGATGTTTCAAATCAAAATGTTACCTTAATAAGAGTAATTAGGTGTTTGAGAGAATATTTTGGTCTGGGCCGTTTGAATGGGAAAAACTATCTTTTCTCTAGCCTAGGCATTCTGTTCGTCTGAGCATCCTCAGCTCAAGCTTCTTCCCATAAGTCATCTGGAGAAGAAAGCTGGTGATTTTTCCCTGCAGCAATGATGGGTAGAATTTACTACCTTAGAAATGTCCAGATACAGAGTAAGGTGTTCCGAACAAATGTTGAGCAGCCTGTTTGCAGTGCTGCTGGGCCAGGGTGCAGGCGCTGCCCATGACATGTACTCCCCAGTGCCAGGCAGCAGGTGCAGAGCCACCCACGGCAGGAGGAAGTCCGGGGAAACAAAATCCCAGATGTACTTCATTTCACCTTGGGCATGACAAAAGCATGTCTTGCAGCAGCCACATGGACTCCAGTCTGAATCTCTCATGGAGGGAAGATGGTAGCTCCTTTTCAGAGGAAGGAAGGAGCTGCAGCTGTTAGAGACCTGCTGCCTGAAAAGCCATGGGAGAAAGGGGAAAGCATTTCTACACAGCTTCCCACTCTTCCTGGGAGAGCCCTTGGAGCCCCAGCCACTTCTGCTGCATGTAATTCACTGTTTAGCTTTGAGGATTTTTTCCTCCTTACTCTACCATTCCTTAGAGAATCTACCTCATGCTGAGCAGTTTTGCATAGTCAATTATTAACTATGCATTATTTCAAAAAAGTGCTTTGAAATAATTTCCTTTCATTTATTTTAGGGAAAAAAGGCGAAAAAAAACTTTTCCCACCAATTGTAGTTTCCTTTACTAACATATTTTGCATGAGATTGTTGTTTTATGGGATATTACACAGCTCATTAACTTTTGGTATAATTGGTATCCAACAGTGTAATCAAATCACAGGCTATAAATAAAAGGAAATTTAAGGTACAAAATATTCACCAAGCCTGTCTCCTAAAACATCCAGTTTTTTGATGCATCTTGCCAGCTCTGCAAATTCTAGTTTATCTGCTTTGGTTGAAATGATTACCTGTCAGAAGAACCTATTCCTATGGATAGCAGAATATAAAACGTTTTTAAACACACTGTGCTAATATCTTATGAACACACTGACCTCTTAAAGGATATTCTCAAAAGTATGAAGACAAACACAACAATAACATTTATGAGTAGAAAGGCTCAAAGAAGACAGGCAATTGAGCAAGAGTGCCAGTGTTTGAACCTGGAACTTCATACAGCTTTTTTAGAAGTTACTGTTGTGTATTTTTCTGTCTTCCACAAGATGTAAAACATCACTAATCTGACTGTTTTTCTACCCATCTAGATTTATACTGCATTCCTCAGCGTGGTAGCTTAACCTTACTATCTCAAAGCTTTATATCTATTCAGATATATCATCATTAGGTGATAGGTGGCCTATAAAATAAAATTCAGTAGGATGAATTTGTAGCTCCATATATAATTATCTGATCCTTATGAGACATTATCAATTTATTTCCACCATCTCTGTTGGAGGTGCACATCAGGTAAAGAGCTGACAGTAAGCACTTCAGACAATTTAAATATATTTATATGGAGAGAGACACAGAGAGACTTATATATATACATATTGGGAGACATAAATATGTACATGTTCAGATGCTGTCCTTTGAAGAAAAATGTTTCAGAGGAGTTGTTGGGCTCTCAGAGAATGAAGGAGAGGGCCTATTAAAAGGGTCAAGCCTAGGCTTGAAAACCAATATTTTATCCAGAAGGAAACCCATGGATTTATCATATGTACATGTATGTATAAACACGTATGCATGTGTATCTTTAGATCAAAATATATCTTTATTTCCATGCACTGAAGGCAGAAGACACATCCAGGCAGGTAACATTGGCCAGACTTGTACTGACGCCCCGAGTGTCTGCCAAGCGAAAACCTGCCGAGACTCCAAGAGTGTAAGCCTGCTGCTCTATCTCTGCCTCCCTCAGCCTCCTTGCCAGAAAGGACACACTGCCTGGAGTGTCTCCTGGTGGTGTTAGAGTTGAGATCTCTCAGGGAGTATCCACAGATATATCATTTCTATGCTTCCCACATGTTTTAAAGTCCACACTCCAAACCCTTGTGCATTGTCTGTTGCTGTCTGTCATTCACAACTGAGAGAAATGAAGGACTATGAATAATGATAATGTAAAAAGCAGCAGGCAAAGGTAATCTACAGCAATGCTAGGTGGGGAGCAACATCTCTGACTGGACTTGGCTTGTGTTTATATGGGCTGCTATTAATAATAAACAAGTCTCTACTCCTTTGCCATATGATAAGCATCATGTTCAGTATAGAGTTTCAAGATTTGGATCTGTCATTGAAACCTCTGAAACAATATGTACATGACCAGATCTGAACTGTTTGGATTGTTAAAAATCCAACTGTTCTGGCAAAGTCCGCTACAGAGCCAGGTGCTGCTGCTGTGAGAGCAGCTTTTTACAGGCGCTCCAGGGAAAAAAGGTCACACTGGGCCAGGGTGGTTTTCAGTGCTCAGCTTCCCTTTGGTAATATTGTTAGACATGGAGAATATTTAAACAGGGTTTATGGCAACTGGCAAATCAATTGTCTTGAAATGATATGTATAACAAGGGAACTAAGGGAAGACTAAAAATATAATCCCTAATCTAAAGCATTTGACATGTTTCCTGGACAGTAGTTTGGTATTACCCAGATGTATGCTCACAGAGATGTCTGTGCAAATCAAAAACATCCATCATACTGAAATGAGCTTAATTATGGAAGTTTTGCTTTTCTAGTCAAGCTTTAATTTCAGTTATTCTTGATTTGCCATTACTTAGCTTCTCCTTTTACATTACATTCTGCTGCACATCCATCACACTAAAGCTGTTGGAATGACAAACGCAAAAAACCACAAAGCTGATTGCAAAAGATGGAGATGAAAATCTTCATCCCCTTGCATTTATAGTGGAATGCACTCCTTAATCGTTGCAATATTTTTAATTTTTAAATTTATTGGATTTGAGTATGACTAGGGTGGTGTATGTGTTGTCAGATCCTGAGGACACCTGAGACCTACCATCACCCAAGCCTGCAGTGAGCTTGGACAGACTGGCCTTCGTGTCTCTGGTCAGGACAAAATACTGATCCTCCTGAGGTGAGAACTGAGATTCAGTAACCCACGTACAACCCCAAGAAGCTGGTGGCAAGATTATCTTTACCCACAGTAATTTCTTTTGTGTGCTAATTTGTTGCCCTGTGTGGGGGCCACACCTGTGCTGCAAAGAGGTTTGGGGTCAAACTCTTGCTCCTGCATCCTGGGACCCTGCACCTCAGAGCTCCTGGGCTCTGTGGGAAGACATCTGTGTGTTAGGAAGCTTCACTACAGGTTGAAATAGTCCCCAAAGGCTACCCCTGGTTTAAAACTTGGAAACAGTGTCATGCTGACTTTCTATAATGCATGAGGAGTAAAAGTAGATAATTCCATGCTGATTACTCAAAATTTTTCAGTTGCACAATTTAGCTTGATACAACATATGTTTATCTGACGCCCTGCTCATCTGAGACATTCAGAAGGACTTGATTCATCTGCAGAAAACCTTGAAGACTGTTGCACATGGCTGAAATCTGTGCTCCTATAATAGAAAAGTTCCTTAATGGTACCCTCATTCTTTAAACAAATTATAATTAGAACACCAGTAACCTCTTTTAAAATAGCTGTATCACTTCTGTATCCATTTATTTCAAATTCAAGATGCTGCTGAAAACTCCCTTTGGGAATTCTGGGTTAAAAAAATCCCTTGCCATGAAGTGAAGAATATGATAAAATCAGTTTTAAGCAGCTCTGTCATGCTTGCAAGCAACATTTTGCAGTGCCAGTTTGGGGTGTTAGTGCCCAGGATGCCAGCCTGGCTGGCACTGGACTGCCCATCCCTACAGAAGCTGCAGGGAGTGGCATATTGCCTGTGACAGGGAACAACCACAGACGGTGGCCACAGTGACCTGTACAAAAAAATAGTGAAATATCATCACTTGCTTGCTCCCCTCCCAAGTTTGGGAGGTCTTTGGCAAAGTCCTTGTCAAATGCCATGTTAGTTAATGTGAAAAAAATGTGTAAGGACAAAGAACATTCTAAGTAAGTGTGTGCATATGTATATATATGTATATATATATATTTATATATACACACACACACCCACACAAGATACTATTATTGTTGGCAAATCATGCAGATACTCAGATTCTCCTCAGAGTGATGTCCTTGATGAGCCTTTCTAAATTTTTTTGCAAGTGTGACCTCCTAGGAGCATACCTCTGCTCAGGTGAACCTCATCATTACTGTTGGCCAGTAGCTTGCTGTTTTTACTGCTATAGAGGAAATAGGAAGCAGCTGTAATTAACAGATATGAATTTATACACCTCCTGCAGAGTCTTCAAGGAGCTGGGATTTACTACTGGTTAAAGAAAAGTGGTTATGCCCTGGTTAGTTAGTGTAAGATTTCAATTTAGTTTACTATTTCTAAGTCTCGTTTGGGCAGTAATCATTCTGCCCGTGATACTTGCAAAGGCATTTTTTTCCCTTCCTGTTAATATTCAAGTAAGTTTATTTTTAGAGTACTTCTTTTGTTTTGTTTTGTGAAAATGTAAATAAAGTAGGATGGACATAGGTTTCCATTCCCAAAAGCCACATGGAGCATTTATTTCACACATCACAGCAATTTGAGGCAAAATCTTATTATTGTAATGAAAATACAGTTACTACACCAAGCAAGGGGGAATGGTGCAGCTACTCTGATGGGCTTCAGGTTAAGTGGATTCTTAATGTTCACTTTAATTAATTCCCATGAATAGTTAAACAGAGCTCAAGGTAGCTTTAAGGTAGTGTGGTGTCATATTTGCTGTGAAACCTTCTAAATGAGAACCTGTGTCCGTCAGGACAGTAAAGGGAAGGCACCAGCCTGCTTGCCACTCTGACACCTTATTTGTAACATAATTATTTTAATTAATTTTTAATTTTATTTTCTGCTCTTGTTTAGAGCTAGCCACGGTAACTTAATATGTATGGTTTTATTACTAGTGCTAAACTTCCCCTGCCCAATAAAAGCTGGACAGGTGGCTAGTCACCATTTTATGAGCAGTTAAACCATTTAGCACATCGCCACTGGTTTTGCATTAGCACCAACCCTGGGATTCATTACATGGTTCAGCAGTACAGAAACCTAATGCATTATGGCCCAGCAGGGTTCACCTCAGGCTGAGTTCTGCTTGATTTCTCGCTCTTGGTATGGATGCAAAAAGTCAACAGTCTTGCAAGGGACATGGTTGCAGCAGACTGCTTGTCTTTGGACCATCTCTGTACATTTGCAATGAATCCGGTTGGTGGAAAGTGCTAAATGACATAAAACCAGAGTCCACCATCCACTCCGTGAAGGTGCAGATGCAGCCTGGGTGTCTGATGTGCAGCCCTTGCTGGGAGGCTGCTTCCCATTCTGGACTAGTTTAGGGGAGGGGGAAAAAAAACAACTAAGCAACAGAAACCCAACAAAACCCCTCAAAAAACCACAGAAGGGGAAAAAAAAAAGACAAGACAGTTTTGATGTTCTCTTAATCATTTGCTCCTCTCACACACGCGATGAAGCTTCCAGCACTTACTGCTAACCTCCGAGATGGTGTTTGTCATGTAGATACGCAGCCATTAGAAATATGAGAACCATCTGGTTCCTTTCTCCTTGGAGAGCAAACAGCTATCTGCCAAGGTGGGCTGAAGTCAGATGGATTATTTCAAGATAAAAGGCTTGCTTTCTTTCTGTAGTTTCTCTCAGCCACACGAAATAACTGCACCTATTTATTTTTTTTGCCCTGCCGTTACTAAGTATATCTATATGAGGGTCCCCCTTTCCGCTCTGTTTACCCTTTTCACCCCCTCCCTTCTCTTTCACCCTTTCCATTTCATTTCAGCTCAGTCCAATATTTCCCTCTGAGAAAAGCAGCAAAATACTCTTGTGGTCAAATTGAGAGTAAAGGTTAATCTCTGAATTGAATTTTAAAGAGTATTTCCTATATGTCTGTAAGAATGGTTGGGATTTTCAAAGAGATTTGTACCTCACAAATGAGGTAAAAAAGAAGTGGGCAGAATTCTGGAATGGATGCTGCTTTCTGATAATTTTTTACCCTGAAGAAAGAGGAGTTTTCTCAGAAATAAGACAACTTTTCAACGGTCTTGCTCTTCAAGATGACTATATGGATACTCATGTATGCAAATATGGTCTAACAAATAATTTTGTCTTAGCTTTTTCCAAGGGGAAGTTCTGAAATTTGCAGAATTTCCTTTGGGATGTTGGGGTTGTATCTGCTCCCCCTGAGGCTCCTTTGTCTGGTGTTGCTGTGTTTCTTCATCCCCTGGAAGCCCCATTTTCAGAGAAAGCTCAGCCAAGGGCACAGGACTGTGGGACAGCTGCAATGTCCTCCTGGTAACCCTGTTTTCTGGAGAAACAAACAACACAATGCCAAACTTCCAAGAAATTTTCAAAAAAGATAATTCTCTCTGGCAAGCAGAGAACAACAGCTTGCAAGTTGGAAATATATGTATTGACATTTGATTTCTTGCTGCTCAAACATACTTTGGGGTTTCGTTTAGCCTGAGCTCAACTGCTGGTTGTTTATACAGGCTACTGGCTGTTTACATTAGGTCAATACACAGGACAGGCTGTTTATACCGGACCAGCAACAAATTCCACAGCATGGTCTGTGCCTAGCACTGCTGCTTTTTGTATGTGCAGAGCTGGAAAGAAATAGAAAATCAGCTCTGGAAATCAGCAAGCGACAAACCCTCCTAGGTATGGAGTATTCCTTCTTGCCTCTGAAGTGACCAGCACCATCACTTTTTAGTGTTCTTTTCAAAAATATCCAGTGCTGGGAATAAGATCAGCACATCAAGAATGGCAAATGAAGGGGAAGAGCCAAGAAGAAAGTAAAAGGTCCCAGTTGATGTTTGTCTCCATCTATAGGGTCACAGAACACACATTTGTAAGCACTCGGTGCAGTTGCACACACAGGTTTGCAGTGTACTTTGCTCACAGTGTAGCTGGTTCCAGCTCCACAAATGCAAAGCCTCCTATGTTTAATTTGAATGTTTCTCTTCCGAATGACTTCATGGGCTGCTCTGCCAGAGCTATGTACAGAACTCGGTTCTCCTGTCCTGGGTGAGCAATGCTGTTTGTACCTTTCACGTTAATGATAAACATTGGCAATGCTACTAAAAAGCTTCTTGGCTACAGATCAGTGGGGTCCTGTCAGGCTGTGGGACAAGGTAGGTTTATGTCCTGCTGCTTTCAGCAACGCTCCGCTGATGTGAGCTGCCAGAGTGCATCCCTCTGGGATTCACCCAAAATTAAGGATGTTGAACTTGGTGATCTTAAAGGTCTTTTCCCACCTAAATTATTCAGTGTTTCTCTTTCTTGAGCCCCAGCTCCCCACAGAACACTATGACATTCCCCCTCTGCTCCTGCACTTTCCGAGGAAGGGTGCTGTCAGTTGGAGGGAAGACAAGGGGGAAAGCCCATCCTTAACTTGCTTATCTTGCTGGTCCGAGTAAACTTGTTAAGAGAGATGCTTACTGTCCAATGCTGCTGGGGACCTTAATTCCGTGCTATGTGTGGATCCTGGAAGATGAGAAATATCTCTTTATTTCTGGGAAATGCAAGCTTGATGTGCATTTTTTTGCACACCTCAGCAGTTTTGCTCTCATTTGACATTTAACTCCAAATGCATTTTGACTTCCTTTTGATTCGGGGCCTGTGGCTGCCTGTGTGCTTTCCCAGCTGTGGCCCTCAGGAAGAACACAATGAGAAAGGGCATAAGGTTGAGTGATACCCACCCAAAAGGGAATGGTGTCACCTCCTGCTAGTCAGGTCTGGGCCCTTAACAGCTGGTGAAGAGAATTTCCCATGGGTGATTCTTCCAACTAAATCCAGAAATAAGGAAAGAGCACATGACCAGGGTCTCATCCCACCTCATCTGTGGGCTATTGATTACAGAGGAAGCGTAGATGTGTAGTGGATTACATATCTGGCTTCTCAGTGCCTAAGAAGGAAGGGGATTTTCATCCTGCCTCTCCCAGTCCTTTGGAAGTGCACATGTCCCACATGCACCAGTCTCATCAGGGCTGCCAAGGAGGGTAACAGCAACTGAGTTTTGTGAGGATGCATGCAGAATTTCCATGAGTTATAATGTTAAGCCAGATTTTATTAATAAATAAATAAATAGCTGCAGGAGGGTGCAACTGGTTTAGCATCACTTACTATTTCCATCAGGAACTGGAAGCCTGTTGAGGCTCCCCATGCCTCCCCTTGAGCTGAGAGATGATTTAATGGACTGTCTCCTCTGAGGGTTGGCTCACACTTAATTCTGAACAAGAAGTTATTGCCATGCTAGTTTTTCTGCTTTTCCTGCAGTAATACTCTCAGGATGAATTTAATACAATATCAAGGCTGTGATGAGGTTTTATGTTTCAAGCATGCCTTCCTCCAATGCCCCATTACTATAGTGATGGGTGAAAAGGCACCTTATTTGGCAGATCTCTCCAAGTAAAATAGTTTTTCTTTACCTACTCTTCTTGTGGTCATTGCTAATAGTCTGAAAACTCACCATCTTGTGTCTTTGAAATCTTCCAGTTAAATGATAAAAGGAGGTTGCTCATGAAATAGGCAATGTTGGACATATTCCTGACAGTTGCACAAGAAGGAACTGAAGCTTGCAGACAAACAGAAGCTCTTAAATTTTGGCAGCATTCAGTAAACTGCCTCCCATTAATAAATAACTGACATAATTTCCAACTTTTTACTCCTTTACAGATGCTTTTCACTTGGCAGCTGGCCTCATCCCAACCAAGTCAGGAGTAAAAATTCACGATGATTTCAGCTGTCCAAAGGGTCAGGAGGCTGAGGATGGATATCTGGATGCTGCAGCACTCTGGGGAGAGCAGGGAGCAGCAGCCTCTCCAAGAAGCCTCTGTGAGTAAAAAGCTTCAGTCTGATCTTCTTTAAAAGTTTTTCTCTGCTTTTTAATCTTGGGCATAGATGCGCTCTATGAGAATCTGCTTCCAGCACTGCTTCACAGACTCTCTTTGCTCATATTTCATGCTAAGGAAAACGAGCTCCATGGTACGTGGAAGCTGTATGGGTGAGGTTTGGAGGGCTGAAGAGTGTGCATCCAGGCAAACCAATACTTGCCATAGGGGATAAGGCAACTGTACCTTTCTTTCCCTTGCCCCTAACTGAACCCCCTCAGCCCAGGAACAGGCAGGCTCACACACTGGGAGGTGATGCTGCATTTGCACTGGGGCTGCATCCATCTCTCAAGCCCTGCTGCCATCAGTGGGGAAGAGGTGTGCTCCTTGTAGCTTGTAGACTTATAGCTGTGTGGAGCACAGAGTAAAAATCCCACTCCAGTTTTTAAGGGGGTTCAAATTGTAGGCCTGGTGATGTTTGTCCCGGTGGTAGAAGGCAGGCAGGAGCAGCACACAGGCTTGTGGAGGGTCCCTGCTTTTCCCTGAAATTCAGAGCTCATCTCAGCAGTGTGGCACTCACTGGTACTGACCCCAGGGGATCTCCTCTGTGCTGTGCAGGAATGGGCCTGAGCTTTCTTGCTGCCCCATTATTCAGAGAGTTTGGGGTAACTCAGGATTTGAAGCACTGTAGGCTGAAGCAGAACTTTGCCTTTAGCAAAGGCACTGCTGCTTGATAGGGCTCTGTGCCTGCTTGTGTAATCCAACTGCTGCACTGGTTTTCCAGCAACAACTTTAAATGCCATTCATCAATAAATCCATTGGGCTGCTCGGCTTGTATTACATACCACTGATTAACTACCATTAAATTAGCAATTAATGTAATCAGATATAAACATTCCTTTGTGGCTAAGCTGTTAAACTTTTTTCCCTTTTTACAATTGCGTGTAACACATGTCGGCACGAGACAGGCTCAGTAATTTCACATTACTGCAGCTAAATTATGTTTGTGGGCTCCAGAAACGCTTCTGGTGCTACCAGGCTCGTAAACACCTACCTGGCAGGGAAAAGCTACAACTTCTGCCCCAGAGCATTTGGGGTTTAACAGGATTTGACGTAGTACAGTGAGTGGATTTATTACATAAATATGTTCCTGGGCTATGGGCAAGCGATTGATAGGAGTTCAGAATTTGATTTCCTGACACTGACTGCTGACTTTCATCCTGGGCCACATTATTAATTGGTGTAAGTCAGCTTTACAGGGAGACATGAAAGAAAGGTAGGTGGTAGCAGTTTAAAAGGAGAGGGGTGTGACTCCATGTGGCTTTCAGCTCTGGGAGCTCCAGGCTGTTGTAGTCAAAAGTGGATTTTCATTTTACAAAAGGAGACATTTCACAGGTATTGATCTGTGTTTTATGTGTAGCTCTGTACTCTTTCCATTGCTATGTTTTCTTGTAACTCATAAAAACAGAAATTAAATACACAACTGGAGTTAGTCTTATGCACCAGTGCAATACAGAACATAATGAAATTATTGCAGGAAGCTGCCATCTCAGTGCCAGAGTTAAATCACAAAAAAATACCCACCAGCATCCATATCCTTGTCATAGTCTTCTGTGCCCTCACAGTGCAAGAAAATACCTAGAACTTGCAGCCCACACAGAGCACAGGTAATCTTCAGATGAAAAAAGCCTGTGGAACATAATTTTTTCAAATGTTTTGGTGGTGGTATTTGTTGTTGTTTTGAGGGTTTTTTTCCTATATTAATCTGATGATGTTTTTATTGTTTAGATATCACTAAACACTAGTTTAGTGGCTTTTAGAAAAATTCTTATGTACTTTAAATTATATGTGTGCATGGTCATAGGTGAAAGTTTACACTAACAGTCTAAATAACTTGGCAGCTGGAAATTGAACTACTAGATGAGCTGTTTTAAAAATTCAGTCTTGTATCTTTAAAAAACAACATTCAAAGCATTTAGTTCAAGTTGTTGAGAATTATTTTCCTTTTTTATTTTTAGTTGTACTGTTTGGAAGTACTGTGCGGATTGTTACACTTGGATAATATGTTGTGTTTTGCTCTCATGGAAACCTGTAATTTCTCCAACTATGTTCAGACAGCTTTCCTGAGTCTTAGAGTGGGAAAGCAAGAGAATTAAGCTTAACTGCCTGTGTTGTCTTACATTATGTTTGACTATTTGAGAAACTTATGACTTGAGTTTCTAAAACCTAATAGTGGGCTACCCTTCAAATGTATTCTCCCTCACTCTGACTATGAGAAATGGAAATTTATATGGCTGCTCTTAATATTTTCTTCAGGGGTGCAAACCTGTAGAAACTGAATTAGTGTGTTGACTCCCTCAATTAACTTTAATCTAATATCCTGCCTATTTAAATTAGTGTAAACATTGGTGTATAGGGCTAAGGGAAAGAGTTGAACTGAAAAAGATTTATTTAAGGATTAGTGTAGTAGCTAAATTAGAATTAAATCCAGGAAGTAAACATCCCAGCAATGCAAGTTGTGGGAAACAAGAGACCACAGCAAAGATCAGTGGTTTGAAACAATAATGTGCCACCATGGGAAGAGAAAGGAAGAAGGGGAGAAACAAGGAAATCAAGCATTACTGTACAAATAAGACTCTAAGCCTATTACTGCCACACAGGTTGTGGGGAAACTCCCAATTAAATGCAATGGAAAGAAACTTTTATCCTTTTCAGCTTTCTCCTTGATTTGCTCAGTTGAATTACACTGTGGACTGAAATACCCACAGCAATTAGAATAAAAAGATAAATTTGTAGAAGAATCCCTGAAGGTACAGAAATTATCGCATTTTCGCGTCAGATTTGCTACAACATCTACCGTGGGTTTGTTAGACCCTTTGGATAAGAAAACGAGCAAAAAAAGCAGTTCACTCTCTGTTAGGCTGCACTGGGAACCAGATTTGCCTGGGACATAAAAGCATGAATGCTTTCCCAGGCCTAGCAGAGATTTTATCTCTGTTCTGTCCAGCACTGCCATGGCAATTGCTCTCAGGGCCACCAGCACGCAGCCAGCCAGGACTGGCTCAGCAATACCACACTCTGCTGTAGTGAGGTGGGAGTCAGTCTCCTCCCCCAGGTAACAAGTGATAGAACCAGAGGAAATGGCCTCATGTTGTGCCAAGGAGGTTTAAGCTGGATATTAGGGAAATTTTCTTCACCAAACGGGTTTTCAGTGATTGGAACAGGCTGCCCAGGGAAATGGTGGAGTCATCATCTCTGAAGGAATGTAAAAGACATGTAGATGTTGCACTTAGGGACATGGTTTAGTGGTGGACTTAGCAGTGCTGGATTAAGGGCTGGACTCAGTTTTGGAGGTCTTTTCCAACCTTAGCAATTCCATGGTTCCATGAAGCATCTCAGACTCCAGGAGTCCTTTGTGTGCCAAAGGCTGAAAGGAGATGACTGTGTTCTCAGACTTGAAAGCTGCCTTCCAGATTTCAAATAAAAGCACTTAGCCTGCTCTTGATATATATTTACTTGTATTTATTTGGATGGAAGCATGCCATCTACTGAATTACCACTTTTGGACCTGAACTATTTTTGCAGTTTGACTTGCCTGTGTCAGTTTGATCAAATGCTACTGAACTGGTGATGAAAACCTGACAAAAATTCAGCCTGGGATAATAGGACTGGAAGATGCTCTGGCTGACTGACTTGCAAATCAGATAAGAGCTTGTTTTTTCACTAAATACAGTTTAAACTGGTTTTCTTCCTATATACCCAAGAGCCTTAGCAAATGTCAGTTATTCCCTTTTACCATTGGCCTTTACTAGCAGAAAAGTTAGGCCACTGCTGCAGTGCTGCCAAGGAGCACAGGAGCCCTGTGCTAAATGATGCTCTGCCCATCAGGAGCCAAGGCCCACAGCACTCCAGCACAAGGAGGAGGAAGGCTTGGATCTGCATGTGCCCAGCATGTGTGGGCCAGCCTCTTCCAGCAGAACATACAGATTGCTTCCCAGCCACGTATAGAACTCATTTTTTTAAAGTTGTTTTGGCAGTTTCTTTGCGCTTTATACCCGCAAAAGACTGAAATGACCCAGCCAGCTTATTCCAAAGGATAATGTCTGAATTTCAGCTCCTATGAGCGATTGTCTTGTAAAGGCAGGCAGCTTAGTATTTCATCTTTTTGACTAAAGCAGCTTTTAACAAGCTTGTTCTTGGCAGAGGGTTTTGGACTTAAACATGACTGAAATACATCATGTGCCTTAAGAGCATGCTTTGTGTGAACTGCCACCCTGCTTGGCAGGGGATGTAAAGAAACACTGGTTCAGGGGTGACCTGGACCCTCATAGTGTGTCTTCTGAGGCATCGGCAGGGAGGAGTAAAAGAGTGCTGCATCACTCCTCATGGGACATCTGCTTGCTGGGCAGGGGAGAGAGTTTTCGGGGCTGTTACTTCACAGGACACAAAAAAACATCACTCCACAAATTTGTTATTCTTGGTCTAATCCTCTTCTCTGCCTCAGAAGAGGAACATCCTGAACACCCTGCCAGGCAAACCTTCCACAGTTCCTTCTGGGTGGATGTGGATGGCAAACACAAATGCAACAACTCCGTGTTCCTCACTCACCTTAAAAGGCACAGCTGCATCAGCAGTAGTAAACATGAAGTAACAAGATTTCTGGGTAAATGCTCAACCTAAGAGTGTGCTAATAAACCTCCCCTGCCACATGATTCAAGCTTTCTTCTGCCTGACACCTGTTCCAGCTGAGCTGCTTGGGTTTAAATCTTCATTATATTTTTAATAATGTTGCTTGACTGGCCCTTAGTTAAAGGGTGCCACTGTGGTTCTGGGGTATTTAAGCAGACAAATTGAGTGATGGAAGTGGTGTGTTGGGGCCAGAGGGTTCAGTACTCACCCTCAGGGCTGGGAAGGCCTCCTGCCTTCCCTGCTCTGCAAAGGCTGTGCTGGCCCAGCCTGATGCTGTGAGACACCGACTGCCCTCATGTCCTGCCACGCGCGTGCGAGAGAAAGCAGCGCGGACGGAGAGGGTGGAGGATGGGGCATAAGGCTGACCCTAATCACCACCTGCTTTAGGGTTTTGTTGCTCTTTTTCCCAGTGCCAGGTGAAGTACCTCACTTTGGGAGTAGTGCCCCTGGGTCAGCAATTGATATCTTCTTCAAGCTAAGCAGGTTCATACTTTTCTGACAGTGTAGGAGGACTTGGGTCTTTTATGAGAATTCTTTTATCAGATGCTGGCGAAAAGAGGTCATAACATAAGCATGAAGTGGACCCAGTCTGTGCAGAAAGGGCAAAAATCTGTCCATAGATCAACTTTCAATAAGTAATGGAACTAATTTCAGTCTGCTTTATTGTGCTACCCTTGAGTTCTAAAAAGTTCCAAGAGGCCCCTTAGTTTCAAATGGGGTATAAAGAGAGAGTAGAGAGTGCCATTTCAAGGCTAAATCCTCTATGCCTGTCTCTGAAAAGTCAGACCTGAAGAGGTCTCAGATGGAGTATTAACTCTGAGACGTTCACTGGGCACACTGGGCCAGTCGGGACCCATTTGTTGGTGTCCCAACAGGTCCCCCAAGAACATACACATTGGGAGTTTGTATTATCCAGACTAACAAGAGTTTGCTGCCTCTACTAGTGTCTGCCATCTCACCAACTTCACAGTAGCCTGGCAAGGGGGACCTTTTGACTTGCAGAAACTTTGGGCTAAGCTGGGGCTGCCAGCCCTGGTTGGTATTTGCCGGTGTTGGTTCTCTGTGCGGCCCCACCGACGCTCGTGCTGGTGGGGAGAGCAGCAGTGAAGTAGGGTGGCTGAGGCAGGAGAAGAAATCCCTGCCTCAGTGGCTGGGCTCACCTGTGCTCATTCACAGAGCTTACAGACATGCTGCCTTGATGCAGCTTGGTGGAGTTTTTTCCATTGACAAAAGGTTTTTGGAACAGGTCTTTGTCCAGGATCAGCTGGGAAAATTCCAATTTACTTGTGATATCTTACTGCCCATTGCATGAATCCTGCATATAAAAGAGAGATCACATCCGAGTAGTGGTTTCCTCCTCTTGTTTAAATGAATTCATCTGCTCAGCTTCCAATTTCTCCATCAGAGCTCCACATCAGCCAGCCCTGTTTGTGGAAAAGCCAGCAAGCATGTTTCAGCCAGCGTGGGGTATTAATGCACGAAGCCAGCACTGGGTTGGTTCTCCTTGTTCCTCTTGCTATAGAGTTTCACAGCCTGGGATATTAGTAAATATTTATGTTTAATTACTTTCACTTAAGAAGAACAGCCACAGCCAAGAAAACTACAGAGCAATTTAATGGGTTTTAACTTGCCACACTAAGCTGCCTTCTTAAACATAATGAATTATATGAAGTCATCCGGTTTCAGACTCTCTTAAAGAGGTAATTTAATTCAAATAAGGTTGCGTATTACTAGCTTCAGTGTCTGAAAACATTTACAGTGCCAGTAACTGTTCCATTGCCCTGAGTATTCTGCAGACTGAGAGACAATATCAAGCTAAGCTTAGAAAAGCATGCTGTGGTTTGGTGTAACTGATAGATGAAATTGCTACGTTCATTGCCTCAGGCGAGAAGTGCTGGCTGAGTGTGGTGGAGTCTCCTTTTACGTAAGACAGTCTGTGTTAAAACAAAAACAGGAAAGTAAATATGGCATTAGCTGCTCAACAGCATTATTTTTAAAATCTTTTCCATGAGAAAACATCTTACAGAAGGACTTCTTCCCCCTGGCTCCTAGATACAAGGCTGCCTTTCTCACATATGGTAATCAGATTCTGGTGTATGTCCTTTGGTCCATTGTTGCAATATAACATGAAGATGCTTCTGTTCCCTAGCAGCACTGCAGAGCTCATATTCAGGGAGAGAAGAAAGGGAACATTGGGTTACCTATACAACTAGGTTTTTTCCCTGACGGGTAACTAATAGAAGGAATTAAGGAAATACCTGTACTATTCCACCTGTAGATCCCCAGCTGCTGAACTATGTGTAGGATTAGAAACACCCACCAGGGCATTTTTCCCCTCAGGAGACAAATGGTTATTATTGGATTGAGTTTGGCAATTAAGAGTCAGAAGGTCTTGCCACAAAAGCTGTAAAAGTTTGTGAGGCTTTCAGTGTCCTTTAAATGGTCGTCCTTTAAAGTAATTGCATACTCTAAAGCTCCTTATGGGGCTTAAGGGCTTTATTTGCCAGGACAATTGCACACCTTGTGAAAAAACTGTAATCCAAATCCCAGGCTTGGTTCTGCCAACTTTCCAGATGTTGATAGCTAAGCTTGCAAAAGCTGCTAGATGTTGATTGCCAAGTATGTAGCCTGCATGTATGCCTGTCAATATGGTAGACAGAAGATACTCAGGGAGAGCCCCTGTATTCCTGATATATCTCCAAAGCTGGATACACAACTCACACTTCACAACTTTGCTCCTCTGTTAAAAGCACGTGTAATGGCTGCAACTCTGAGCAAAGATTACTGTAGTAGAAAGTGCTGCAAGTGTAACAGTCCCCACACAAAAACATTGCCATCATCCTTCAGCTGCCCACCATGACCAGCTGTGGAGATAATACTTTGCCAGCTTTTGAACAGGGCTGTGAGCACACACAACATTCAGTGGGACCAGCCTTGGCTTCAGAGCTTATGAGGTCCCAGGGAGATCACACTATGTTTTCCAGTCATCTCCTAGTTCAGATATCATTTCCCATCTATGAAAGCCTTATCTGAGAACACGCTAATTCCTCTTGATTCATACTCCAGCCTTGGAGCAATTCCATGCCTTTCAAGTCAGCTGATTGAAGAGTGAACCACTGATCAGTATTCGTATGGGTAATAACATCAGCTTCTGGATTGCTTAAAATCCTTGAAGATCACTTCACAGAATGGCACAGACTTTCCTTCCAATACTTGTGGGATAGGGACTGTATCCTTCTTGGAGCCATGCAGCATCTGGCTGAAGAGAACTGCAAGTTTGCAGGGACTGCAACTACGTGACTGCTCTGTCTGCAAGCTCTTCATGCCCATTCACATTCAGCTAGCTCTGACTGCTAATTAATTATGTGCTTAAAAGTTTTACTCTCATAACACAAAAGTCGCCCCTGGGAGAACATTGCTGAACATGCTTGATGAATGTACGATCTCTTCTTTAAAAGAAGCCATGTTTGAAGTTGCTCAGGTGCTCTTACAGAAGGCTTCTGATAGGGTTATAAGTGAACATACAGCAATGGAAAAAAAATATTCATTAGAAGGGATTACATTTAAACCTTTCAAGATGACTGATATATTTTCCCTTTTAACTTTGACTTGAGTGAGCTGTTGAATGGAGCTCAGAGATTATTTCTTGTCAGAACATATCAAAAAACCCTGAGATCACTAAAGCATTTGAGCACGTTGAGCATGAAAATTTCATTTCCCTCTATGGTACATTTTAACTGTGTCTAAGAACCAGTATTCACTGCTAAGGATACTTAGTCATCTTTTAAGAGAACTAATTTCATTTAAGCTCATAGTCAGTAATCAGTCTGGAAATGAAGCCATTAATTTTAATGCAGTAAGTGCATGTATACATTAAATTTTATTGTTTTGTCTGAATTTAAAAGGGCAAAAGTAGGGCAATTTCAGGTTAGTGTAAAGTTGCAGGTGCCTGTAATTTACTGCTCACCTCTTAAGAAAGGAGAGCTCAGTGTTTCAAACTTTTAGCTCTGCATATCAGTGAAATAAACTTCCATGCTGTATGTTTCAGGAAGATTTGGATCAAGCTTTTGGACTATACCATTGGTGTGTGTGGACCCTCTCACCTAAAGACACAACATGTGTAAAGTGCACAACAGACTCAACTGTGTGCTGCCATTACAACCAGGAACAACACAGATTCCATGAGTCCTGAAACTTGCTACCCAAGTTTGATATATGTAGAGATCTATTGAGCCAACTATAAATGCATTAAAGAAAGCATAATAATAAGAGTGCAACCAAAGCCAAGAATATTTCCATTTTTTCAAAGGCTTCCAAACATTTTATACGCCACAAGATCATGTGCAGACTCAAGGCATCAAATTTCAAGTTAAAGTCAGACATTCATCTGTAACTTTGAATATATGGGTTGGAATCAAACACAATATTTTCACGTTACTTGAGTTTAGGCTTTCTTTGAGTTTTTATGTTCCTGTTCAAAAGAAAGGAAATCCCTGATACCAAGACAAGTAATCTGTGCTCTGAGCCAATAAATCCTCAGGGAATTTGAAGCAGGTAGATTTTAAGAGGCCCTTTTTGCAGTCTGAAAAGCAATGGGTGACATTAGACCGATCTTAATGAGAGTTGCAGGTGCTCAGCTTTTAGGAAGAGGTCATTTCCTGTGTGTTGGCACAATGACAAAGATGGAAGATTGAATGGTTCTTCTGACTCACAACTCAGTAATACGGAGTTCTTAACTGGAAACGGCTGAATAGATACCCTTGGAACACTCTTGGTGCCCTAACATGTCCTAAACACTTCAGGCACATCTCAATATCATTAAAATAATAGATGCAAATAAGAACCTGCTAGCTGGTAATCAACAACGGCTCCTTTCCCAGTCCTTCTTGTTTGGTTTCATGTTCAATACAGATGTCCTGTGGCTTTGTTGTCATCCTGACTGCCGGAAGAAAAAGAAACAAACCCAAAAACCCCAACCACCAGTGCCAATGCATGTCTTTGTATCTAATTTTAACATGAACAATTGATCAGGTGGAGACTGGAGAGCCTGAGATGTTAGCCTGCTGGGAAAGCACAATTTTGACAACATGTCCAGCCATGGGCTGGGCCTAAAACACCATCTAAAATCACCTAAACTTTCTTGTTTGTCTCTTGATGTCTGTTTTCAGTCACAGCCAAGTGATTCAATACAAATTTCCTTGAATAAACATGCAAATAAAACCAGGTATTTACATTTGAAGTGGGTCGTCATTTTCAAGGCATCAATAGGACCAGCACAAGAAAATGTTATTATTAGACCTGAAAGTCTTCAAGGGAATGTATGAGAAGAAAGGCTAATATCAGGGGACCAGTAATCTGTTCCTAGCTGGCTTTTAATTCCACTTAGCAAACATGAATGATTTTGAGTGTTGAATGAAGAAGCAAGCTACAGAACCTGCATCAGGCATTTAAACTACAGCTGGCTGGAACACGATTTGCCTGAAGGCAACATTTTTAAGTTCAAAGGTAAACATTTGGCTTTTTATAGAGAAAATTAGTTGTACAGCATATTTGATTTAGTATACTGCTACCTAGTCCAACTTTTAATTGAAATGTATTTAAAAAATAACCCTGCTTTCACCGACAGTGTGCAGTTTCCTAGACAGCCACATACTTGCTAGTAAACATCAGTTCTCTGGGCCAGGTCTAGAAGACAGAGGTCAGAATTTCTATAACTTAATATTTTCCAAGGCACCCTAAAGATTTCCTATTACCTTCCCATGTAAATTGTTTACAGCCAGCTCCAAAGAGCAGCCCTGCTGCAGGACTTTGACCGTGCCTGTAAACTGATAAAAAACCTCCCTCTGGAAACTACCCCTGGTGAACCTCATCATAATATTTTATTGTCTTCGATCCTAAGCATATACACAGGGATCCTTTCTGGTAAAAACACAGGCAATAAATAATGCTGAGCAAGGAGAGCTCTATACATTGACTCTTATTAAGCAGTGATGTGGCATTTTGTAGCTCTTCTTGCTGTTGGACTACGTGGAGCTTTCTTAGGCTGCTCCAGTGTCAGCACACACCTTCCTGCAAAGCTGTCACATAGCATTTGCATGCAATTTTGGACATTTTAGTATGGCCTGCTTAGGTTTTATTTCTCATAATTTTGAGGCTTTTTTTGTTTAAGTAAACTTTTTTAAAGTGAGGAAAGCCTATGCTGCACAATGAGGTATTGAGGACCATGTGTTCCATGGTACAGAAAGATATGTTATGATTCTTATCTTTGTGAGACTGTGAAAAAATAGTTCTTTGTCCTCAAACTCATTAAAAAGTTATTTAATAAAGAACTTGAAACCATTATCAATATTTACAAAAGAAATGCTTGAGAGCTGAGTTATATGTTTTGAAATTCACAGAAGGCTCAGTGCATTGAAGCAACAATATACGTGATAGGAAGTATAGCTGACATTTTCCAAATATAAAAACCAGATGATGGAAGGTTTAATTTCTGTGAATTGGAGCAGTAGCTGAGAGCCTAATAATCTCTCAGGAATATTTTCAACCCATTGGGGTGCTCAAAGAATATAAAATTATCAGCATTTCTGTCAAAGCAGTCGAGATCAATGTGATTTTGCTAGACAGAGAGGTGGGTCCAGAATTAACCTAGATTTGAGGATTAAAACAATTTTAATTTTTTTTTTTTGGGGGGGGGTATTTTTTCCCCTAAATAACAGTACATAACCTGAAGAATCCTCAGAAATCCCTTTAACCCTTGACCCAGGGGTGCCCAATCCCTGTTGGCAGGTCAGTCTCCACCAGTCAAGGCAGCAGGGTGCTCCTGTTCCCGTGGCCATGTGCTGAGCCATGCAGGTGTGAACATCCTGACTCTGCAGTCAATTCAGGGCTTGGCTTGGCCTGGAAGAAACCCACTGGGCATCTCCTCCCATCTGTGAGTCAGTGCATTAACTCTCCTAAAGCTGACACCAGAAAAATGGGCTTTAAATCCACCTTCTGTGTTGTTAAACCTGCCCCAGCTGCTGGAAATGCGTGTGCTGTGTGTTTCCTTCATTCACATTTGAAGCAGGGACTGACTCAATGCTTTTATGCAGCAGCTGATAAAAACCACTGCAGTACAGAATAACTTCTGTAATAGTTTTTAATACTCAGCCTTCTATGAGTATTCATGGTGGAGGGAAACCTATCATGTAGTCTCCTGCCAGAGTACTCCTGTAAGAGATGAGGGACAAGGGATGAACTCTGGTCCCTCTGGGACTCAGATATGTAGGTCTCCTGGACTGCAGGGCAATCCTAACCACCAGGATTGGAACCAGGACCAAAACCACTAAGCACCAAGTTAGGCAGTAATAATTACAGCCTCGGGCATCAGGTCGGCACAGGTGATCCCCTTACCCATATACTCACTATTACTGAAGGCATACTTATGTCTGAGAAATTCCCATCCAGGGTCCAACCACACACACAAGTATGCAACTAGAAAAGTCGTTTTGTGTGGTATTCCCCACATGGTGTACAAAAATCCCAAACTGTTTGTGAAGTTGTTTAACGTGATGCAATTGGTTTTTATCAATGATGCAGTGTTCATGTGAGTGTACTCCACTGCACATGCTAACAGGGCTATATGTTCCCTAAACTATGCCAACAGTTGGTTTAAAAATATTCAGGCAAAAGACAAAAAAAACCCCACATAATTTATTTTTCATTTTTAATTACACACCAGGGACTTTTAATTTATACTTCATCAGGCTTGAAAATGGTCTAATTGGAATGAAGAGATGCAAAAGGGTCACAGAGTAGATGCAGTGACCAATATTATATCCAAAGGCAGGAGCCTGACCACTGAGTGCTTTAGTTTCCCCAGAAGTTTCCAACTTGGTCAATGTATACACTAAGGCTGAGCTTTAAGCAGTAGTTGGATGAAATGTAATCCATACATCTGGAAACAGCCTGCGTATCACAGCAAATACGTGCAGATGGGGCTGCTCTTGTATTTGTGTCCCATGTGTTTGCTTTTATTTGATTTTGTATTTGGGTGGGAAAGGGAAAGAGGAAATTCTCTGACATTTTCACATGCCTTTTTTTTTTAAGTGACTCTGAGAAACAATTCAAACATCTTGTCTATTCAAAGGAAAGGCTGTAAAGGGAACTGACATCTTTCCTTTTCTTTCATAGAAAGTACCGCATTCCCATCTCTAAGAACCACTACTGCAATCATCCTGCTTGCCAGCATCCTTGGAGGTAGATACCAAAGGCACAGGAATAAAACACAGATCTAGGTCTTCCTCTTTGCCATGTCTTTGTGAACTGGTAGATAGCAAGAAATCATCTTCTGAGTACAAAATACTCTGCTGCTGCTCCTTTCCATTGTTCTGTGCTGCTGGAACAACTAACATTCAGACAAACTCCTCTGTACCTCTCCAGTCTAACCCTTCTATTTCTGTGCTGATTTTAATCCAAAAATGTTTAAGCCCTCTAAAAAGCTACTACTGCTGCAAAGGATTTTATGGCCTGGCAAAACATCTGCCCCCATCTTCTACAATCATGCATAAAAGCTCACAGCTCCTAAACCTCTTCAACACTGTGTAAACAGATGAATTAAAATAAAAACATTGGTGGTGATTAATTACGCCTGGTTTAACAAAATGCCAGCCTTTGCTTATTGTTCTGGGAGTAAGGAGGAGAGGAACTAGCACGGCCCTGCTAGAAGTGGCTTGGTCACTGTGTGCAGTCATTGCAGTCTGCAAAAGGGCAGAGGAGGAGGAGGAGGCTGAGAAACTGCCATTTTCTCAGTTGACAGGAGGAAGAATCAGAAGGGATGACTGGAGGGGCTGCATGAAGGAAAAAGGGAGTGTGGTGGGAGAAGGAGACTCAGTGGTGAAGATGGGAAAGACAAGAAGACCTCAAGCAGAGCCTGAAGAGATAAGTGGTGAAGACACAGTGGAAGCAGCTGTACCTCCCCCCAGACCAGGGCAGTGAGGCAGGCAGAGGGCAGCCACTTCCAAGGAATGCTAGGGCTCTGCCTCAGTGGTTTGAAGTCACACACTTGAGTTTCAGTCGTTCGTGCTTTAACACTGCAGCTGCCCAGGGCCACAGGTTGCCCTAGACTCTGGCCTATCCTGATTCCCAGAACAAGCTCCCAAAGCTTATCTTTGCATGGAGAAAAGTGACGGTGCTTATGGTGAAATGTACTGGTTTTAAGCCATAAATCCAAAAACATTTACTGACCTTCATGTTTGCATGACTGCACACTATGCTCGTGTAATATCATAGTTACTGCAAATATTACCATGATGGTGCCTGAACATTTTGCCTCCCGTAACAACTGCGTGAGCCATGGCCACACAGAATTGCACCTGAGGCTCAGCAGCACAGACAGCACCCATCCCTGGCCAGTAAAATTGCTCCTTTCCAGCCTGATGCTCAGCAGAATCCCTGGTTCACATGCTGAGTGATTAGAACAGTGCTGCTGAAGCTGTTTCTTCACTTCTGAGCAGGTCCTCATTTGATGTCAATTCATAAAGCTCCACAAATGAAGCCTATTCACACCAAGAGCCCACCCCCTGCATTAAAGTATTAGGTTATTGTTTATCAGGCTGACCAGATGTTATGTGCATGTGTGCGTGGTTTTGCATTTCAGACTATGAAGAACAAGCAGTAAAGGTGAGAATCCCTAGAGTGCCTACAAGCCATGGAGAGCTTGGATTGAACTACAAATGTGGGGACAAGGCATTGATGATTCACTGAGAGAGGAGAGCCTTGAGTTGTCTCCTGGCTGCTGCAGGATCAGAGGTAAGTCGCTTCCCATGTGCATGTGGACTTCCCCCTTTCCACCTGGGGTGTGATGCCTTCCAGTTCCCCTTGAGTATAGAGCCCCGGCTACTCCTCTGGGGTTCCAGTGCTGGGGACACAGGGCATTTCTAATGTAATAGAAATCATCAGATGAAAGGGGGGATTTAAAAACAATTTCTTTTGTTGCTGGTACTTCAAAATACTTTACAAGTCATATCAAGAGGATTTTTAAAAATCTTTCTTTATGAGTTGCTTTCTTTTCCAGAACAGTATCCTTGGAAATGACCCACTGGGTAAAAACAAAACAATCCTAAATCCCTGTGAAAACCAGCCGTTTGGATTTCCATGGATGTCATTACCTTCAAGAGCCTGCACTGTGTTTGGGTGGCACTGCGGAGACAGAACACAGGTGGGTCTGAGGACTGGCAGCACGGAGATGACAGAAGGTACCATCGATCGTCGTGCAGGGTGCTGGTGAGTACATCTGTCTGTGAACCAGGCTCACACACAGACCTTGCAATGTGAGTTCTGGCCTGTGCCAGCTCATGCTGCTGCATTTCACATGAGCACGGGTCAGTTAAGACACAGCCACACCGCCAACGTGAAATCAGTGGGAAGAAGAAGCCACAGAGTAAACAACTCACCTAAACAACCCATCCAGTAGTTCAGGCAGCTGCCTGTGCCTTTACCCCATTATGCACCAGATAATATGACCCCTATGCTCATATAGATATTTGCACCCCAGCTGTGCTGGCAGGTTCTGTTTTTCCAGGTGCCAGGCACCACTCAGAAGCTTACATCCTCAGACTAAGTGGACTTGAGGTTTGTTACCATGCTCATCAGACGAACACATAATTTTTGAAATGCCTGTGAGAGGTGACCTCCAGAGTTTTTGGCATGTCCTCAGGGAATGATCAGCTACAGAAACTCACACTGGCTTTTTAAAACAATTACTGGAGGAGCTCATGGAGATATTACTCAGAGACTGGTAGAGGGGCTGTGTGGGAGCTCAGTCTTTGCTCCTGGCACAATGAACTAAGGGAGCCAAACAGCAGCTGAGAGGAGTGAAAAAGTACTTGAGATTCTTGGAAGTATCTGCCTGTCCTCTGACTACCTACCCCCAGCTTTGTGGAGACACACCCATGCGCCAGAAGGAGCAGGAGAGCTGCTGTAGGTTTTGAAGGCACTTCCCAAGCTGCCCTCATACTTCTACATATGGTCCTGCCATTTTATTAAATTCTTCTGGAGTTGCTCCTGACCTAAGCTAAGTACTTTTCTATTGACATCAACTTTTGCCACTTCACTATTCACCCCCAGGTTATTAATAAAGCATTAAACAATATTGGTCTGAGTCTCGCTCTCTAGGGCACCTCATTATTAATCTCTTTCCCTACTAGAATTGGCCATTTATTCCACACCCATTTATAACCAGATTTTAATCCATGACAGGGCTTTACCTCTCACTTTGTGGTTACCAAGTTTCCTTAACAGTTTCTTGTATGGGTGTTTATCAAAAGGCTTTTGAATGTCCAAATAAATTATTTTCTCTGGTTTTTCTTTACTCACTATTTTATTAACTCTTAAAAGTGTAAAAGGTCTGACTGGCAAGATTTATTCTTATAGCAGCTATGCTTCTTTTCCTCTTTTGCCTGAGACTTGATATTTCCCTGCAGACTGTAAATTATTTAAAAGAGTGACTCTCTGAATCTAGTGGCTTGAAGCAGCACCAGATGTGTTGTCAATGTTTAATTAAAAAAAAAAAGTGAATGTAATATACTGTTGACTTTTTCAACTACTTCCTTGTAATGAAGTTAAGCTAATAATGTAAAATTTCCATGAGCTCCTCTGTCTGTGTAAATATTTACAGGGTCTTTATCGCTGCAGTACCAGATTTCCACATACATTAATGGAGTTATCCTTATAACACCTCTCTGATACAGGGAAGCTTTAATCCCAACTGCCTGAAGAATCAGGACACACTGACATCTGGCACATAAAACCCGAACTGCTGTGCTTTGAGAATAACAGGTTAGGAGATAAAACACTTTCTCCCACTTACAGATGCTGTATTCACAAAAAATGCAAGAATCATCACAATTCACAAATGTAATGAAAAAGGTTCAGTGCCCCAGCATCTCTTCCCAAGCTCTCTAAACTCCAAAGTTCATTTTTCCCTTTGGAAAAATGCAGAGCACTGCAGGTAAAATCCAAGCTTTTCCTTTTTCACAGGCTATCTGAGTAGGTTTTTGCTGGCTCTGCTAGTGACCATTTATTTTGGACTCATACCACACATCCAGTGTTTCATTATGCATTTTTGCTCCAGCCAGAACTAATACAATTGGCTGCATCTCAGCTTGCTTCAAATATACAAGGGAGTGGGTTTCCTCAGAGAAAAGAAAGAAAGAACATCAGAAAAAGAGATCCTGTTTAAAGTAAAAAGCACTATAGAGATTGCAAGAAAACTTAAAAAAGGCTACAAAATGTACATGTGCAAGGGTTCACTGCTGGCCCCACATCCCTAAGAGAGGCTTTCCACCTTGCCCTGAAAGCTGACAAGTCCTTGGCAAAGCAGGGAATGACGAAGAGGTTGGACATGGAAGACCCCTCAGTGAAAAGGCATGCAGTCCATAGACTCTGTTTTCAAGAGACTTCTGGCCTCATGTCTTGAGGATGGACTTTCCAAAAAAGCTCACCTTCTGCATAAGAAGCCATAGCAGGTGGCCAGGAATTCAAAAGGTTATGAAGTAATCTAAAATTAAAAAAAAAAAAAAATTAAAAATTAATTCCTTAAGTGTCAAAGGGGAATCATGTAAGCACAGGACAGTTCTGGAAGAACAAACTGCCTCAGCAGAAACTCTGAATATTCCAGCTGCAAGTTTCCATTTGTGGTTTTTAAGTTAGATCTTGAAGCTACCGATGCTTGAAAATGTGGGATTTTTTGGGGGGGCCTGGAGTCAAAATCCTTTGAGACCAACAAAGGACTTGCTTGAAGACGCCTGCTTGTGAGAATAAAACAGGGATAATGGAGGGATAAAACAGGTATAAAATTTAGCAAATTTTATCGACTCCATAGAGTAGTGATGCCCAAGTAGTTGGGCTGGGAGCAGAAGGGTACAGGAGCACAGGCATTTGAGGTGGCTCCTGGCTGGGTTTGGAGGCTGACTCCCGACTGTCTTTTCCATCACCCATTCCTGAAACACAAACTTTGCCTCCGGGATGGCCCTGGCTCCTGCAGCAACAAAATTATTTCCCCAAGGAGCAGCCAATGTATTGCCATGATCTTAATCTTATTTAGTGTGGTAGCATGGTTTTAATTTTTCTGTGTTTGATCCCTCAGCTTTAGGAATATTGATAGAAATAGGGGCTGTGAGGATTAAATAAAGAGCAGCTTGTTGCATATGAAAAAAATACCCCTCAGTCCTCACTTTCTCCGTGGTGATTCAGCTTTTCCAACAGCGCTGCGGAGATAAAAGGCTTGCATATGAGCAGAAGTGTTAGCAAGGGCTGTAATGCTTTCAGCGCAGCCTCTTGCAAAAGGGCCTTGGCTGCGGGAGCAGATCCCGCCTGCTCCCAAATCTCCTCCCGCGGCGGAGAGGCGCTGGGGATGCAGCAAAGGCTGCTCCCCCTTCTCATGCCAGCACGGGCTGATCGCCGCGGCTCGCTGCTGGCTTCAGTGCATCTGCTGATGCAGCCGTGCCGTTCTCCCTGGCCGGCGGATGGAGGAGGCGGATCGCCCCTCCCCGCCCAGCCGGGCCGAGTTGTGCCCCCGCGGGCCGCCCGCCTCGGCATCACCCCGGCACCGCCGCCCTAATCAGTGGCAGGCCCCGGGCGCGGGGTAATTAGAAACATCGAAGGGGCTTTCTATCTTTTGAAATCTGTCTCTCAACATCAAAGTGCTCCGCGCAAGTCGTCCTCCAGAGGCCGGCTCCCATATCTAAATGAGTGATGTATTTCATGGTATCTGTCGGGAAGGATATAATGAAGAAAACCGGCTTTGAGACGGAGCATGATGTCAAAAACAGGTGGCCCGCTGTTGCGGAGCATCTGTTTTGCAGTCCGGTTGTGTTCCTGTAAACGGCGCAAACACGGTGAGCGCGCAGCCTCCGCGGGCGCGCAACCTCCGGGCCGCCCGAGGATGCTCACGGGCGAACCCCCGTGTTGCTGCGGACCCTACTCCTCCCGTCCTGCAAGAAAAGCGGGCACTGCCCCCGCCTCGGGGATGTGTGCACCTCCTCCAAACACCCAGGGCTGCGAGGTACCTGGAAAAGCAAGACCTCTCTTCTCTCCGCCCTGGCTCTACCGGGGCCCTCAGCCACCCCCACGGGGCCACAGCATCCCCAGGGCCACACTCCGCTCTCGTGGTGGGCACAGCCCCTCGGAGAAGCCGCCTCCCCGCTCCATGAGCCCGTTGGCCTCGGGTCACCGTCGGCCTGGCCTGTAAACAATATTCCGCTGAGCTCACACCGCTCGCTGGTAGCGATTCCAGGACCGCCCCCTCCGTGGGCTTGCACAACCGCCCCGACTGAGCGCGGCTATATTCTGACTCTTATCTGCAATAATAAAAAGTGTTGGCTTGTATCAACCAAGCCGTAAATCCAGCCGAGCGTGCACGTTTCAAAGGCACAGGCAAATCGCCGTGATTTCCCCGGAGGACGCGCAGGACGGCGGGCAGCGGGGAGAGCGCACCGCTGGCCCCTCCGCGCTGGCTTGGCCTGCAAGGCACGGCTTGGGATGACCGGCTGGGTAATAATGGACCGTGTCCCTCCAAGAGCCCTCTGCCCTGCCAGGGACCGGCGGAGGAAGGGCTCCTTAGCGGGGGAGGTCCGCTGCGTTCAGATCTCCCACACCTACCGCGGGAACGCAACCCGAGCCTCCCGTCGCCTGCGGGGGCTGGGGGCATCCCACTCAAAGCAAGGAGGGCTGCAGGTGTCACTACATCTTTGGAAATGCACTTCCTACCATTATGAACGCCTTTACGTTGAAAAAAAAATTAAAACTCCCGGCCTACAACCCGTCGTCTACACCCGTGAAAATCCCACTTAGTGCGGCGGGAACGGGCTGCCTCTGGAAGGTAAAACGCTGCTCCCGATAGATCAGAAAAGAAACGATGAAGGAAAAGAAAAAAACCCCAAACCCCAAAAAGAAACAAAAGAAGACCCGAACCCCCAACCAACCAAAAAACCCACCCCATCCATAAAAGCTTCCCCCCGAGCCGTAGTCCCCTCGCCCGCGGAGAGGGCAGGTGGCACCGTCCCGGCGGGAGGAGCGAGTACCGCGGGGCGGCGCGCAGCGGGCTGCGGGAGCGGTGCGCCCGCGGAGGCTGGGCTGGGCGCCCGGGAGCCTGCTGTCCCTTCGGGGGCAGAGAATCCCCCCCCCAGTTGTTATTTTTATTTTAATTGGTGATTACGCGCCCTCCCGTCACTTTTCTGCGGTGGTTGGTGCCAGGCTCGAGAGTCCCGCGGGGATGGGGCGCCTGGTCCGGCAGCAGTGCGAGCCTCTGCCCGCCCCGTGCGCGGAGCCGCGGGTGGGCCATGCTCCCGGTGCCTGCGGAGGGCTCTCGGGAAGCAGCGACAGAAAGGCTCCGAGGCTGCTGGGAGAGACGGTCGGTCTGCACATCCCCTGCCGAGGCTGCCTCCTCCCGCCTCCTCCGGGTTTCGCCTCTGCCTCCGGTCCCCGGGCGCTTCACGGCGGGTCTGGGCGCCGGCAGCGGACGGGCGGGGTCTGGGGGCTGAGTTTCCCCGAGCTCCGTTTTCTGTCAGTGCTGGAGGAAATGCTGACGATCACTTATCGCTGGTTCCCGGGAACCGCGGCTGCGGGGTTTTTTTGTTGGTTTGGTTTTTGTTGTTGTTGTTGTTGTTTTTTTCCCCGTATAGTCTGTCCGATGTGTATTACCGAAATGTCTCGTCCCTTTCCCTTATTGGAAATGATTTCCCACTTCTATTGTGGTGAACTTTGCCTCGCCTGACTCTTTACGGCTTTTCTCTTGTTGATGGTCTCTCCTTTGTGGAAGTTTCGCGGGCTGATTGTATTTGTTAATTAGTTGCTAACAGCATCGTAATGTGGGCTTGATGGATAACCATGTCATTAGCACTCACCCCTGCAATTCACATTTCCAACAGGGCAGGGGCTACCCCCTGCCGAGCCCGTGATTTGTGGCTGTTCTTTCCAGTGGGTGACACGCACCCCCATCCCCTCTCTGCTCTCCTCCGCGCCCGCGCTGTGCCGCGGCTGGAGGGGGCGCGACCGCTGCAATTTTCACTCCGAATGACGAACTCGCAGCTCCCGGCTGCAGCCGCCTCCTTTCGCTTTATTTTGGTGGGGAAAAGACATCGTACCCCTCTCCTTTGTGTGGCTCTGTGGGTACGTGGGTGCTCGTACAACACACCCCCACAAGCCCTGTGGCTGCCGGGGAGGGGAATAAGGGCATCCCGCCCAAACCACTGCCGGCGCGACTTTCCCCGAGCTGCGCGGCCACGCGTGGGAAGAACCACAGCCACGCAGCTCCCTCCCCGCCCGGCGGCAGCGCCCAGGGCTCGCCCCGCCCGGTAGCGCCCGTCGGGGGGGTCTGCCCGCCCGTCCCGCCCTCTCCGCGCCTTCCCCGCCGGGGGGCTCAGCCGAGCCTGGGAGATGTAGTCCCGGCTCCCGGGCTCGCCGGCGGCCGGCGGGGCTGCTGCGGGGGGACTACGTTTCCCAGGCCCCCCTGCTGCTCGGCCGGGCCGCGGGAAGGGCCGGGCTGTCAATCAGCGCGCGTCGGCGGGGGCAGCGGGACGGGGATCCCCCCGCCCGCCCCGTGTCCCGCTAATAATAAGTGCTTCAGAGCCTTAAAAGCAGGGAGGCAAGTGTCATGCGGGCGCGTCGTAAGGGGCCGAGCTCCGGCTGAGCGCCCGGGTCCGTTCTGCCGCCGGCATAGCCGGGAGGGGAAAAAAAAAAAAAAGGGCAGAAAAAAAGGAGAGAAAAAAAAAAAGCCTCGGAGCTGGTTCTCGGGGAAGGGGCGAGAGGAGAGAAGCCCGAAAGGCTGGACAAGCCGTCAGCGAAGTGGCGATGAGGCGCAGGAAGACGGCGGTGGCGGCCGGCTGCTGCCTCGCCTTCCTCCTGGGCACCCTGCTCAACCTCCTCTTCATCCCCGGCTCCGAGCACCCGCCGCCGCCCCGCGAGGAGCTGCCCCCCTCCCCGCCCGGCGCCCCCCTCTACCCGCCGGAGGAGGAGATCGGCGGCGGCCAGGCCGCCCTGGCGCGGCAGATCCGCGAGCGCTACGAGGAGGTGCTGCGCTACCGGCAGCACCGGGCGGCGGCGGCGGGGCGGCGGCCGCTGCGGCCGCGGGAGCGGCGCCTGATGGACCTGGCGCCGCCGCGCACCTCGGCGGAGCAGCCGCGGCCGCCGGGGCCGCGGGGCCGAGCGGCGGCGGGGCCGTGGGCCGGCGCCTCGGCCGAACTCTCGCTGGAGCCGCCGCTGCTGGGCTGCCGCGACATCCGCGATGTCAGCGGCGTGCAGTACCTGGGCTCGGGGTACACCAAGGCGGTCTACAAGGCGGTTCTCAACCGCACGCTAGCCGTGGCCCTGAAGGCGGTGGACTTCGGCGGGCACGACATCGCCCACTGCGTGCGGCAATTCTCCGCCCTGGGGGACTGCTACCGCCTGGCCGCCTACAAGATCGTCAAAGAGATGATCCTGCTGCAGCGGCTGCGCCACGCCAACGTCCTGCAGGTACGCGGGTGCGGCCGCGGAGCCCCGCCGGGGCGGGTGGGTCGCGCTGCTGTTCCCCGGCTTTCTCTGTCCCGCTGCGGGCAACCTGTCGGAGCTACCGCCGCCGGTCACAGTGTGCGCGGGGAGCGGGCCGGGACCGTGCCGCGGAGCTCCCGGGAGTTCGCGCACACACCCCCGTCCCCTGTTCCGTGGGTAGCCGCACCCCCTTCGGCAGGCGCGGTGGGGGTGGCGGTCGCCGAAGCAGATGTCCCTGGCACGGCCGCTCCGTACCTCCTCTCCCCATCGCGTGTCCGCGGGAAGGCGCATCGATGGGCGCTTCCCGCTGGCAGCGGCGGTGCTTACCCCCCGGCGACAAATGAATCGCCCCGGCGGGGCACGCCGGGCCCGGGGCGCGGCCGGGAGCGGTGCGGGATGCGGCGCGTTCCCCCTCCTGCCCGGCATCCTCCCGCGGCGGCCGGCCCGGCGGCTCGCGCTCTGATCCCTCTTCCTCGTAAACAAAATGAATACTGAGGTGAGCAAGGGGGCGAGGGAGAGGCTGAGGAAGGACTCGGAAATCCAAAAGCACTCCCCGAATGCGGGAAATAAAGGCCGGCCTGAATGCAAGCGCCGCTGGCTCCCGGAGAGAAGGCGGCGGCGGGGTCACCGCTGGCAGCCTCTGCTGGGACTCCCGGCGGGCTCAGCTGGATCCGCGCAGCCCCGGCACACGGGTCAGCCCAGGGGGGCTCACCCAGGACAGGCCGGGTGGGAGTCCTGCTGGCCGGTGCGCCGGCACCGCGGCACTTGCCAGAAGGGGCTGCATTGTAGGGCTGTTACACATCAGCATGAATCTCAGCGGGTCCATTTGGATGTAAATGCTGGTATGGAAATTCCTATTGCGTTTCGCATAGCATGAGCGTTGCAGTAGAATAAAAAATGAACGTTAGACCAGACGGTCTCACAGTAGGTGCTTTTTGAACTGAACCGGGTAAAGGAGTTTTGTGTTTCTTCTTTAGCAGCTGCAGCAGGAGTACCAGCTCCCCCACGAGAACTTCAGATCCCAGCGATCAAAGCTCTCGAGTTTCATATACTGTTCAAAGAAAGGCTAGTCATGATTTACCCACGACAAGAAAATAGATATTAACCTTCCTTCCCTTCCTTCCCTTCCTTCCCTTCCTTCCCTTCCTTCCCTTCCTTCCCTTCCTTCCCTTCCATCTTCCATACTCTGCTCTGTGAGGCCAGGTCTAACTATAATGCATAGGGCGAACAACATCTTGCAAACCACAAAAACCTGTGCTCCTAGGAAGAATATTAGTTGCTCCTCTTACTCTGTGATGAATTCTTTTTGGAAAAGCCCTGCTTGGGTGCAGCCATCGTTACTGGTTGCATTGACAGCAGGAAAGCTCTGAGAGGATTTTGTTTTCCCCCCAAGATTTTTTTTTTGTTTGTTTATTTTTTTCTCAGTGTGAACGAGTTGGCCAGGTTGAACTTGAAGCATGTGTTTTTTAAAGCTGAGTCATTTTGGTAGGCACTAGCGTTTCTTTCCCGTGTTACTTGTGCGTAGTTTTCTTCTCTGGAAGGATTAATTTGGCATTAATTTGGAACCGTCCCCTTCACAAAAAGGAAGGGGGGTGCGCTGTCTGTCCCCGCAGGTGCGGGCGGGGGGTCCTCTGGCAGCTCTGCCGAAGTTGCCCGGCGCCCCGCTCTCCCCCACCTTGGAGGAGCCGCAGTTATTGACTTCTCCGCTCCGGGATGCTGTGGAGGAACCACAGTAATTCACTTCTCCGGGCCGGGATGTCACGTGGACTCTGAAGGGGGAAGTGCAGGCGAGATGCGGGGTGTCCCATGGCGGGGGAGCCGGGGCAGGAGCAGCTGGAGGATGAGCAGGCACTTCCACCAGCGCCAGGAGAAACACGCCCAGCCTGCGTGCTGGGAAAATGCTCTCATGGGCAAAAATCCCACCTGTCAGTTAGGGCTTCATATTTACATGCCACCCCATTTAAAAACAGATTACACTTAAATCAGACACACGTTTTCAGATTCGTTCCGATTTTGTCACTATGTTTTCTTTTGCCTGGCCTCCTGCTGTATCAGCCCCAGCGGTGCTGCCAGGCCCGGAGAGGAGACCCCTGCGCCCCCCGGCCGTCACCCCCCTTGGTTGTTGAACACACCGCGCTGTAGGGGCGCACGGGGCCAGGGTGCTGCGGCCTCAGTGAGGGCCAAACGTGTGATAAGGCATTACCTTGAAAGGAGGCGGTAAATATCGACCTGACAGGAGCTATCTGGACACTGTCGGGACAGCGCCATGGGCCACCAGCAAGTCTCTGGTGTCATGCAGGAGTCGTACAGCCGATGTGGAAAATGGGCACCGGTGAACATGAAATATATTGATTATGCCTCTGTTAAAATCTCAGGACAGGATCGGCTGGCTTCATGATTTTTAACTTGTTTTCAGCAGAAGCCGGTCCAGGGCATAGAATTCACTGTCCGGAGTTTGCTGCCGAGGCAGAGGAATCAGTTCAAAAGCCAGCGTCTCCTCCCTCCTCTGGCTTTTGACAGGCGCTTCAGCTCCCATTGGAGCAGGAGGACCGCACTGGTTACAGATGCCAAAGGCACGACACCACATCTGGGCCAGCGAGGGCCGGGAGCTTTCCTGCCTTTGCTTCTTACCTCGGTTTCGCTCCTTCCCCCCGCACCCCGGCGGCTCCCGGCATACCCAAATACGAGCCGGCTGCTATAAATAGCAGGAAGGACGTGCCACCCTCCTGTCACCCTGCCGTGCCGGGGGAGGGCAGGGCTGGCGGGCAGCCCCGGCTGGGGCAGGCGGGGGAACCGGGAGGGACTGGGCAGGGCGGCGGCACCCAGCGGGTCGCCCCTCCGGCGGCCGCCCGCGGCTGGAGGCGAAGCGGGGCCGCTTGAGGCGAGCGGGAGCTCTTCCTCCGCCTCCCCACGCCGCGGGCGTGGCACGGAGCGACCCCGGGGACGCATCCACGCAGGCGGCCGGCAGCCGCCCGGCCTCAGCTGGAACCCTCCCGGCCGCTCCCGAGCATCCCCGGCCCCGGTCAGGGACTGATGGCAGGGAGTGCATTCATGAGTTTCTTCTGCTGAAAATAAAGTTTCGTGTCGGTCCAGTCCTAGGAAAGGGGGTTTTCCTGTAAATCTCTGGCAGCTGACAGCCTGAAGTGTAGTTTGTAAGATAACAGGCTTGTTCTTTACTGTCTCAGCAGTTCTCATTCTGGCCTGTCTCTTGTCAAAATCAGCTTTTTTTTTTTTTCTTTTTTTTAAGCCATCCTTTTAAAAAGACTTGATTGTTGTACAATATATGATAGAGAGGGAAAGAGCTCTTTCCAGAAAGTACCAGTGCCTTCAGACAACATGCTGACATATCCACCGTGCCCTCCGCCCGGGGAAGGAGCCAGATGTGTCAGCTCTGGCAGATGTAGAGAATCAAGTCTAGCAAAAGAAACACGGAAAACCAGCAAGAGGGAGACTGGTTTCGCATTAGGCAATGCTGAGCCGAAGGCAACTTTCCTTCCTGTTTTTATTTCCATGCTCTGCCCGTCACTTGCACGAAGGGCCAGCGCTGGGCCATCGCCCCCCCTTGCCCCCGCCGTCTGAGGCTGCCCGAGGCTCCCTGGGGCGGCAGCCGCTGGGAAGGGCAGGTGCAGGCTGCAGTGGAAATATATTTGCTTTGGAGTGGAGAAGAGAGGGGTAGTTCATTAAAGTTGATTTTATAATGAAGGGCACCGAGGAAGAGGGGGAACTGGGTCACTGATTTATTGTAACAGAGGATTTAGCGGCCTGCTAATTGCTTTGCAGTCGCTGTGTGTCAAACGCGGTGCCCGATCTCTTCCTTTCACTCCGTGCTGCGATTTCTTTTCTTGCAGAGTTCAAATGCTGCTGTCTGAATCCTGGCTTTCTGTGCATTTTAGTGGGGAAGATGATTTAGTGTGCTTTAATTCCTCCCTGCCCATATTGGAGGAAGAAAAGAAAATCAAACCATTTGCAGTTAATTTCAAACAACGAGCACAATTGTAGTGACACAAAGGCAATGTTTGATTTAGTGTAATAATGTAATTATAGCTCTGGAGTATCAGAATTAAGGGTGGTGCCATTCTTTCTTCGTTTGCATTGCTGAAGAGAAGGGAGGGAAGGTCTGAAACTGCAGACGTTTGGAAAAGTGTAAGTTTAGTTCTGTGACAGATATTTATCAGCACTTCCAGTGTGAGCTCACAATGATTCATTTAAGAAGGAGCTACCGCTTTCCTAAAAACACACACAAAAGCTCAGGGAAAAGGGTTGGCTTTGTGTGAAGCTGATGGAAGACGCTAGCTGCTAACAGCACCAGTGACTTGCTGGCTGCCCAGACAAGGCCGGTTCATTTGGCTTATTTAGCTTTAGTGTAAAGTTAGAACGTGTAGATGAAATACTGAGATGGCATCCACACTAGAAAAGTCACCATCCAAACATCAAAGCAGTTTCTGTCTGAATTGGTTCAGTTAGCTCTATTGTATTTGTAGCTGATTTTTTTAAGATGGTCACGATTACAGGGAGAATATTTGTGTCTTGCAAAATTAATCGATTAAAATAGACTGCAAATAATACATCATTTGCTGTTGACAAGTAGACTTAAAATGTGCTAGCCGATCACAATATTTTTAAATACCTATTTTTAAACAGGATTTTCTTTCCTTTACATGTGATAATTAAGAGATTTTTTTTCCCTGATGGTTTCCCTATACATATGCATAGCCAACAGGATAGGGCAGTTTTAATTTTAATGTGACAATTAAAATAATAAAGCTTTGTATAGGTCTGCTTATTCCAGGTGGAAGTAGACAATCTTTCCAAGTCTGAAGAAAGTCAATATACAATTAATTTCCAGTGTAAACTCATTTGCATAGGGAATGTATCGACTCCTTTACCATCCTTTTTGCAGGAATCCACTGTTGTTTTCACAGAAGGCAGGGGGGAAGGGGAGGTTGTGCTACAGTGGAAACAGCTACTCAGGGACCTCTTCCCTTTTGCCAGCGGGTGGGCATTGAGTCCCTTTAATCGTGGCAGTGGTGCAGGACTCCCAGCAACAAGTCTTATCTGTGTCTGGCTGGAGTTTGGCCATCAGAACTTTGGGAACTACTGACAGGAGAAAAGTGCTGCAATTGCTGATAGCAGCTGGTAGGTGTCTATATGGAGAATTTGTCATTCTTAATTTTTGGGCGGGGCAGCAGAGGTTCCCAGCTCTTGGGCATCAAACCTTTCAAAACCAAGTGCCTAATGAGAATTAACCTTTGAGGCTGGGGCTGGGGCTGGATGGGCTCTGCCTATGCACCCCACCTGCAGGATTGCTGCATTAGGAAGGTCATGTTAGGCTGGGAGTGTTTACTAATGTTTTCCTAAATTACCTCAGTTGAGCTGCTCTTGGGGCAGGTTTGTTAAAGATGAAAGAGGCCACCACATGGTGCCAAGAGCAGGCTGATACTGGCTGTTTCACTGGTGTTGGGATCAGAGGAACCTCAGCTCCCAGTCAGATGAGCCTGCCATATCTTGTCAGTGGCAGGGCAGGTTGGCCACCTCCTCCCTCTGGAAATTGCTACCACCACCACTGCCTGGGGAGCAGTGATGGAGCTGCATCTTTGTCCCAGTCAGTCCATTGCTTGACATTACTGTAGGTGCACCTTGAAGGAGGTGAGGCATCTGAGTCTCATATTTGAGATGGTTTGTGGTGGTCGGCACAAGGTGTTGGGGATGGACATTGATGTGGCGAGAGAAAAAAGCAGGCAGTGCCACCTACTGATGGCTCGGCAGAGACAGCCCGCTGCTGCTAACAGATGTCCCCACAGCCCCAAGGAGCTCGGGCTGGAGTGGAGAAGGGCAGGGGGAGCAGACAGATGCGGTTTGGCGAGGAAAGAAGAATTACACAAAGTGCTTCTTTATTGTGAGACTGCTTCCCAAAAGGCCCAGATGTTATCCTGCACTTTTAAGAGTGAAGAAAGGATCTGTTAACAAGAACTCCAGAGCTGCTGGAAGCACAGAGCTGATACAGTTGCAAACCCACTCTTAACTGTTCCTGTCCCTGGAAGGCAAGCTGCACATCCTGATGCTGAAGTCACCAAATAGTATTTTTTCCCATTGAATTCCTTGGGATGGCAGAGGGTGTTCAACTTGCAAAGCTGCTGGCAGGAATGGTTTTCCATAAGGCACATGTCATCACATAAGTTAGAAGGGCTACATTGTCCCTCCTTTTGAAAGTAGCATTCATAAAACTAATCCCAGTCATTTGTTGAATGATTTCTATGGTTGCTTCTCAGTTTTATGTACCACATAAATCATTCCAGAAGACTGGTTTGAATTTCTGCCGCCTTTATGGGAGTTGATGACTTGCAACCCCATCCAGTTTCTTTGAGGAGAGCCCAGCACTGCTTCTTCTGCTCAGTGGCTTGGAGAGATCAGTGGTCACCACAGGATGCTGTGGGTATGATCAAGTTCTCCCTTGCTGCTTGCCTTTTTTCATGGGAGCAACAATGAATGAACAAGGTCATTCTGGGCCGTCAATATCCTGGCCTGGAATTAGTTATGACCAGGCCAGAATTGCAAGGGGAAGCACATGGGTTTTATAACTTATCCTTTCATTCCTCCTGCCCCCCAGTGTGGGATAGCTAGGTAAATCTTTTCTCCCTGGTATCCACTGATAAGACACATGGGAATTGTTCAAAGCTGCACTAGGGAAGATTGAGACCTGACATTAGGAAGAGTGGTCAAACACTGGAACAGGCTTCCTCGAGAGGTGGTCAATGCCCCAAGCCCATCACTGTGAAGGAAGCACTTGAACAATGCCCTCAGTAACATCCTTTAACTTTTAGTCAGCCCTGAAATGGTCAGGAAGATGGACTAGATGATCATTTCCTGTCCCTTCCAACTGAACAGCTGAAAAACTCTATCCAAGCCTATCCCTGAATCAGATCATTGTGGCCCTTTCGCACATGCTCTGTCTTCTAGTTGCAGCCATGTTCGGGTGGGGCAGGCAGGGATGTAGTGGATGGCCAGGGAGGAGGAGAGGACCCCTGGAAGGAGACGCCAGCAGACATCGCTCTGCTCCTCTGCCTTTCTGCTCTCTGCAGGGACACAGCGTTGGTGGATTCAGGCATCAGCTCGGGCTGTGTTTGGAAGTGTTGCAGGCCTGGTTTGTGAAGTATCTGTGTCAAATATGCAAGCCGGGCTTTTTAAAAGATGTTTTTTATGGATTTTTGCACCAATACAGTCATCTGGGGGTTCAGGTAGATGCCCCATGACATCTAACTTCTGTTGCCATTTTTCATTTGTGTGATGGCCATGAAAAAGCTGACAAGAACTAGTTCTCACAGGCACTGTGCTAATACTAATATTGACTCTAGACTAATTTTAAAGGACTTGTTGTTTTTCATCACACTCAGCTGAACTTCTCAGTTTAGGTAATAGGCACCAAACATGGGTATTTTATATTGTTTTAGGCCAAATTTGGAACAACTTAGTTTGGAAAGACTTGCCTTTTTCTTGGACTGTGCAGCTGCAGATAGACTCCAAAATTATTTTAAAGCTTGCCATGATAAAGTTCAAAATTATATGACTCATACCTAAGAAAGAAAAATTATACAGATGGACTTATTGTAATGAATCCAAGACAAGCTTTTCTGAACATGTGATGCACAGAGGTTATTTGACAGTTTTGTAATGCAAAATCATGTCATGACAAAGGGTTAAACTTGTGGTGCAGTGGAACTGAATGCCAGTGGCTGGGGATGGAGGTCAGGGGAGCTTCTGATCTGGCTATTTACAAGATAATGAACTATGCCTCCAATGATATCAGCCTGTTTCCATTGAAATCATGGTTGTATGAGTGATCTATTTGTCTTCACTGGAAGACTTTACAAGACCAGGCTGCTTGTGTGACTAAATATTTGCAGGGTTGGGCCTTGAGCTTGTGCAGTGCAATGCAAATTCAAAGTGCTGTAAATGTTTCTAGTAGAAGAATTTTCCACTTCAGATTATAAGAAAAGCAGGGAGAGTGGAAGGGAGATAACGTTACTAAATCATAAGATTATAGCCAACATAATATGTGTCAGAGCAGCAGGTATGTATGGATATGTATACACACATATACCTCTAAAATATATGGAGATATCTGTGGACCTTTATGGATGTAGCTACAGATATGGGTAAATACACATAATGTCTGTTTCTCAGTACTACATTCCAATTTTTTTATTAATGAAAATGTTTAGTAACATGTTTTGTAACAGTGCCAGGAATGAGATTCTCGTGCCTTTTAGTTCTCCTGGAGTTTAGTGCTAATCATAATAATACATTTATAAATAAAACCTAGGCAGGACTGTGAATTTAGGGTTTAATACTTGAATTAGCCACTGCTTGCTCTCGGTTCCAATATCCATCAGCAGACAAAATCCTGCCTCACAGCTGTCAGCACAC
This sequence comes from Corvus cornix cornix, assembly GCF_000738735.6. Classification (NCBI taxonomy): domain Eukaryota; kingdom Metazoa; phylum Chordata; class Aves; order Passeriformes; family Corvidae; genus Corvus; species Corvus cornix. Next base: position 23,766,375 of record NC_047056.1, read on the forward strand.
AGTTTGGGTCCCACTCTCAAAAGGTTCTGGGGTGCTGGGGATGCTCTGTGTGAGTCTTTTTCCAGTGAAACTCAGCACTTTGCAGGGCTTGATTGCTAGATTTCAATGGCAGAAAATCAATTTACTTCTCATGTGCCATCTCAATACATTCTGTAGGAGGAAAGCTGGCATTGGATTGATCTGTAGTAAGTTTAGGCATTGAGGTCCTTGCATTTTTCCAGGTTCCCTGCATGTTACAGGTTTGCACATGCTTTTGAGCTGATGAGCAATCTGTAAAAATATTTTAGTATATATTTTAAAAAATATATAAAACATTTTAAAATATAAATGCAAATATTGTGTGTATACATTAGATATCAGAACAGCCATATACATATATGTCATATATTAAAGAACCATATGTATATATGTGCTTGTGTGTATGTGTATTTATATATGTATATACCGTCAGCAGTGAAGAGAAATTTTTAAAACACAAGTGATTAACAAATCTTAAAGTGACAGAAATGTCTCACATCAGGTATTGGTAAATCGTAGCTGTATCAGGCTGTGCTGGGGATTTCTGCTCTTGCAGAGATGGACTGTCTGAGTGCTTCAAGGATGGAAGGTGAATCCAAGGGCTGGTTGCCTAAAAATATGACATTAACTTAGCAATAAAATAGCAAGAGCTTCTCAAAGACGCTGTTCTGGTTTTGAAACATAGGAGCTCAAGCAAATGGCTCATCAAAAGGCCAGTAGGAGCTTTTTACTTCCCCCAGGCACCAAAATGCTGCAAAATACAATCTTGACAAAACCAGTTTTGATTAAGCAACTCTGTGTCTGTGTATTTCTGAAAAGAAAGGCTGTGTCAGGTGTTGACTACTGTCACTCTTCATACGTGTGAGTCTGTATTTAATTGCACTTTTCTATTGTGGGCAGCAGTTGGGTTCCACTGTAGTCACATTTAAATGAGAATAGCCGTCCAAATTAAAAGAGAAGAGAGTTAGGTTTCTGAAATTTACTTCTGGTGTAATGCAGTTGAGCCTGTCACTTACATTACAGCTGGTAACAGTGTGCTTGAAGTTCATGTTCCTGGACTCACAGAAATCTCATGTTAAAGAAAAAAAGGGGGGAAATGCCAGTTTTTGTGGTGGTAGAGAAAGAAAAATATTCATGATGTGTTGTAATTTTTAGGGAAATGGTATGATCTGTACAGGGGCATTTTGCCCTCCAGCAATCCTGCCACTGCCTGGCAGCAGAGCTGAGCTGAGCCAGCAGAGCCCCAGTTGGGGAAAGTGGCTGGAGACCTGTCTGGAAAAGGTGGGTCCTCCTGTTTGTGACTGAACAACCTCCATAAAGGAAATGTAACACTTTGGCAATGGTTCTGATTTGACATTATTTTTCTGCAAGTCCAGCCAGGGTGTCTATCCCAAAGCAGGAGGGCTCATCGTTCGCCCAGACTTACCCTGCTGATGACAGCTTAATAAGCTTCTTTATTTTGCGTTTTTATTCAGTAAGCTTGTTGGCTTTTGTGTAGAGGCTGACCTCTGCTTTTGCCCTCCCCTGCTGCCCCAGCTCCTCTGAAAGGGGCACCTCTGTCCCCATAATTTGTAGTAAAAGGGAATTGTAAAGGGAGGTGAACTGGCTGGCTGTAGGGACACGGGCTCGTACAATGCAATATAACTTTCACAGGGGCTGACCCTTTAAGCCCAGCATGCCTAAGAACTGTTGGGAGTCAGTGGGAATTTTGGGTGCAGAAAGACTAATGCAGGACTGAGCCTTTACGACTGAGAAAATTGGTGAGGGAATAATTTGGTAAATGGGGCTGCCCGAAAGAAATGAATTATGGCACATGATGTGAGAACAGGTCAACATTTCATATCTGGCATACATTTTTCTAAACAGACAGAAAGGCATCCCAGTGTCGTGACTGTTTGCTATTAGATTCTACACAAAAATATATTGGGGTGGCATTTAAATGCAGTGACTCGAGATAGCAAAAAGATGTGGGGCTGTATTTCTTTCCATTCATTTAATTGGAACCATACTGAAAAAGCGTATGAAAACCATCACCCTTCAATATGTCTGAAGTGTAGCTTTGTGACGCTGAGAATGATGTCCAACCTAATAGAATTTCAGATAGAGGAGATATTTTGGCTCATCTTTTGCTTCCAGCTATATTCAGTTCCCCCGTGTGGTTATTTTTCTTGTTAGTGTATGCACCAGCTATCTGTTTCTTACTTCACTGTCTGGGAATACAAACTGTTCTGTCTCATTTCTGACCTTAAAATGGATTGGATGAAAACAAAAGGAAGTTGAAAAAAAAGTGGTTTGGGTAGTACCCTTGTACTTGTTTCTTGTGTTGTATAAGTCAGCTTTTTAAACGAAAGGCCTCAGTATTGCTGCCTGGGAATGTTTTTCATCTATATATACTCTGTGTTTTGTAACATCTGTGTGCTGGGTGGTGGTTCATCAGGAGGGGATGAATGTAGCCATTTCAGATGCTTAACTGGCTGTTGGGACTTGCCCAGTTTGTAATCATGGTAATTGCACATACAAATATGGCCATGTAATTACATGTGCATTTTTGCATTTAGTTTCAGGAGTTCATTTAGAAAAGTATAAATGCGGCCCAATAAATCCTTTATATATCAGACTTTGGTGCTTTTATAACTCTATATAATTATGCAGTAACACTGTATCTGGAGAGGTTTCACTTAAGTAAAATCAGTAAAGAGCTCAGGTTAGGTTACAGGTGTAGTCAGATACTTGGGCAGTGAAGACTTTTGCCAAGGTACAAACTGGACACTAAAATGAAAGACTTAAGAGCAAAGTTCCAGCTCTCTGGAAGCAAACCTAACTTGTTATTATTACTATTGACATTCATGGATTGAGATAGACACAAAGAGGTACTTATTTAATTTTTACTCGTGTGTTCATATGCACATAAATAGACAGTGAGATTAATTTTTCAATATTTTTTGTGTAAATATATGTATGTTTTGTATAATCAGAAGGAATGGATAATTGTTGTTCATCTTCTGTGTTTCTATTCCTGGAGTTGTTTTCACAAATGTTGACAATGTCTGATGGAGACTGATACCTTTTTTTGTATTCAGTGTTACTGTGAACCAACAGTTACTGCAATACTGTCATTTCCCAGTCTGGATTGCTTGCTAATTTCCCTTACAGCTTTTTTCCCAGTGGATAGTATTACTGTGCTAAAGACAAGAGCTGAATTCTGCAGATGATACAGAAACAGATGCTAGATTTTGACAATCAGAAGTGAGGGTTTTCAAACCTGCCGAGCTTCATCCTGTCTCCTTAGTCCACAGATGAGAGGTGGGAAGTAGCTGGTAAGGACTGCAGAATCCAACCTTCCCTGAGAAAATAATATATATTGTAGTAAATATTTTCATTTAATTTTACTTTTGGTTAGCATGGATAGCTTAAACAGTTGTGCTGATGTGATCCTCTAAGATTTAACTCCTGGCATTAGACTGCACAAAAATGGTGTCATGGATAAGGAACAAACCCAAGTCTGGTCTGAACGGCTCTAGATGGAGAAATTATTGCTGTTGATATGTTTGGCATGGTTGTGGCAGCAAAGACAAAGGTCGGTTTTCCTACTTCAAATGTTCATTTCGGCATCTATCACGAATCCTCTTTTTGGCATGTTTTAAAATAAAATCTTCTAGCTCTTTTTTTTTGTTTAGGTTAATGTCCGTGTTTAAGCAGCTGTTTTGAAACACAGTGCTGTTTTTACACCAAAAAGAAAAATTGTTTACTTCTTTTACATTTTTTGGCACCCTTTTTTCCTTTAAATGTAGACAGCTACAGTCAAAACTAGCAGCATGGTTCATAACAAATCCAGTATTTGCTGACTTTAGCCTGGTCTTTGCTTTTCTGCCTGGGGAGGTCACAAGCTGTAAGAATGTGCTGGATGCTGGGATCTGCTTGCAGGGGCTGTGTGCAGCCTCAGCTGCTCCCTCTGGCCATGGCACTCTGCTTTCCTCATGATTTGGGATCAGTCCCTGTTCTGGGCTGCCCGAGCCTGACTTCCTCTGCAGGGCCATATCCAAGTGCCCTCAGCACGGAGGAACCCCCTTCCCTGAGCTTTTTAAAATGAAAAGAGGTTTGAAAAATCAAATTGCTCAGGGCAAGGCAGTAGAGGAATAGCAGCAGGGCATTTTTTTAATGCTGCATTTTCACACTGACCCTTTTACTGTATGTTTTATTTGACTGGGGGCAGAGATTACATTTAATTTTATTTCATGTGCATGCTGTTCTGGCTGGAAAGTTGTGATCAGATCCTTATCTGGCTCATTTAACATCCTCTCTGCCAGGGCTTGGCAGGGAGTTCATAAAAGCCTGTCCCCCAGCCTGTCAGACATTGTCCCACTCCATATAAAGCAAGACAATCTCTCCTCCACAGTCTTTAAATATTCTTCTTGTGCAATTATTTGTGCAAGTGGAAATCATTCAAATATCCTTGGAAAGCAAATAAAAGAAGAAGCTGGAGTATGGCTGAAATTGCCATTTAAATGCTTTTAAATTGTAGAAGCTACTGGCAAATAGTATTTTCGAGTATTTGCCCTGCTTTAATGATACTGTACACAGAAATTCATCAAGTATAGTGAGAGGCAGTTTCTGGCTGGGGAAAGATAAATGTTGGCTTTTCAATTGCTTTTCAAGGTGCTGTGTCTTTGAAATACACATTACCACTCAAGGCACAAACAGAAGTCCTATGGAAAATGTCATTAAAACTATTTTACAGTTTTTTAAGCATAAAATCAGTATTATTTAGTCAGGTATCGCATAGGCTAAATTACCTTTCCTCAGATAATTTTCTGTTTCTGCATTCATAGATATTTTAAATTATTGTTACTATTATTGTTATTTTTTGTCTTATACATTTGTCATGGGTTTGCCCTGTCTGGGTGCCAGGTACCCACCAAAGCTGTTCTCTCACTCCTCTCCTCAGCTGGAGAGCGGAGAGAAAATGCAACAAAAGGCTTGTGGTAGAGATAAGGAGCAGGAGAGATCACTCAGTAATTACTGTCATGGGCAAAACACTTGACTTGGGGAAAAATTAATTTAGTTTTATCAAATCATAGTAGAGTAATGAAAGATAGAACCAAATCTTAAAAGCACCTTCCCCCACTCCTTCCTGGGCTCCCCTTCACTCTGGATTTCCCTGCCTCCTTTCCTGAGCAGTGCAAGGGGATGGGAATGAGGGTTGTGGTCAGTTCATCATATGTTGTTTCTCTTTGCTCCTCAGGGGAGGACTCCTGAGAGTCTTCCCCTGCTCCAGTGTGGGGTCCCTCCCACAGGAGACGGTCCTACATGAGCACTCCGGTGTTGAGTCCTTCCCACGGGTTACAGTTCTTCATTAACTGCTCCAGAGTGGGTTGCTTGCACTGGACACAGTCCTCCAGGACCAGGCTGTTCAGCGTGGGTTCCCTGCAGGGTCACAATTGCTGCCAGAAAACCTGCTCAGAGCCTCCTTTGGGAACCCACATGCCAAGGTGCGTTACACTGACGTTGTGTGGTTGTGATTGTTTTCAGCTCTACGGCTACTGCTACCAAGACAGCAATGACATCCCAGACACCCTGACAACCATCACTGAACTGGGCTCGCCTTTAGAGATGATTCAGCTTTTACAGACTTCCTGGGAAGACAGGTTTCGGGTGAGTAACAACTGTTTTATAAGGACTTTTAGGAGAGTGAGAAATAAATAATGTTATGAAGCAGGGGTTGTGTACTCTTCAGCACAATTCACATTGATTAAATGTTTGTTTTGCATATGATTACATCTTGGTTTAGAAGCAGTATTTAGCACTCCCCTTCGGTAGTGTTTAAGATACTGTGTTATTTTGTCTGTTGATGTTATCTAATTGTAACCAGTTATATGGTTTTTACATGATATCTTGAAACATTTCTTACTTGTTAAAGCTTGAGGCCCAGGATTTTTGGCATTGTGCTCTGCAACTGGGATTTAAACAATAGAAGGATGTTACATTTCTCTCCTGATCCTTATCATAGGTTTGTTTTATAATTGTTTTCTACTGCTTCCTGCTCTGTTCATTTTTTCCTGGGGAAAGAGTGAAACAAATGTACACAAATCTCAAACCCAGTTTGTCCACCGCACTGGCAGTTTACCAGGAGCACGAAGGTCACACTTAATTTGTCCAGAATGAAGCCAGACTGCATCAATGCTTTGATCAAGACAGTGCTGTCTCACTTGGTGTATATGGGGATGTGTTGTTGTCTGAGGTTAGGTCCCTAGGACGTTGAAAGGCAGCAGCAGTTTCCATCTGAAACACTTTGGATTGCTTGACTACATCTGTGCCAGAAAATTAAAAGTGCGCCTGAGTGAGCTCTGAGTCGAAAGAGCAAGGTGCAGCCCAGGGCTGTGCTGTTGCATTCCTGCACTCTCTGAAGGCTGCAAGCAGGATTCCTGTTGGAAACAGTCCCCAGGCCATGCTGCCTTTGGGATTGTGCCTGGGGACAGAACTGTGCCTGGGGACGGTGTGGGAGAACAGCCTCGGTCCTGGTCAGACCCGGCCAGAGACCATGCTAGCCAGTGTGCAAGTGGGATTAAGTTTCTGTGCCCAGGAATGTTCTCTGACAGAGTTTATTTTACTCATACAGCTGCAGCAAGTGTGTTACCTGCACTAAGCTTTAGCTCCCTTTTCCTGAAAGAAGTGCAGTCTTGATAAGCAGTGGAGGTACTCAGCAGGGTTCCCAAAACACAGGACCACCTGCCTTTAGCTCATCTCATCCAGGGAATGCAAATAATGTACTGTGACAGCAATTATGTACAAAATGAATGACCAAGAGATATGTTAGATTATGGGTAATGAACAGAGAAGTTCCCTTCCAGTGTGGATGTTTCTGAGCGAGCAGTTGCAAAGGGAGATAAAGGAGATTTAGATGAAGATGCTGAGCTGGTTCACAGAGTTAGAATTACAGGTGAAACATTCCTGTGATCACTGTAATGAAGCCTTAAATAATGTCATGCTCATTAGTTTGTCTAGGATGCAACTAACACAGAAAGCAAGGAAATAAAATTGTGTCTTCTTGATATGTGAGACTTGTTTGTGATCCAGTCCTGAAAATGACTGCATAAATCCATGGGGTTATTCCTACAAATGATAATTTCCTTGTGTGGAGGGACTCAGCAGTAAGCTGAGTAAGCCAGAGGTGTGTGACACAGAGCAAAGCCTTTATCTGTGTGCTTAAAGCTTGTTGTAAGGGGGTGTTTGCAGTCCCAGCCTGCAGCAGGTCTGCAGGGCAGAGGCTGTTGGGGCTGCTCACAGAGGTTGCCGGTGCAGGAGCAGGGGCTTTTTGGCATTTAAGAAAAGACAATAATTCTGGATGACAACCTGTGGGTTTGTTCAAGCTAAATTCTGGGTTTGTTGGCATTTGAAGATACCTATATTAGAGGCTAGCTTGGGCTGGATGTGCTTTTTCTCTACTGTATATTGTGGGATAACACACACATGCGTTCTATGTCCTTTGAGGGGAGGTAAGGGTGGTCAAGTTTAGCATCCCATAACCAGGCCTATCACCACCTACAAACATCTCCATGTGAACTATGGTATCCTGTAACTAGGAGAAAAATATTCTTGTCAACCAGGAGAAGGATTATGTAGAAGCATGAGACGGTTCTAATGTCTCACAAGTGGAGGGTCTGTGAAGGATAACTTCAGCTATGCTCAGCTTTCTTATCAAGTATGCCTTGAGGTGCACCCTTGAGTGTATTGTTTATGCCCCAAGATTGAATTTGGATTTGACTACTTCAATGCACATGCCTTTAACATTGTATTTTAATAGAAAACAAAGATTATATATAAACAGTAAAAAGCCTGCTAAACTGAACAAGACCTGTCATTTATTTAATATATAAAATAAAAATTCCAGTATTTAACTGTGTTCGCATTACTGCTACATTTGGATTAATAGGTTACATAGTGGACTCTGAAGGAATGCATAAATTGAAAACAGGACTTTGGTAAGGGGGCTGAATTCAGTGTTCATCTGGGTTGCTGTCTAGTAAGAGTTACTCAAGTTTCTAACTTCCAGTGGAAAAGTGAAACATCAGCACAGAGCTCCCACCTCAGGCCCAAAGTGGTGCATGAGGATCCACCAAGGCAGACCCACTAAGGCAGACAGACAAATGCACTTACCTTGAGGCATGGTGAAGAGTTACAGAGGACCTGGGGAGCTCTTCTTCCTGGGAATTTGCTTCCTTCTGCCCTGGAAAAGGGAAAACTTCAGAGGAAACAATGGAAAAAAAATTATAAAAACAGTCAAGAGACAGGATCAGTACAGAGGCAATATAGACACTGTCTGCAGTTGGAGCTCCAGGCACGGGTGCAGGGCGGTCCAGCCAAAATTTCCAGACCTGGAGTTTGTAAAAGAGCAGGATCAGACTGTGTGGTCAACGCCTGTGTGTAATGTGTTATTAAAAGTTAATGCTTTTATTTCTGTTAAAAGTAAGAATAGCAACAATGAGCCCTGCTTCAAGAGTAGTGTGGGAAAGCACTTGTAAAGAAACTTACTGTTATTTCAAGTCTCTCAGGATTTTACAATCAGCTATGTTAATCCTGTGAAAAATACCTTGGTTGCAACATTCAGTTTTGAGGGTAAGTTATAATGCTTATATTAAGTCATACATTTATGAACATATCTTCAGCTAAAGTGGATTTGTTGTATACTTTGCACTGAGAAAGTAATGTGAGGTAGCCATGTTTTTGTGTTTCAGATATGTCTCAGCTTAGTTCGGCTTCTGCATTATTTGGCTCACTCTCCTCTTGGCTCGGTGACATTACTGGATTTTCGCCCTCGCCAGTTTGTGATCGTGGATGGGGAGCTGAAGGTGACAGATCTGGATGATGCCAGCATTGAGGAGAGCTCTTGCACTAGTAACAGTGACTGCTTCATGGAATTCCCTGCGAGGAACTTCACCCTGCCCTGCTCGGTTGAGGGACGGTGTCAGAGCATGAACGAAAAGAGGAATCTCTACAATGCCTACAGGTCTGTGATCAGATAAAATAGTAGAGAATTAAGAGTGGGCCTAGAGCTCCAGCATCCTTTATAGTTATTCACATCAATGAGCACATGCGGTCTCAGAGCCAAAACCCAGGAGAAGTGAAGCCATGAATTATTGTTTCATTTGTGAAAATACATGGCATCTGTAACTTCTGAAGTGTTTTGCATACTCTGACTGTGATTTACCACTCAGTCTAATTCTGTGTTGGTTGAAGCCCACTGAATCCTTCACTCAAGTAGAGATTTTCGTAGGAGTGAAGCAGAAGCACCTGCGGAGCTGGGGGCCCACAAGCTCTGTGGTGAGACAATTCCAGCAGCACTTTGGTGTGAGTTAAGAGGGGTCATCATGTGTTTTGCACCACCAGCTGAGCAAAGGGCTTGCTTCAGAGGCAGAGTTAGAGCTCAGTTCATATCTTGCCCTCTGGCTCAATGCTCCCTGCCTTGCTGGAGCCCGCCATGGTAGGGTGAAAACAGCCCTGGGGCTGCCAGAACCACCCTTAGTTGCTGAGAATCTGGGTCTAAGCCCAAACCTTTTAAACAAGGGGTGGTCTTTACACCCTCCCCGCCCAGCCCCTGGTCTGTGTGAGCAGGTGCTGGAGGACTCGCTCCCAGTGCCGTGCCCACAGTGGGGGACACGTGGCTGGTGGGCCATGCTGGACCAGTTGGCCATTCTGAAGGAAGTGTTCAGCTATTGCAGCCATCTTCCAAATTTGATTCTAAAGGTGTCTCCAGATTTACAGCTGGGTCGCTCTGGGTGATGGCTTTGTGTTTGTGGTCTTGGCAGTCCCCCAGCAGCCATCACTCCCCCGCAGGGCTTTGTGGGATGCTGGGGGAGCCACATCACTGCTTTCCAGGGAGCCAGTAGCAGATGCTCAGTGCCGTGCTCATCCTGCCATTGCCACTCCGTCTGATGTGTGCTGCTGGGACAGGCGGCCCGCCTTGGGTGATCCAGATAGGAAGATGCAGATCTCAGAGCAGTGCCATAATGGTGTGCTCATTTCTTAGGCTTCCCTTTCAAGTACCATGCCATTCACTGCCTTCCAGACCACAGCGAGGAGAGGCTGCTCCAAAGAGAGCCTTCTGCTTTGGTCGCAGAGCGCTCACCAGCATGTGTGTCACATTACCTGACCACACTGAAATGGGCTGCGCCACATGACAGCCATCTGCAGTTGTGCGGCGCAGTATTTAGTGTGTCCTGCAAGATTTTCCATTTCCATTTGCTTGGCTTAAAGATCTTGCTTAGCTTGCTAGCTTTTGGTTAAGACTGTTTTGCTGTTTCTGGGTAAGAAACCTTTAATAGGCACTCATCCGTCTCGGTCGTAAGTGGGGACATGTCTGTGGTATGGTGGGCTTGTGGCAGGTTGCTGGTCACGCTGGAGGAAGTGGTCTTTTTCTAATACAGTTTTTAGTATTGCCTATTTCATGCACAGTGCCCCAGTGTTCTCAGCCCCTGCTTTGCCTTAATCCCATAGAGACAGTGGGGTTCTGTTGAACAGTGGATTCATGGTGTGGGAGGCTGTGACCACCCGTGCTAAGGTGTTACAACAAACCCTATGCACTTGTCTTGGAAGGTGAAATCCTCACTTCATTAGGGATAGGCTGCTAAATTTGTTATTTTCATAGGTGCGCTCTGTTGCTGTGGCTTAGAGGTTGCCCTCTGATGCTGTTAGATAGAAGTCAAAAGCAGCAATAAGTCTAACAGCACATAGACCCCTTGTAATTTTAAAACATAGCACACCCTAGCCTTGAAAGCATACTTAAATCTATCTAGCTGGTTTCTTTATGAGGTAAATAATTAAAGGAGAGAAAACATTTGGGAGAAACCTCTACAAGAACTGGCCCATCTTGACTTTCAGGTGGTTACATCCTGTCACAAATGTGTCTCACTGTGTTTTCCTCCAAATATTTGGGGGAACAGTTTTCAAAGCACTGGACAGTTTTGAAAGTAAACATAACTAATATTTTGAACTGTTAACCAATGGCTGAGATGAATTCTCCATCACTGAGAATTCTTAAATTAGGATCAGATAGTTCTCAAAAAGAAACAATTTGTAGGAACGAATGTAAAAGGATCTGACATTCTGTGTTGCGTAGATCACAGAGGATGCCACTGGCCCTGGAATCGATGAGTAACAAATGTTCTGCAATTAAGTTGTGCAGACTCCAGTGTCTGTACATGTCAGGATTTCACATGTGGGTGTTTGCAGTAGAACAGTCATATGTTTCTGTAGCCCTGTAGCTACGGAAAAACAATAACCTCCGTGACTTGCTTCCAGCCAGCATTGAGCAAACTTAGTGACAGCTACTGAATTTTTACAAAGAACTATTCACAATCAGTTGGACTCTGCTTTAGGGATAATCTCTAACCAAAACCAGTGAGGTATAATTTACCAGACAAATTATTTGTTACAATGTTATGGTACTCTTCAGATTTCTGTATGTATTTATATTGTCTGTTCCATACTCATCCTTAAGAAAACCTACCTGTGGATTATCCCACTTGGGAAAATCATAAACACTATTTTTGTTGGGGATGAAGAAGGGAGTTACATTCTCAAAGAAATATTCACTGTGTAAGTAGAGTGTTAGCTCAATAATACCTGCATCTTTGATCAATTTTTGGTATCAGTAACTGAATTTTCTAATTTGCACTTATGTAAAGCATCTGCTGGTCTCCCTCCTGAGCATGAGTCCCTAGGGTTTCCATTTGACAATGTGGTCTCTGTATATGAAAAATTATTTACTTTGCAAGTTAGATGAGAAGCAGGGGAATATCCCAGTTGTGTTCCTGTTCTTTTCATTAGCTAATATTTATGTCCAATAGTTCTGTTTATATTGTCAGATCCTGACCTGCTCATCTCCATCTTAGGTTTCTGTGATGCTGAGTTTGTTGCAGTAGGTAGTAGTATTAGCAGAGTAATAGATCTCTAAAGGAAGAATATGAAAATTAAATGTACTTCAAGAGGTGATAATGGCATATTGTTTTTTCTTCTGCAATTAAACTTATTAAAATGGAGTTGTGGAATCCCCTTCTCTGTAGATATTCAGAAGCCGTGTGGACACAATCCTGAGTAAAGTGTTCTAGGGGATCCTGCTTGAGCAGGGAGGCTGGACTAGCTGACTTCCAGTGGTGCTTTCCAACCTCACCCATTCTGTGTCTCTACATCCATCAATGAATACCTACAAGAATGCAACTTGAATGTAGATAAATGATAGGAACAGAGAGGACATTCTCTATTCCAGAGCCATTAAAACAATAGAAGGTGGCTTGCTCCTGGCAATTAATTTGAAAGTCTAAGAAAAGCATAGTAAAGAAAATAGTGATTTCATTTATTAGAAATGGGCAGAAATTTAATTTATGAACTTTCAAGGTTTGAAAAATAATGAAGCCCAAGACTTACAGGGTTGATGGCATCCTTTTAGTTTGTTGAAGTACAGACAGCTTTGCAAATAGTCACAATCCATGGGGCTTCACAGCAAATTGCTGTATTAATGGAACGTTTACGTGTAGGTACAAGGCAGCCTTGTATGTAGCAGCGTGGTCTGGGTATGCCAGACAGCTGTGTGAATAGTCTCAGCTATGTATTTATTTGAGTATAGAATACCATTATATTTCCTGAATAGGTCAGTGGCATATAAGCAATAGGAATTTTATTCCTTATGATGTTCAGGAGTTACCAGACATTTGTAAACTCTTGGAAAAAAAAAAAAATTCAATATTGGTTACTTTTCTATTGCAGGTTTTTTTTTACCTATCTTCTTCCACACAGTGCTCCATCCTCACTGAGACCATTACTGGATAAGATAGTCAATGCAACAGGTAATCACAATAAACATGGCAATGCCAAGTATTTGCTTTTTTAGTGTAACTGTCATGTTTGGGAGGGGAGGGTGCAGCTCTTGTGCTCACTGCAATAGAACCAGATTGTTTTTCTATCCAGGATAAAATTGCTCCCGTATCAAGAAGGCAAGAATGGGCTCATACACCAGAAAAATCCCAATTTTAGATTTTATCTAGGCTTCATAGAGGTATTTGTTTCATCCTGACACCTCAGCACTGAGGTGAACTGCATCAGAACACAATTTCTTGGGGGGGTCTGGAAGAACTTCTGTCCCTGAAAAGGGAAATTTTTATGGTAAAACCCAGGATAATTTCTCATTATCAATGATACCAGTGGCAGAGAAGCCAGAGGCACAAATGACATTTCCATAGTACTGATTACCAGGGTAGTGCCTTTGAGACAAGAGTAGGTGGCTGTAAAACTGATTTGAGGGTTTTTCAGTGCCTTGCCCCAGTGTGCATCCAAGGGGGAAATGATTGATGCTGGGCTATAGCTAATGAGCAAGCAAAGCTTTGGAGTTCCCTGTATTGGCTGACCTTGATCCCTTGTGGGGAGTTCTCCTCAGTGTTTTCTGCCTGCAGGCCTGGGGCTACCAGCTGGACAAGCCAGCCTCTGGAATGCCTGGGTCATGTCAGGTGTGAAACTGGACTTGTAGGAACTCAGGGATTTCCTGCCCATGTCACAACCCTGCCACGGAGCAGGGCACCACGGGGCTCCCATGCTCAGGGCTTCGTTCAAATGAAACCTCGTTTTGCCCTGTGCAGGATGATCCTCATCTAAGTCATTCTTTTGCTCTACTTTTAAAGGAGAACTTCACTGGGGAATAGATGAGACAGCTGCTCAGCTGGAGAGAGTTTTGAGCCTGTATAAGAGTGGGGAGTACCTGCAGAACACAACCCGGATGCCGAAAGCTGGTAAAGTTGTCTTTCTTGAAACTTAAAATCCGAGACTTTGTCATTGTTTTGAGGTTTGCAAGGGCAAATGTGCAGAAAATAAGGCTCAGTGGTCCTTGAAATCGTGCATGTGATAGTATTTTATCTGCTTTTTGCTTCCTGGGAGCCTCCTGTAACCCTCCTCATTAAGTGATGTAGCTGGACATCCATAAGTGTGAGCAGGCTGTAATAGGAATAAGGAAATCCAAAGGGAGTTCTCCATGACAGACTGATGGAAAATGTGTTTCATCACATCCACACACTGCTGTTGTAGTATCAGAACCTGCCTGAACATGTACTGGGGAGAATCCAGTCATGAGACTGTAAACCTCCATGGGTTTCCTGGGACTTAAAGGGATTTCTTGTAACATAAGCACTTGTAGATTGGAAGAATAAAATTTTTACTTCCTTTGCAAGGGGAAAATAGTATGTCCCTCAGCTTCTGCTAGCAATAGAACAAAAAATAGAGAAAGGGACAGGGTGAAAACAAGGCTGAATAATAGTATCTTTTTCATAATGTGTCTGTATGCTATTCAAGCTGTGGTATGAAGTGGTGCATGCTCTTCCTGTAAGGATAGCTGTGGAATTGTACGCGTCAAAGAATATTATGTGTGCTGGAAATGACTGTTAAGTCCAACAATTGTAAAAGCTCTTTTGCAAATTATTTTTATGTATGTACAATGTTCATGTCAAACTGTCAACATAATTGACTGCAAGTTGATAGGAAAATTATAGCTTTGCTGCAAAAGCTCAGTAAAGAGGGAAAGATGGGTTCTAAATGAAGATGAATGTTGGCACAGGGGGTTTGAAAAGTTCGGTGAAGCATTTGCTCAGTGAAAGAGACACAGGAGCCAAATTCATTCTGGTTGTAGCTCTGTTAACCTCAAAGAGCCATGATACCAGGGATGAATTTGACCCACTTATCAGAATAATTCAATATTTATTTTGTTGTAGAATTGGCAGGAAAATTGTTGCAGGTGTTCATTTAACTTTCTAATTTTCAGCTTTTCATCATAATCTGTGCTGAGTGATACCTGTCAACACAGCAAAATTATTTTCAGCAGTACAATCAATAGTACAAACATGTCCTTTGTTGAAGAAGTGCCAGGAGATCTGAGGTTGCTCCATGATGCTGGTTGATTCCAGATCAGGACGAGGTGAAGTTTTTGAATTTTAGAGGTCTGTCATGTTTATAAAGACTCTCAAGGAGAGAAGCCTTGGACAGCAGTAGTCAATATAACAGTGCAGGTTTCCACTGATATGGAGCAGAGCTCTGTGTATATTTAGCTACTGTAATAATTACACATCTTTGTGTTCATTTAATTGTGTAGACTCCGAGATAATATAACACAGAATCCACTGCCCATGTTCATGGTTAGTAATACCCTGCTCTGCAAGGAGCCTTTTTTATTTGCAGGGCACTGTTCATGGGCTTAGGCACTTTACAGTGTGACCAAAGATGTTGAAAATCTGTAGATGCTTTGTGTAGCATATTGGATAATGTGCATTAAATACCATGAGTGTAATACTGAGTTCCTTGATAGGAAAACGTTCTAAACCAGGGGCAAGCCTGAGGAACTGGGTATCTTACTGGAAATTACACTTAGATGACATGTGTTCTCAGACTTAGCTGCCATGCCTTTAAGATGTGCAGGCCTGTTTCTTGTTTGTTCTAAGCCTACTTTAACCAAACAGAAAAGGTGTTGTAATTTCTTTCTCTTTTAAGACTCCCTTTCCTTGCCAGACAGATACGAAGTCATATCATGAGGGTTAAAATATGCCTACATACCCACTTGTATCATTTTAACTCCAACCATAATCTTTCCTCAACTGGTATGTGACTGATACTTGATATTAATACCATGCTGGAATTAATTTTTAGTATTTTTCAATCCAATCTAATAACAGAATTAGAAATTACTAATTAGAATTTATTCAGAGATAATGGTACGAGGAATTCTCCTGTGCTACAGTGAAGTTGCAGGAGAGGGTGACAGGTGTCCTGGAAGGGAGTGGTGTCCAGGCAATCAGCCTCTTCCACTGGCAGGATGTTACAGCTGAGGTGGCATCCTGACCACCGAAACCAAGGCTGAACAGCTGAGCAGATTGAATATTTTGTATAAGTCTTGGTAGACAGGGATGGAAAGGAACAACTGTGATATTTTCCCAAGCTGTCAGTTGAGGTTCTGCTTTGGTCCTGTTTGGACAAAAAAATATTTTTAAGATTGTGTGATTTTATAAAATGTTTTCTGTGTTGCTCTTCAACATAGAAAAAGTTCAACAAGGGTGTTTTTCATCCAGTGCTAAGTTGAGATAAAATTAGAGATGATCATTTGGTTCTCAGGCCAGATTGGAGTTAACCAGCTTTGCATTCATATCCCAATGTGTGCCAAGATGGCACAAGTTTTTATCCATTTTGCTCCAGAAGATAGAAATCTCACAAGGTGATTCACTCCTGGGACTTTTGCTCTTACAAATAGTAGAAATTACAAGAATTTGTGATGCCAGTCCCCTGGCATCTAAAGGTTTGTGACAAAATAAGTCCTTTCTGGTGCACGATCTGTTTTGAAATCCTAAAAGAGCAGGAGGAAAATTCAGATCCAAGAAGTGTAAAGTTTTTTTCAGTTTGGTTTTGAAAATAAACTACAGAAGGTTCAGGTAATGGTGCTTCAGAATTTGTCTTAGGTCTTAAATGCTTGGAATTATGCACTATCTTGGATAGAGCATTGTAAATTCATACTAGGAAAGACGAGATCATGGTCTTGAGCAAGTCATGTAAGGCCATAACTAAAACATTTGCATTCAGGAAACAGTGTGTTATCTATGTGAACTTATGTTTTTGAAAGGAAGACCTCCTCCTATGAACACCACGAAGTGAGAAAGGTGATATTGATAAGCAGGGGGGAAGTGACACGAAGAAAGTTCTTGTCAGCCCTAGTGTTCCCATAAATAAAGTTTAACAAGATGACATAGTCATATTACAGAAGGTCTTGGATATTAAGCTTTCACTGTGCTTCAGTTGTAAAGATTTTATAGTGCTGTAAATTATATTATGCTCTGGACTTTGGTTTAGTATTCTAGAGTAGAGGCGTGGGAGACATTCGATAGCTGTGTATGTGTTCTGCAATCATAAATCACACTGCTGTTCATGTTGATATGGGAACATTGCAGCGTTTAAAACAACACCAGGAACAAATACTTTATATTCTATTGGCTGTTGGCCTCTCTTGCTGGAACCCAGAAGAATGTGAATTAAAACAGG
The DNA here is from genome assembly GCF_000738735.6 of Corvus cornix cornix. Taxonomy (NCBI): domain Eukaryota; kingdom Metazoa; phylum Chordata; class Aves; order Passeriformes; family Corvidae; genus Corvus; species Corvus cornix. Next base: position 23,783,448 of record NC_047056.1, read on the forward strand.
AACCATGTATTTCTTCTGACATATGTTATCTAAAAATGATTAAATCATTCCATTAATTATCCAGATTAAGGAGACTATAAAAAACCTACTGATGTTCATCAGTAAAGTCATGCCCCAGTATCAACATTTTTATTACTTTAATCAAGTGACAGTGATTTGTACCGAGTATCTGGCCCTTGAGCTAAGCCCCAGCCCTTCAGTTAACTCAGAATTCACTCAGAAATGCGTGAAATCAGCTAACACTCGTAAATTGGATAGCTTTGTTATTCATTAAAGCTAATAGATGACCCATTATTAGGTCTGGGGGTGTGCAAGCCCACAGAAAGCTGTAATTAGCTGCTGTTGTTAGCTGAAAGCACATTCTCAAAGCTAAAAAAGCTGGAAGGCTGGACATAAAGCAAAGACACGTTGTGTTTTCCTTTGTCTCAAGACAATTTGGCAGGATTATGCTGTATGTAAATATTTACAGTACAACAATGTTTTGAAAAAAATATTCTGCAGGGTCACTATAGCAACCTGCTTAGGAAATTGTAAATCCACCCAAGGATTATTGAAATCAGGAACAAACTGCAGCCCAGATTCCTGCTCTATCTTAATATATTATAATAAATCTTACTAATCTTATATTTTTAAAAATTATTTTTATACATGTGCCTTTGGTGTCCCTTTCCCAGAGCCCTCAGGGGGAGAGGTGCACAGGGCAGAAAGTCTCCCTTTGTACCCTGCCTTGCTTGGAGGGCTCTCGCATCAGGAGCCAGGCAATCCCAGCACGCAGGAATACAGGAGCAGGTTCCTTTGCACCCGTGTGGCACTGGCAGCGCAGTGGGTCTGTGCAGCTGTGCAGGGACCACAACCAGGCGGTTGTTGCTCACTCCTATCTCCACCACCCTGCAAACCATTTGTTCTGTTCCCTGAGCAATGTGTTCTGCTATTGCTAAACTTCTTCCTGTCCAATTTGGCAGTGCACAGGAAAATACTTTCTGCTGAGGTCCTCAGTTCCCTTCCAGAACACTAAAGAGGTCGCTGAGTGTCTTTTATAAATCCTGTGGGCTTCTGTCTTCAGGCTTAAATGCCCCAACACGTGACTGTAGGCAACTTCTGGCTTGTCCATCATCAGCATCATTGTTTTTATGACTGAGCAGACCACATGCAATGTTTAAGTGTCTGTAGGACGATTTTGGGCTTGTTGCCTTCAGTAAATTGGTGTGTGCCACAGAGGTGGCTGTGGGTATGGAGCAGCTCCCTGGGATGTGGGGCATGAGGCAGGAAAAATGCTCCAGCTGTGTCATGTTAACAGGAATAAAATGTAAGGGAACATGTCGTTCCTCTCGTTATTTATTTGTGTTTTGGTGACAGCCTGCATACCGATTTAAATATGGCTCTACTGCCAGCACAATGGAAGTGCATAAAAAGAGACAAGGCTCGCCTCGCTCCCAGCCCATGCGCAGGAAGCTGCCAGAGGATGGAAGCACTCCCCAAAGGAGCAGGGCCATCTCCTGCTCTGATGGCAAAGCTGTGTCCTGCCAGGCCGGCCTGTCTTTCCAAACAGTTGGGATGTGTCAGGACTGATTGAAAGTAGAGGCCTGCGGGATAGGCCTGCCCTCACGTTTCCTCAGGCATACCAAAAAGTCGCTTTCCGTAGCAAACTGTGCAGGGTGCTTTGCAGGGCCTGTTGTCAGAAGCATGTTTGAATGTGAGGTACTGGAACATGAGGAAAAGTTCAGCATAAAATGAAGCGTACTAAAAACATCAGTGTATTATTGTCTATTTTGGATCCAATACTGTTCTCCAAAAGCTCCCTGGGCATTGGAGGGGACTGTTTGTAGAGAAAAACACTGCTCAGTACCACTTCTTGCTGATATTGGCAAGATCAGGCTTTTTCTGCTTACTCACAAGCAAAGCAAAAGCAATTCCAGAGTCGACTGCCAGTGTTCCTCTTGAGACTAGGGGAAAAAAGGAGGGAGAAAAAGGAGCAACATGATTTTTCTCTCAAGGATGGACGTGGCTTCTTCTCTGTCATTGACCCACAGTGTATTGGCAGGTGATAAGAGAACTGGGCAAATCTCCAACAAGTAGCTGTAGTTGGTAGTAAAAATGCAGTCTGGCTGCTGTGGCTGAAAGAAACGGTCATTAGGACTGATTAAAGTCAGATTTAGGGTGATTCAGACAGGCTAAAAGGGGGAAACCACAGGCGGTTTCACATAGTTTATTATATACTTGTGCAGCTCTTTATATGATTCAGTCTAGTACAGTGAAAATGAGTATGTTTATAGATTGTACTCGGCTTTGGGACAATGCAGGTGGTTTTTGATGGAAAAAAAATTAGAATAAGAATTTAAAGCATTGGCTTTCTTTTATATCTGTTGCACTGCTCAGTGATGCTGCAGATTTCTATTAAAGATGCCTCTCTTACTTGTCACAAGAAGTAAGTGATCTTGGTTTCAGGATCACTGTGGCCGTCATGGGGATGTGGCTAACATGCTAAGGAGCTTCTAAGATTTTGACCTGGTCAAAGCAGCATGTTTTGATTGATCAGAACAACCTTGCAAAAAATATTGTAGAAGTAGAAAAACTATCACAAAACACAACTTCTGAGGATTGCCCGGATTCAGCATAGCAAGATATCTTGAAGTTCCAAAATGTTTACAAGAAAAAATACTTTGTAGTAGGATTTATCTGTGTAATTGTGAGCTCCTGTATTACCTCCTGTGTGTTAAACTGGAGTAAATGCATTGTAAATGACATCAAGATCAGGCTTATAGCATTGCATTTATTTGCTTCAATCCTCACAAAATTACTAGATGGAGGAAAGGATTCTTTTTCTGCTGATACCAATAGGAATGCCTTGCATTTCTCTGATGTATTCCTTGCCATTACCTTGATAGACTTTATGTACTCTCTGTCAAGCTATGTGTATGTACGCAGAAGTGTAAATTTATGGCTGCATTTATAGTATTAGGCAAGCATTTATTGGTTTTAAACACCATTAGTCTGGAAATGGACCAGAACTTTGACCTTTTTATGATGTGATTTACTGCTGTGAGCCTTCAAATTCCAAGGACTCCATTTAAGCACGTTTCAGGTCTTGGCAGGACAAAAACTTGAGCTGGAGCTGTCTTTAAGCCATTGGGGTACTGCTTAATTGAGTAACTTCCCTGTGGTGTTCAAGGTGATCATTTAAAGGTGTAAGGGAAGCCCAGCTCTCCTGAGGGCTGGACCTAATGTCATTGCTGGGACACATCTCAATGGAGGAGCATCCTTCAGGAGGGTCCTTCTAGTTCATGTGAGAGAAGTGCATTTCTTCACAACTCTTACAAGTAAGGGCTAAAGTGCAAGCTCCCTAAATTGACACTATGCAAGCAAGAGATTCCAGGGACACTTGCCTTTACTATGCAAATTTGCAAGGCAGCTGCCTTGCTCTGCTGGAGATGGAGTGAATTTTGAAAAGAAATGCAGTTTGCTTAGACCACCACTTGGTTGGTGTTGCAATGAGTTTCTGAGCAGTTCTGAGTGTAACAGTTTAAGAGGAGATCCCATGTTGGCTTCCCAGGGCAAGCAGGAGTACCTGGCTGGTGTGGGAGCAGGAACCAGGGTGCTGGGCCATCACGTGTCCCTCTCCCTACTCCTCGTGGCTGCCTTCCCATTGGGATGCTCCTAAGGGAAGGCACTCCCAGGCAGCCATCACTGCTGCTTGCCATGCAAGGGGGAAGAGGAGCTGCCTTCCTGCTTTTCCCCCTCACTGCATCCCACTCCCCTCCCTGCGGGCAGTGTAGGCTCAGTTCCCCAGCCTGCAGGTATCCATGGCCCGTGCCAGTTGGAGGCCCTGCCAGAAGCTGCCCCTGTGGAGCCCATGTGACTGTGTGCTCTCAGTTAGACTGCAGTGTTTTCACCTGTGTGGTGCTCAGTGATGTCCCAGCCAAAGGAAAGTGCTCTTTGCTTGTGTGTCACACTGCCATGTACCTGTTACCTGTTCCCGTTGGAGATGGTTGTGGCTTTCCCTCGTGTAGGAACTGGCAGGGAGCAGCGAGGAGAGAAGGGACAGCCATAGGGCTGTTCTGCTTGGTGAGACCACCCTGGCATGGCTGTTTCCATCCTCACTCGCACACTCAAACCAGGACCTTGCCATTCCCATCGCAGTTACTGCTGGCCCAGTTGATTAATGTGTCTGAGCTGCCCAGATGATTTACCAGGCTTGGTCACCTTGAAAAAGTTGATGGAAAGGGAGAACTTTATCTCCTACCTCTGACAGAGCCTCAGGTCATGTAAATCACTGCTGCTCTTTTGAAGTCTTCGTATGTCAGCCGAGAGCCTAACCCCTGACAGCTGTACCGGGAGCAGTGCTGAGGAGAAGGGAACTGCTATAGGCCTATTAAGAAGCACATCTGTGCTCAGAGGAATTTAAATATTGGATGATAATTCAAAATAAGGGTCTTCAAGTTGGGCTTCTCCCTTGCTTGAAGTAAAATACTTGACATGACATGAGGCTCAGTGCTGTGACGGTGTGCTGAGGGATGCTGCAGCTTCCTCCCAGCCCCAGCGTGGAGCCCATCTGACTCTCAGAGTGCCCTCGAGAAGGGCCAGGACACGCTGACGTGGAGAATCAGGCAGAAGCTTCATCTCCTGCTGCCACAGCAAGGACCATCCTTCTGTGAATGCCCTCTGTGGCGTGGGCCTTGGCACAGTGCAGTGTGAGTGTGCAAAGAGGAGCTGTGGATAATCACATTTTATGTCCAGTCATCATGGCATGTATGCTGACATGAATGATTACATATGGTGCTAACTACAGGGAATTGATTTTTTTTTTTTTGCTTTTAATTTGTGCACATCATTTTACTGATCTAGGCTGTGAGCTACAAATCAATACTCAGCAGTTGCCATGTGGAGATAAGAGAATATTCTGTTACATTCAATTATTGTTACACTACTGTTGATACAGAAACTGGGGAAAAAGGGACTTCAACCTATCCAGCACTTTGATTTATGCTCTGACTTCTCTTCAGAAGAAATGCATAAATATTTTTGATGGAGAAATGACCAGTCATAATGCGGAATTACATTTTGATTTTTTTTTCTTCTTGTGCATGAATCTGCATTTCCTGAATTAAGAAAACTTTTTTGCTTTTGATTTAACTGGGACCATGATCAGCTCTGATTTTGCTTCTTGTTTGGGAATGTTTCTTATGAAACTTTTAATGAGCTAAGGCTTAAAATAGAATGCATTTACTACATTTGTTTCCCACTATTTCAGACTGTGTGCTGAGAACCAGCACTTGTGAACGTGCATTTCTTTTCCCAGTTGAAATACTGACAGTTTGGAGTAGCAGACACGCTTGCCTTTGACTTGGTGGTGTTCCTACAATGTGCTGTTTGAAATATTAGCAGGCTGAATCAGCAGAGCCAGGCAGAAAATGCCTGAACCAAAGTGACTTAAGAATAGGCTGTGAGTCAGGACAGGCAGCTCTGGTTTCCATAATAGATACAATTAGAAGAAATATAGAATGTATTTAGTTTTTTGAATAGGACGTGGGGAGGAGAGACAGGAGGGAACCATTAATTTGTGCGTCTGGAGGCTAAATAGAAATGTTTATAAATGATCAGTTGAATTTGCTGATGCATTCATTAGAGAAACCCCCGTTAGTGGCTGGGAAAGTGAGAGGAGCTGTGAACAGAGAACAAGAGGCAGCTCATAAAGGCAAGTGAGACTGAACGGCAGCCAAGGGAGAGGAGCAGTCGGCGGGGCAGCGCGGGGGCGCTGGGCGAGGACCACGCTGACACCCTCCCGCTACTTTTTTCCCCCCCTTCTCTTCAGAGGCCCATCAAGCGACTCCTCTTTTGTCCTAATCTTAGCAAGCAAAAAAAGTTTGCTTAATTAAAAGCCTGTCTTTTCTTCCTTCTCTAAAGGAGCTAGAGAAAAATAGCATGCTCTTCTGAGGGAGAGGGAGGGCTGGGAACGCCTGGTCAGGTCTCACCCCGACAATCCTGCTCACTGTTGAGAAGTAGGACAGTGAGTCAGTTCATTCAAGTGGATGCTGTTTATTCAATGGGACATTCTTCCTGTAAAACTCCTAATAAAACCAAAGCCTTGCCTCCGCAGTGGGGAAGGGGAAGGGGTTTTGTGCACAGACTGTTTATTTACAGACGCTTTCTGCAGAAAAAGGTGAGAAGAAGAAAGGAGGAAAGGAAAAGGAAAGTAAGGTGCAGAGCTATAAACACGTTAGAGAGTAAACCAGGGCTGGTACAGTCTAACCCGTCAGCTTTTCCATCATATATCCTGCTCCTAAGCTGTTCTAATAAACCTTGCCTGTTAAAAACAACCAGTTTACTGGAGCTTTCAAACCATTGCTTTGCTCTGATTTGCAGAGTACAGACGGGTGCCTGAAGCCTTTATTCCTGATGAGAACTACAGATGCTGGCCATCTTACCACCACAAGGGCTGCCTCCTCTCTGTGTTCGATGTCAACGAAGCCATCGAGATCTGTGACAGCTACTCCCAGTGCAAAGCTTTTGTCCTAACTAACCAGACGACTTGGACAGGTAGGTCCTGGATGCTGTGGAGAGGAAGCAGCAACGGAGTCACCTGTTCTGGCTGCTCTAAGTGTTTTAATACAGCTTGGGGAGTGTGTTGTGCTGAGCTGTGGGAGCCACCAGTAGCATCTAGAAGTGAAGTAGTTTTTGAAGGTTCAGCTGATGCAGCTTCTTTTTTGGTGAGGCTTCTCTTTGCCAGCTGTCAGGGGAGCAGAAGCCTACAGACAGCTCACAGGGGCTGCCACTACAGAGCTAAGCACGTGGACCCCAGGTTACCAAACCACAGGGTCTGAAATGGTTTTTTTTTTCATTTTTATGCTTCTGGGAGGTGTGAACAGGCACTTCCATGGAACCAAGAAAAAAATAATTCCTGTTAACCTTGCCTATGGCTAACCAGTGGCTATGTCATCATGTCAGCCTATCTGTAGTTGAAATATTGAAGTTAATTAATATACTAAAAAAGTATTTATTCTGGCGCAGGGAAATTCATAGGAAGTTTAGAGCAGCTCCTATCTCAGGTTACAGTATTAGAAGCAAATGGGACTTAGTAGCAATATTTGTAGTCTTATTTGTCATTCCCTTTGCCATATCATGCCTGATGCATGAGCACTTGAATTTCTGCAGCTCAGAAATTTGCTCAGTGGTTGAGGCATCCCGTTTACTTTTAAAGAAAATGGTGTTATGGGAGCCCCCTAGAGAGGCAGGCTGGGAGCAAATAGCATTTGATTTTCTGAAGTTTAGAGAGGGAAGGCAGAAGTACATATGGAGTGTATCTCTGTGGTCTCTGCTGCAAGGAAAGGCAATGATTTTGCAGTTCTGTGGGGCAGCAGGAGCTCACTGGGAGGCAGGGATGTGAATAAGGTGCCAGGCCAGTGAGTGTGGGGAGATAAAACTGTGCTGTGGCTCCCACAAACACCAAACAAAGAAATTGCCAAATTCAGCCCCCACTGGCCTTGGATACATATGCAGCAGGTGTCTTATGCTACCCAGGTTGTTGTCACTTGCTGCTGCTTTTTGTCTGAGGACTAGAAGCCTTGTTCCAGCTTGTTTAGAGCCCAGAGCTACAAAGTGATCAGCAAGAACTGTTTCAGAGAAAGTCATGTTTAATATACATTGCACTGATGAGTTTTGGAAAGATTCAAGCGTGCAAATATGATTCTGCTCCTGTACAATTGAACAAATGTCCTTCATGCAAGCCCTGAACTCAATCCTGTTTTTATCAGAGGCAGTCTCAAAATACTTCTTTAAAGATCACACGGGATTTGTATTAAAATCTTCAGACCTTTCCTTTATCTACTGTGTTAGCTGTGCACAGCTGTACCTTGACCATAATTAGGTAAGAGTAAAGATATTGAAACCAGGGGAAATTTGGCGTCATTTTAGGCAAAACCTGTTCAGATTTATACCAGCTCAAGTTAGGAGAGAGTTCAGTCTTGCATGGCCTGGAAAATGCATAGGTTGAAGTAGAATTTGAAATGTCACTATTTTAAGGTAGGCAACCTTTTGCTCATCACTTCTAAATATTTTTCCCTTCCCCCCCTTTCCTATTCAATGCAGGTCGGCAGCTTGTTTTCTTCAAGATGGCCTCAAATCATATTGTGCCTGATCCTGACAAGATAACATATGTGAAGGTGACAGACTGACACCTAAAGAGGCTCAGTCTGACACGTGAGTGATAAGAGCTGTTTGTGTATAAATATAGGCAGCTGTTAGGTAGAAGGCGGCTGTGGCCGGAGAAATAATTGCACTATTACTCATTCTAATCTATAGAGTGCTAAAGGAAACTTTAAAGAAGTAACCTGCATGACCAGGATGAATGTGCAATAAAACAAGATTTTGAAAATGTGATTTCAAAACAGAACAGAACAACCCAAAGCAAAGTACAAGAGACGATACACTGTTAGAGTATAATTTTGGTTATAAATCAGCTGGCAGCTCTGGCTTTTCTAACCAAGGTCAGGATAACATTTCTCACCTATACATGTGTGTCCAGGGATGAATCTCTGGGAAGCCTATATCCTCCACACTGATATTTATTTGGGCACGTACAATCACAACAGAGGAACTGAAGCATATCAGTTTGTCTGCTGAACAGCAAACGTTACTGAGGACAATCAGCGTTTGTGTTAAAGCTATGGAATACGCAATGCCGGCATATTTGTCAAACGGAAGGAATTGCTTATGTTTAGAATTGCAAGACTGCAACTAATTTTCATTTTTGCTTCCAGTGTTATCATAAAGTTTCATTTTTAATTTGAAAGAGCCATTTTGTAAATCTAGCAAATCACATAAGCATATGAATAGTCCCACTGAAAGGGCAGGGACTTACCCAAGTGCCGAGTGCTTTGCTGGATAGCCCTAAGCATATGCTTACAATTAAGCCTGTGCTTAAGACTTTTGTTGAATCAGTTTGAATTGTTCAGGAAGCCACATCTTTGACAGACTGGCAAAGCAGTCCAGCTGGCTGAACAGTACTAATTTAACGACTATCTTGCAGTTATTCCTACCTTTTATCATCAGGTCCTTGGTTTTCTTAGGCATCGCTTGCTAATTCTTAGAGTGGATGAAGTAAATGACCGTAATGATGTCAAATGAATGCTAGCCTTAATTCTATACAAAATGCATCTTAAAGGCAGGGTGTGTCTAGAGAATTTGCTTTCAGTGAAAGCAATGAAGTAAATGCTAAAGTGACCAATGTCATACTGTTTTGTAGTTTGTACAGTCAGGAAAAAATGTGCTTTTGTTTCTCAAATTGTTTATTTTTGTAAAAAAGATAAAAATAAAAGATAAATAAAATTTCTTTTATTCTGGATTTTTGTGTGTTTGCGTTTCAAATAAATGCCTAAATCCAGTGTATTGTATGTAAACTTAGACTTGGGATATTTTTTCCAGAAAGGACTGAAGTTGTTCCAGTGGCTCCCAGGGATGGGTCTGTTGGTGCCTGGAGTACTTGGTGGCTTTGTCTGTGGTTGCCCGTCACAAAGTGAGTCATGGTTAGAAGACAGTGGTTGAGCAGCCTTTGCTGCTCTGTGCTTTGCATTATGTTGGTATCAGTCTTTTAGCACTTGGAAGGGGCAATGGTGAGAGCAGGACTTGATGAAATTGGGCCAAAGGTGTGTTTTTGCTGCCAGGGAGGGGCAGGGAAGGAGAGCAGGCGAGTCAGGGAAGCCGGGCAGCAGTGTGGCCGTGCAGGAGAGAAGGTCCGGCAATGACACCCCCGGCAGCGGGTCTTGTCTCACTGCCGTTTCTCTGAGGTCACTGATGCCCTAATGGCTCTGGCAACTGGCTGAAGTGATGTCTTCTAATGGCTGTAACTCCCAAATTATCAAACTCCCAGCCGTAATAGCTCAGCGGATTGTGTCGCCGTGCACTTAGGAACCCATCAATCATACTGTGGTAATAAACAAACACTACGGATTCTTTTAAAATTGCTGCATAAATCATGCCAACACATACTGCACAGTTCATTGAAGTGATAGGGGTTGTTGGCACTGAGGTGCTGGTATGTATCTTGAAAGTCTTTAACCTCCTGTGATTTCCTTCCCATTAAGCACTGCACAGTTCCAAAAATACTCAGCATTTAAAAACATTCTTTAAATTTAAATTCTTTAGTTGCATTCCTATGTAAAAAATGCCAACATTTAAAAGAAAAAAAAAGCATCCAGGGTAATACTTTAATGTTGTAGTAGGTAACTTCAATAATTTCATTCCTTCACTTTCTGCACACGAGAAAAAAATTGCCTCTTAAGTCAGGAATTGTTTATCCCTAGAATTAAACAAAGTTGCCAAACCAATTTACATCAGCTTTTGCAAACAGAGATCAAGTAAGCAAGAAAGAAATATAGCTGTGAGCCAAGAAGCTAGATTTTAAATTTCAGTGGTAATCAACTTTACACAGGCAGGTTTTATAACTCTGAGAGTAAGGCTTTCCAGTGGAAATGCTGATTAAAATCTTAGTAAGAGAGGTGTGATACTACAATAAGGGAATTTAACAGCTGTAATAAGCACTGCTAAAATTCTGAATTTATGTGGAGAAAGTGATTTTTGCAGCAGTGGGTCTGATTCAGCAAAGTGCCTGACTGGCATTCATGGCATGGAAACCCTTGAGAAGCCACAGAGGAAGAGGAAGAGGAGGAAAAGACACAAAGCAAGTTGGCAGGTCTGGGCCGGTCAGCCCGGGACCTGCTTCATGTTTTCTGTGGAAAAGGCATTTCTATCTGTTTTTATCCCTAACTTTTTGGCTGCTTTTTACATTTCCTGGCTTCCTCAAGCCACAAAGTAGAACTATGAAAGAAGACACCCACAGGGCTTTAAACGGCTGCTGTCCGTGTGTGCACATGCACGTGTGTCTATGTGTATACGTATTTATGTACGTGTCACGCTGAACAGGGAGAGCTTATTTCCTTAGTGAAAAACCAATTGCCTGTGTACAAAATGAAGTGCTAAACAGGATGTTGAGTTCATCTGGAGAAGTGAGAGCTGTGTGAGGCAATGGGTGCTGCAGCTCTGCAACGGGCTGTGCTGAGGGTTTGGCTCAGTCCAGCGCCACATCACCCTGGCTGGTCTGAGGCTCAGAGCATCTCCAAGAACTGCCCACTGTCTCGTGATGGTTTGATGAGGAGGTGATTCTAGTCCCACCACTGGGAACAGGCTCCAGGCAATGAAACAAGCACTGACCAGCATCACCTCTGGCCTGATATCCTGAGGGTTGCAGGGGAGACATGCTGAGAGCTTTTGTCTTTGCTTAGACCAAAATAAAAATGTGTTCTTCTACTTTTCTCTGTCTTGTCTGAGCCTACTGCTTTATCTGCTCATTTTTCAGAGCTTTCTCCCCAACTTCAGTGTGTCTTTTTAAGTAGAAAGCTGAGGTGTCCTTAATCAGCTTCAAACAGGTGGTCACAGCTCACATCACATCTGGGAGAAATCTATGGTGAAATTACTAATACTGCCACGAGCATTCATTGCCATGAGACAAAGCCTGAAAAAAAGTGAGCCCTGTTTCCAGCTGAGAAGCTCAGGTAAGTTTGTATAAGGAGTGAAAGGGGTTGGATGGGCGGTGGGATGCTGGCGAAGAATCTCAGAGAGATATTCTTTCAACATGAGATAAAGGAGTTTAAGTGTAGTGCAACTATTTGTGATTTGCCCTGCCTCCCACTGCTACATTGAGGCATTTTGCTTAGTCCTTCTCCCAGCCATAATCAAGTTTCCCATAAGATTTGTGAGATTTGTGGGAATGGCAGAGTGGGGTGCAGGGAGGACAGCAACTTGGCATGAAGGCAGTTCTCCCTGTTGCCAATTCTGTGTGTGGTGCAGCAACCACAGGGGACACTCTCCTGGGGCAAGACCTGACCATGGCAGGTCCACAGTGGAGATCTTGTCCCTGCCTCTGAAATTCACCTTATCAGCTTGTACTGAGAGGATTTGTAATTCAAAACATATGGAAGGTGGCAGTGAATATCCAGAGATCATATTATGTTGCCTGGCAGGAAATAATAATATGAACCATGATGATATGAACAGTGGTGTTCAAATTTAGCAGAGAGAGCCTTATCTTGTATTCTTTAGCTCTAAATTCTGTGAAGGCTTAACTACAACCTACTATTGGGGGAAAAAAAAGGAAAAATTGAGTGGCAAGACTGTTCACAAGTTTTTTTGAGGAAAACATATCCCTAACCTTTTGGTCAAAATGTGAAATGGTGTTGAAAGGAGTCAAACAGACTCAGGTTGAAAAGACTCATCTGAAGTTTTCATCAATCAACTGCAGAAAAAAAAATGGGACTCAAAGAAGAAGAGGAACATTTGAGGAAAGCAGGCAGTATATAAAGACTTCACAGTCATACTATGCTTAATGTTTTTTGAGATGTGATCATTGAATCCTTTTTTTTTGGTCAAGAAATGATATTTTTTCTCTCTCTCTGTGTTTTAAGCAGGAGTAAGACATGTTGGGCTGCCCTCCTCTAGAGCTCCTGAGGCATGCAGAGTCCCTGTCCTTCCTTCAACACAGACATGGGCCTTGGCATTTGAATTCTTAACAAGTAAGGCTCTTGCAAGTAAGTATAAGGGATTTTTTTCTGATTGGAATGGATGCTTTTAAGAGGTACATTTAAAAAATGTGCAGGAAACAAGATGTAGTGTCTCTTCCCTTTGTAGTTGTGTACAGTCAACAATTGCCTTTGTGTAATAGGTGCCTCACTTCTCTGCAAACTGATGGGAAATATAATTCAGTAGGAGCCACCCTCATTATGAAACTGTCTTTGATGTCAAGCCAGAGGGAAAACAACACATTTATTGGAAATTGTGGCTTTTAAACAAAAAGTCCCTGCTAACTACAGTTTTTCAGCAAAAGACTGGGAGGCTGAGAAGGAAGACTAAACTATCCAGTGGCTACTTGAAATGATAAAGCCAGAATCTGATCTTACTTAGCTTGATTTTGCCAGTGTAGATCAGTTAATCCTTGATTAATGGTCACGTAAAACAGAACCAGACTGTTCAATTTTAAAGTATCTATGGAGGAGGAACTCAGTAGAACCTACCTCTTGGACCTAAATGTTTGAGCCATATAAGTGAGGAAAAATACACTGATTTTCCCATATATACATGTCCGTATGAGCACGTGTAGGTTCCTGTGACATTTAAACAATGACAACGTGAAGACTTATCTTACTTTTAGATGGAAGCTTTAGCAAGATGCAGAAAATTAAAGACATATTATTTAATAAGTAATGCCAGGAGGGGAATATGAATTCTGCACATTTACACTCACTGTTTAATAGGAATAATGCCATTCCTGTTTATCATCCTTCTGCCAACTTCAAGTATGCCCTAAGAACAATTTCCAGTTTTCAACAATACAAGTACCTGGCATGTATGAAGATAATGGTACAAATTGGTATTTATGAATTACAGCTTTCTATAAATAGACTAGAAGGAATGCAGAGCAGCCAGTCAGACAAATAGATGACCAGGGGCACAGTGGCACTTTTAGAAGACGGTGTATTTAATGTTTTATACAAGACCTTGGGTTCGTGCAAGTTCATGACCTGTTAAAAACCTCATATGACTTACTGGCAGGTATTGCCTCATTCTTGGGCACAAACTCTTGATCAGCATGCATGCTGCTCTTTCTAAATGTTTTACCATCCTGTCCTTTAACCCCCAAGAGTTATGAACCCAAAGCCTGTTTAAAGAATGGAAACACTTCAATTAAATGTCAAGTTTTCATCTGTACATGGTTCTAATTTGTGATTCCTTATAGAACTTTGGTCAATGACAGCTCTTAAGCAGAAAGAATGTTGCAGAGGCAAAAAATAATGCACATTTTATCATACAGGCAGTGAATTTTTGAACAGACTGCACTGTCTACCTGGAGAATTGAAAAGTTTAATGACTTGGATTATGGGTCAAAGTGGCAGATGTGAAAAGAAATCACCATTTTGCTGTCTTATATTGCAACATATGTTCCCTGGCCTATAATTATTCTGATATACAGTCCATTTCTTAGAGATTGAGCTCCTAGAATTGTGTATTCATAGGTGAACAAACTCCTCTTTGCCTCTTTTTACCAACTACTAAATAGTAGGAGTAAAAGAGAGCTCTATGAGCATAATAATACTCTTGCAATTCAGAAACCAGTGTAGGTGTGGTGCAGTTGATTCTGCATGACTCCTGTGCAGTAACAATCAAGGGACAAGAGTCGGCGGCTAAAGTTAACAGTAATTCCAAAGTGGATGTTGATGCCAACCAAAAATATCACTGGATGGCAAACATGTCTCATTCTAAAAGTAATAGGAAAGGGACATGAGGACTGTATAGTAAAAAAGGTGTAAGAAAAACAGAAATACCATTTGTATAATAATTGTAAAATTTGCTGGGGGGGAAAAACAAATACGCAGTCCAAGAATTTCACCCTACATCTCAGGGAGAGATTAACTCTTACCTCTCTGAAGTCACCAACCCTTGTAATACCAGTTCACAGTTCCTTCAGTACCTTTTGCAATTTATTTCTCTCCAGATTTCAGTCCTCCCATTCTTGCTCAGAGATGGTAGACTCCTTGTGTGTGACAGAAGGAAACTGCAGCAATGCTGAGGCTGCCCAGCCAGCCTTGGTTCTTGCCTCATGTTGCAATTCCCTCACCACAGAACATGCCCTCAGCTTGCTTGGGATAAATTCACTGTGTTAACTTAGTGTTCCTAATAAAAACTACTACAGACTGTTTTCTTATGATGAGATGAAGCACCCTCCAATGCCATCTAGTGATGCTGATAGAATCTTATTTAAAACCCCAAACCTTGTGTATTCCAAATAAATGTTATGTGTGTGTATACTACAAAGTAGTTATGCTTTCAGAGCAAACCCAGAACAGTTTTTCTTCAATTAATTTCAGCAGTTCTTACTAATTTACTCAGGTAATTTACTATATACTTGTATATGGCCTTTTTTTTTTTCCTTCTAAATTGCTTGGTGATGTAAGAGGCAGCTGAATCTGCTCCAGCTGTCACCTGGGACCTTGGTGCCATATGCCATGTTGATTGCCCTTAATTCAAACTCTACCACAGGGCAATGTGAAGCTGCCTGTTCTGTACCTTCCAGGGGGCACAAAGCTTGCTTTAAAGCAGAGCTCCAAATGCAGAATCCTACAGAAAAATGCTAATAATTAAAAAAATTCACATTGTTTATTGCAGCAAACCATACATGAACGGCATCACATTTCTGTTGCCATGTCCTCTCAAAGCTGTTGAGGCTGGTAAGATTTCATACAGCCACAGAAAATCTGGGGAAGGGAACACAGAAGGGATGGAGAAGGGAATGGCAAATTTGCTGTGTTTAATGTATTGGACACCATCTGTATTTTATTCAAATAGGGTTATATATTTTGTGAAAATAAAAACCAGCCTCATGAGTCAGTGTGTGCAAGGCAGTCACTTGAATATATATAATGGGAAACATGTTTTAGGTTGGAAGTTGCAAAGGGAAATCAAATGTTTGAAGTGTCAAAGTTGGAAAAATATAAAATACGCCTGACACCGTAGCTATTGAAGCCAAAAGGAATAAATCATCATCTCAGGAAAGAAAACCCCACCAAGTTCTTGGCTATAACCTTCATTTTCCTACACTCAAATAAAATTACATACAACCTGATAATTTAACCAGACTTGTCAATAAGAACTGATGGCTTCAGCAGACACTATCACTTCATGCTTCAGTGTAGACTTCAGAAGCATCCAGTAGTTTATCCAAGAAATAAATTTAATGTCAAACTTGTCTCTTCAAGTTGATAGATAGAAGAACCTTACGCAGTGGAGCTGATGTGAAATATGCCATATTGCAGAACACTAGAGTAAAATTAAATTAATGCCAGCTCAGTAGTTTATTCCCCACGTAGAGCTTTTCCTGAGCAGTTATGTAAGAAGTCTTTTAGTATCTTTCTACGTAGTGCAAGCATGACTTCCAAGAAGGAATTTGAGAGAAACTTTGAGGTTACAATAATAGGAGCCTGAGTTTAGACTCCAATTTCAGTTGCAGTCCCAGTATTGATTCTGGTGAACGTTAGGCTCAGTGTCAGAAATGCGATTTGCAAACATGGTAACACCTATCTGTGCCTGTCTGGGGAGAATTACTGGGATGTGAGGTATTCTGGCTTTGTGTGCATCAAGGTTTTAGGGACAAACAATTCCTGACTTAAGAGATATTTTAGCTGCAATTTGACACGCACTTATTTGGGCAAACTGAGGCCATTAATTTACTGTTTTAGATGCATACATACCTGTTTATTTATTTGTCAGAAGGAATAGTCCCTGGAAATTGCAAATCAAGATAGTGATTCATTTTTATGTACTGAAAATAACCTAGCTGGCCTTTTACTTGTTAAAAATATGTTAGTTGGCCTAAAGCTTCTGCTTTGTAAAGCCTGAACTGAATGCACCAGCGAGGGAGTGATCAGCATTGGACATGGCATCCCAAATCTCCCTTTCCCTCTGGCCCTACACACCAGTTGCAAAAGTCTTTCCTTACCTGTTTAGGCTCTGTACAGGTCTCAGAGGACCATGGTCCCCTGTGGAACTGTCACAGTGCTCCACCTGCTCTGTTCTCTCTAAATTCTGTTCTTTTCCCAGCTGTGACCCACAGTGAGCAGTGCAGCTTCTTGGCCATGGCTTCACAGTGTGAGAACAGCCCAGCCTTGCCTCATGGTTTACATGTAGGTGTGTGTTGGACTTGTCCTGCATGGTACCAGGTAAGCAAACTGGGCAGATGACATAAACTCCAGTTCCTTCCCCTGCACTAAGCAGCAACAGGGTTTCAAAAGGTCACGTGAAGTTTGATATCCAAAGCTGTGGTGACACTAAGAGTCTGTCATGCAGGCAACTTTCATCTGCTCCAAAATGGCCTTGCTGGGGCTGGCTAATGAGCCAGTAACCCCAGCAGTGTCTGACAGTGTCCAGCAATTGACCTTGAGGGAAAGAATAAGTACAGACCTGACCTTTCCTCACACAGTCTCCTCCTCTCTGTCAAGCAGCCGATCAGGATTTCCACCAGCTTAAATTATTAAACCATCTCCAGACATTGTTTCTAAGAGTGTTATATCACTTGTCTTGCCAGCTGTGGCAGGACCAGTAACTCTTACTTTGAAAATAAGCTCTTCAGCTTAGTCTTGGTGCATACACAGCAGCAGAAAATTATTGTTCTGCGACTAAGCACTTTCTATTGGCATGATATCTTAATTAAATCTACAAATGGAGCACGCCTTTGGTGTTTTCAGCAGTTTCTGTTCCTCTTTGAATTACTTTCAAAATTTGTTTGTTTGTCAGCCAGAAATGCTGTCCAAGGGAAGTCGGAAACAATACTCAGCTTAGAATCTTGATACTAGCACGTACAGTCCACAGAAGGCCATTTAAAACATTTGTTAGCAAAACCTTACTCCCCTCCCAAAGAAGGTAGGGTTTTTCACCATTCTGGAAGATTAGTTTTAATGTCTACCAGTGGATATTTCTACATGCAGGTTGGAATTTCTCATTGCTCCCCCCTATAACGGTTCAGAAAGTTTCTGAAAGCACCTCTGCTAATGGAACTAAAAAAGGGTGCAATACTGCAATCTTTTTGGCATATATTAGTATTATATAGACCTGAACTAAGCAGTGAGTTTCTGGTTTTTATGGGCATAGTTTGTAAAAACAGTTGAGGCAGAATTCAGTGTGATCTGATCCTGTAGTGCAGCATCTCCTATCTCAGTTTTCGAGTTCTTTTCCACAATTACCTTGTTGAATGAATGGCTTATAGGTTCAACTAATTTAGGAATTATGGTGAAGTAACTGAACACTGAATTTGGGCTATTAACTTTAGATGACTGTGTGGAAATGAGATATCTGTTGTGTATATTTTTTTACAATAATACCATTACGTTCCCTGTTGGAAGGCAAGTTTTAAAGCATGTCCAAAAATTTCTCTTTTGAGGTCACCTGTTATTTAAATGTACTTACTAGAAGATATTTATATGCATGAAATTGTTTTCCAATCTCTAGTTGCACTTAATGTGATAAACTTGAGAAGCTCAGCAATCAGAGGTATTAGTTACCCTGCTTCATGTGCTGAATACCTCTGCTGTAAATGAACATGAGATCTGATCCTCTTTTCAATCTGGGTGAAGATTTTCTGAATGACTCTTTATCTCCAAATGTCTAGGTTTCACAGATATAGTTATCCAGCTTTCTGGTAAATGTGGAAGATTACTAACAACTAAATACAAAGGAATTGGACAAGATGAGATACCCTTACTCTTGAAAGCAACTCTTGAGAACAACTTGCATCCTACCTCCAAACCAGTAAAATAATTGTAAAAAAGTGTGGGAGTGCAGAAAAGAGATGAAGAGGAGAGAGCAAAGCCTGCCGACTTTCCCTAAACTGTTGTGCGCACTCGTGGAACTCAACTCACAAAGCTTATTTCTGTCACATGAGGTGCATGAGAGGCAAAGGAGGCTTAAGACATTTACATTCCAGCTTCTTTAACTTGCCTTTCTTCCTCCTTTTGGTTTCTTAGTCTCTATCTATTCTTAATTAACACTATAATTTTTATACAGCAGTTGTACGTGAATTGATGACTTAAATTGGTTTTGTCATGGAAAGGTCAAATTCCTCCTGCCAGTCCACCCTTTCTGAACAGGACTGCAAAATGCAGGCTCCTCAAGCAGCCTTTGCTGTCAGGCAAGTCCCAGCCCAATACAAACAAAGCTATTGACTTCAATGTGCCTGCTCGTATGAAAAAGGCCTGCAAGATACAGCCTGTACATTCCAAATTGCCTCTTTTTTTGTGCCATTCACACCAGGGATTAATATCTATGGGAGGCTTTTGTGAAGCCTTCACCCTCTTGCCCTTCCACAGCCCAGCAGTAGCTATGATTTCAAGGATGCAGATAGATTTTTTTCTCTGCACTGCCCTTTGTAAAACAGCCCTTTACTTGATCTGGGGGAAACTGAAAATTTGCTTCCAGCCTGTAATTTAAAATCCTAAATTGCCTTTATTGGAATACTGATGGAAGGTTGGAGAGCCAGTGCTTTTCAGTTCCCACTGCCTGTTGATACTTCTCTGCCCTCTGTCAAAATTTCAAAATTAGAGAATGGCACTGGAATACAAGCTGTCCATTAGCTCACCTAAGAAATGATGCATTGAATATTCATTGTTCCCTCTTGCAAAATGTCATTTTTCCATGAGTACTTAAAGCGGTTCAGAGAATACATTTGCATAAACCATTTGTCAGAAACAGAAGACTCTTTGTGAGGAACTATTAAGAAACCACATAATCTACTTTTCTGTTCTTATGCAAGTTCCAGGGAGAAGACAGAGCTCCTTTGTAAACAGAATCTAAATACAAGTGCTGGGTATGTTTTTTCTGCAATCAAAATTCCATAAATAACAAAAGTGGAGTTCAAAACCAGAAGTACCTGAAATTGTTAAATGTAATGTTAATGATTTCCTGGCAGTATATGAGATTCAGAAAGTTTAACACCATTAATATCCATGCTATTTTGATTGAGCCAAACTCCCCCTCTGCAGTTCTGCTAAATAAAGCTGTAATTAATCTGCAATACAAATTTGGATATCTCCAGTTCCTGGGGAAAAGCATTTTTATAATACATCAGGGGAAGCTGATTCTGTAAATTCAGTTGTGGGTTTTAATAGCCTTCATAATTCAATGCTGTCTCAATGATTTTCTGCATTTATTGCCTGTCTGGGCCCTTTTGTCAAGATAGGTGGCCTTGAAGGTTGCTTTTTTAATAGTACCACCTTTCCTCCTTAACGTTTCATTGCCCTTCTCCAGTAGCTGATCTCGTGCACACTTAAAGAGGCCCTCCAGCACCTCCATGATCACACGGATTGGGGTAAGTAAGCCAGATAAGTCAAGGCAAACAAAGCCCAAGTGTGGCACACTGAGCAGCCAAAGAGATTACTGCTCATGCGATTAACATCTTTTCATGCCCCTTCTCCCACCGCAAGATGGTCTTGTTTCCTTTTCACTGGACAACACAGTTCAAGTATTTACTTGTTGCATTTCCCCATAGTGAATTACTCAGGCGTTTCTACCATTCCCTGGGAGCCCCTCCCGGGCCTGGCTGTGCTGCAGAAGGAGGCGTAAGGGCAGTGCTGCTCAGCGGGGAGGCACTGCCAGAAAAGCTCTGCATGTGCTCTGCTAGGCAGTCTTGGCAGGGAGCACATTCGTGTAATCGCCTTCTGTTTTTATTAATGGATAACTCCTTGCTTGAAATGAAATACGAAACCTTTGCAGATAACATGTGCCCTTGGCGCATGGTGACAGTCATTTGGACCAGCAGAATGCAGCCAGTTACCTGCAATTATTATCAACAAAAGTCATATGGACTAATTATATGTCACCTTTACTCCCAGAGTATGGGTCTCCTGCCAGCATTCATTTACACTGGCCAGCTGTGTAGGTGCTGAGTGCCTCCTGATACCAGGCAAAGTCACGGTGCCCTGGTGTTTCCTGGGGCACTGCTGGACCTGGCTGGAAGCCCCACAACACTGTTTTCTCTGCGCCTGGTTTTCCAGCTGATTACATTCCAGAAGCCAAACAGAAAATAAATAAATTGATAAAGTTAAAAAGAAGAAAAAAGAAAGGGAGCAATATTGGAACAACCCAGCGCAGGAGGTCTAGTTTAAATTCCCCACATTTCAATGACTGTATGATATTTTATAATTATATAACAGTTCTAGATCCAGCACAACACCCATACTGCACTGCAGGCTAAACCCAAGCTTAAGCAGATAGAAATACTCCTCACTACTCACTCCTTACAGTATATCCCAGATTTGGGCCTCAAATCCTTGATCCATCAAATTCTTAGTTAATTGCACCAAATAACACGCATTCAGCAAAGGAACTGAGGTATCTTTTTCTTGGGAGCTAAGGATAATGGTTCCTATTGAATTCTGCAAATGTACTCCCTGGATTTGAAATTGATTTATTTGGCTCACAGCTGTTTGGTGTTTGCTTTCCATAACGTTTGTATGATCAGACTTTACCATCTGAAATATTTGCAGAAAGTGGATTACTGGAAAACTTGAGGAAACTCATTTCGACTTACACTGTAAATGATACCTTCTGGATGTATTGGTTCACAGATACAGTGCCAAAGCACAGCCAAATCAACCCTAGGCCTTTCCACCAGCCTCTACACAACAAAACACAACCAAATGCACTTGTCAGTGACTCCAGTAAAAAATTAAAAGTGTACCTGAGAGAGTGGACTGAGTTGTGATTGACACACGTGCACTGAGAAAAAAGGCAAATTTCATCCAAGTCTTATGGGCTTGCTGCAATCCTGACTGAGGTTGCAGGTGATTTTTCCTGTGGGATTTTGCACTCCAGGATGTGGTATGCGTGCCATGCCTTCTTCTGTCTCTGTCCTCCACTTCCTGTGCTCCCTCACTTTGCTACTGCCCCTGGTGGGATGTGCCAGTGTGTGGTGAGGACAGATTTAAAACTATCCACCAACCTCATTTACCAAGACAACCAAGGAAAAAAACCAATGCAAATCAGAATAGCATTTGGTGGAAATAGGAAGTCTTTAGCTCACATTGTTTAACATCTTTGTTGGCAACATGGAGAGTGGGATTGAGTGTACCCTCAGAAACTTTCCCAACACCACCAAGCTGTGTGGTGTGGTCAGCATGCTGGAGGAAAGGGATGCCATCAAGAAAGACCTGGACAGGCTTGAGAGGTGGGCCCACGAGAACTCCGTGAAGTTCAGCAAGGCCCAGTGCAAGGTCCTGCCCCTGGGTGGGCAAAAATCCCAAGTGTAATACAGGCTGGGCAGAAAAAGGATTAAGAGCAGCACGTTGGTTGGTAAGAAGCTCAACATGACCCAGCAATGTGCACTTGCAGCCCAGAAAGTCAACTGTGTTCTGGCTGCACCAAATTCAGAGTGGGCAGTGGGGTGAGGGAGGGGATTCACCTCATGCTCTGAGGGTTTTCAGCATCAGATGAGTCTTAAGCACACAATTTCTCTTATCATCTCTTAATACCTCTCTTTTGAGCTGTGGTACATAACAACTCTTCCAGTTCTAGTCAACAAAGTTGGTTTGCTAATTGATGGTGCAGGTAGAAAACTGAACAATTAACCCTCAGGTTAATAATAAAAGTGTATCCCACATAGATGTATTCTGTCCATAAACCTGAGAGCTTCAAAACAGCTGCGGGCTTTAAGCAGATTATTTACTTTTGATTAGTAACAATGTTTAGCTTAGCATCCATGGATTCAACAGTTAGTACCCTTGTTGGAATGCAGAATTGTGCCAGGTAATAATCTTTTCTTGTACAGTGTTAATGCTCATGGCTGGGGAGGATCAGGTGGCTTCAAACTGGGTTGCTCTGTGGTGGTGTGTGAGCTTTATGTTTGAAAATTTATTAAATAAACTGGCTGGACATCAGAATACTCACTTCCATCAACAGCAAAGTTTTGTTCTGTTTCTAAATGTTCCTTAGCTGTGGTTTTCTGGCTGCCTCTGCAAAGTCCCAGCAAGAATACAGTTTTCCTGCTAGATTCTTGAACTGATAGTTATCACATGGGATTTTTGGGCTGTAATTTTTTTAAGAGATTATTGCAGCCAGACAATAACTGTCACCTATATTTAGCAAAAGTTAATCCCTAAACTCTTCTGAGAATCTCAGCCTTTCCAATAAAGTTGAAATTTGGGTTTCTGAACCATCCAGCTGAAATTATTTTACAGAGTAACTGTGCATGACAATGTATAAAGGGCAAATCTATGTACATTTTTTGCACTATTGCTCTTCTGGGTGCAGAAGCATGGCATTGGTACAAAGAATTTGGGCAAGGCAACTGGAAAATTTAATCCTGTATATTTTTCTAAAAATAAATTATTGTTCTTTAAAGACACAGGATGAAACAGTATGAAAAAAATTCTTATATTGAAAGTATGTCCCTCTATGCCCCTTTTCAGGGATTTTCTTCTGATTTTTACGTTCTTTACATTCTATACTTATATTGATTTAAAATTGTACTTGCATATTCCTCCTCTCATAAATATGTTAATTGGACCGAAATTCGTACTGAGTCACCAGAGAACAAACACTCCAAATGAATGGTCTGTTTTGTGGCTTGCTGCAGAGAGGGGTGATTAATATGGCCTCCAAATGCAAGAGGTTCTTGCAAACAGGATTACAAAATCCAAGCTGGTTGCATTGAAGTTTTTTGCAGAATGAAGGCCTGCCCAGAACCACAGGTTTTTGCAAGGTCTTGCACCCATTCTCTCTTTCTAGTCTGACTTGTGTCCAAAATAAGGTGCCAGCAGTCAGCAAGTTCCTTGTATCTTGCAGAAGCACTAACTTGTTGGCTGAGTGATGACTCCAGACTCAGCATTCCCTCAGCTCTCACTTGTGACAGGGATTGCCAAAGCTAGTGGGGAACCAGATAAGGTCGGAGGAACAAGCACCAAGTACTCCTTTGGATTCCTTTTGAATTTTTAAATAGTGACACATCATATGGCCTTGTGTTCCTTAGATAGCCTAAGGCTGTGCCTTTGCTGAGGAAGAATGCAGAGTCATTATTTCTCACTCTGTTTTCAAGCATGAAATTAAAAACTACATATTGTGCCAGAATTTAAGAGTTTGTTACTGTAGCAGGAATCAGGATTACCAAGATCACATTTTTTCAGGACCTGGTGGAAGACTAGGTTAGCAGAGTGGCTACAGCCTGGGGACCTCCTGGATTTAAAAGGAAAAGGCAGGATGAGAGTGGCAGGACTGTGGTCCTGTTTTTTAGAGAAGGTTAAGACATTGCTCTGGCACACAGGGAGGGACCATGATCACCTGGAGACACTCTGGCGAAGCACTTATGGGGGCAATTGCTTAGGTGTTGCTTGAGCCTCCCTGTTTCTGCTGGCTCGCTGTGTTTATGCTGATGCCACAGGGAAGCGTGTAAAGCTGGATCCAAACCAGCCAGGTCAGCTGGGGTTGTGGATGAAGGCTTGGGAAAAAGCAACCCACTTTAAACAAATTCCTCCATGACAGATGCAGGGTGGGTGGAAGCATCCCAGGAAAGTGGTAGATACATTTGTTTGGCAAGAATTCATTCAAATAGTCCCAAGACACCCATGATACTTAAAATCCAAACAGAAGAGTAACTGCCACATGTAATACCATCACCTTGATTTTAGGTCATCCCTCCTACCTGCTAAATTTACTGCTTCTCCGGTCATTGATCTATCTGGGAATCCTTTTCAAATTCACATGAGTTTTATAAAATGTTGGGTAATATGTGACCCCATCAAGTGAATGCAGTGTCCACTTGGGAGACTTTTGTTCTATTCAAACCTTTGTTGACAATCAGCGAGCTCTGCTCCGGGCTGCCAGGGGGGCGGGCAGCCAGGGCCGAGCGTGCTTTGATTGATTTGCCCAATAGGAACGAAAATATTCCTGAAACTCTTGAGATCACTCAACTCTTCCTGCCAGACTTCCATGAAATATAACATGCAATCAATTTAGCTTACAGCCAAATTCTCCCCTTTCGGCCCCCTCTTTCCTTTGGTGTGTCAGTGAAGATAAATGGAAGAAGCAATAAGGAGTACAAACAGCAGTAGCCACGAAAGCAGCAATTGCTTGTGTAGGGGGGACTCATGGTGCCAGGCCAGAGCAGAACCCACAACAACTTGACCAAACACAGCAATGAATGAAAGGTCCTTTTGAAAGGGCAAAAGAAAGACCGCGTTGACCTCTTTGCAGAAAGAGGAAACTTCAAAGGCTTTACAACAGTTAAAAGACCCAGTTACACGCAGCAAAAATGGCTTGCATTGGATGCTAACGCAGTGAAACTAAACAACCTCACAGTAAGAGATAGAGCAGAAGGTGGGGTGGAGGGGGTATATTTCCCCTAGACACTGGGAAAATGTGGAAAAGGCTAATTCTGTCCGTTTGGTGTTAGGTGTAAGGTTCTTTTGAAAGCCATACTTGGGAGGAAAACAGAAATTTAGACAGAATTCCTAACAGGCTTTGGAAAAGTTAAGCACAGGTTTTCTTCTCATTTTTCTCATCAAGTAACGTTCTCATCATGTGCTTCTTTTGGAAACATTCAGCAGTTCCTTAGGTATGACAGAAAATGTGTCTGAGGAAGTTAGAACTAATGAAACTGGGCATTTAACAGAGAAAGCTTCTGAATGATCTGAGTGTTGCATATGATTTATGAAAAGTGTATTGAAAGGGGAAAAAAAGTGATAATTGCCTGAGATAGTTGCATTCTGCTGTTTTTCTTCAGGTTTTTTACTTGCTCAACACAGCTTGGAAGATATTTGGTCACACGTGTAGTTTTAAGTGAGAGAGAGGGCTGCTGGCTGCAGTGACATTGTTTGCGCTCGGGGTTAAGCAAGTGCATAAAACCTTTTGCTAGACAGCAAGGTCTGTCTCTGAATTCCAAGGATTTGAGAGCAAGTAAGTCACAGCACTTCAATGAACAAAGACTTTCCTCTTTAATCTGCTCTAGTTGGGAAAGATAAGACCTCAAATGGAATCTACTTCAAGACTAGATTACACATTAAGATAAGCATAATATGATAAGGACCAACTGACACAGCTTCTGTAAGGGCAAATTATGCTGCTCTATCTTTCAAGAATTCCGTGCAAAAAGTGCATGAAGTAAGAGATGAAATGTATCTTTTGAACATAATTTACGTGGAATTTCAAGAGACTTCTGACAGGACTCTTTGTGAGAGGTTTTGAAATAAAATAAATAGCAAGCCATGTTGCCAACCTACAGGGGGCTTGGAATTCATAGCAAATAGCTGATTTTAAATTAAAAGACTGATGAGAAAACATATCGGATTTCTGTTTATTATTTGAATTACTTTGAAAAAAGAGTTTTAATGCAATTTATTAACAAATTATTCTGGTTCAGTAACAACAAAAGAGGACCATTAGACACTCCTAAAAATACTTGTATTTGCCCAAAACATTCATTCTTCCATCCATCTATCAGCATTCTGGCAGCTGAAAAGTACTATGTGTTAGAAAATAAAATAAAAGTCCATTATCTTAATGGACTTTGATACAACATGGTTCCCTGAGGAAGCAGATATGAATCATTGAGAGTATTACAGCTTAATTAATATGCCTTTCCAAAATAAACTAACAAAGAGACAGATTAGAGAAATACTATACAAAAGTAATATCTCACTGTAATAATGATTTCATAGAAAACTACAAGTGACATGCACCAGTTGCACCACAGTTCAGTTTTGGATTCCTCAATTTAAATAAACGTGCTACTCAGAGAAAGCCTCTGGAGAAGAATGATAAACCCAGTCAAAGTTACGTAAAGATTCCCTTGAATGATTACTCCAGCTATGGGCACTTGACATATAAAGACGAGGTTAGCAAAATAGCAGGCAAAATACACTTTCTTAAATTAAGCTTTGGAGTGCCCACATTCAGAACTGTGGGTTACCAGATGCAGGGTCAATTGTTTTCAGCATGAGAGATGGGAACCATTTTTCTTGAGAGCCACTGATGTTGTCCTTTGCAGTTACCTTCTGCAGACTTTTTACAAAGTAGTCCACGTATCCCTTTATCCACAGCCCACAAGTTGAAAACAACTGACCTAAGTGAGACTAAAATGTGATTTCAAACACAAAATAATGAATGTCAAGGAGAAGAGTAGCCATCCATTTCTTTCTTCTTTGCCCCAGTGTATAAACATTTCAAGGCATCTGATTGAACTCAGATTCAATACATTCAGGACATCCCAGTTAAAGAAAATACAACTTTATTTAGTTTTAGGAGTAGCCAATTTGTAATTCATTGATGCATGTCCTCTGTGGCTCCTGTGTAGAAGAAGGTTTTGATTCAGTTTTTCAAATCGACTTAGGAACTTTTCATTTTTAGGACAATTTCTCAGTTTGGTAAGGATTCAACCTTTTTTTTTTTTTTAATTTTTCTAAGTGCCAAATAAAAAGGAATTTTCTCTAAATCTCTATACGTATAAAAACCATGTCCTTAAATATTTTACCAGGGATAGTAATTCCATAACATTATTTAGCAGAACTTTGTCCTTTGGTCACCAGTGTAAATGCCCTGAGGAATTTATACTCTGGTCTTTACTGATATATAAGACAACATGTTTGGAATAAAATATCTGCTTATAAATCACCATTTTTACAGAATGGAAAAAAAGTCCAGAACTACTAAGACATTAATGCACTATTGTCTGTCGGCATGGTTTCATTTTTCTCTGAATATATCACACCAATAAAGTGAGATGAAAGGCTTTGTGATTGCCCTGTATTAAACTACTGTATTTGTATTAAATATGGCATGAAAATAAGAGGCCACTGCCTTCTTTTCTGCCTTGGAGAGCTGTTATTTTGGTACTTCCAAGTGGATAGGAATAAATGGTACATACTTCAGCCTGTTGACTCACAGTAACTGACTATTCTTATGTGGATAACTGCAGTAGCATGAAGATTGATTGCCCTGGCTCATAGGCAGCAGCTGCCATTTACAAATGTCAGCCAGTGCTCCTCGTGGGGATTTGTGATAGAATACAGAAATAAGCCAGAATTGCTTCCATTAGCCAAATACATGCTTTTTTCCCTTATTTTGCAGTCACACTGTGTGTCCCTACAATAATCTTTTTTAAAACACCAGCTGATTTTAAGTAAATTTGACAGAGGCAGCTGATATTTAAGAGACAATTAAGTTCTTACAAATAGCGTCAAAATCAGTGATCAAGTAGAAGAGAGAGAAAGAGGTTTTTCAAGTGTCCTGTCTAAAGGAGAGGCTGTCACATATATTTATTATACATCAAGGGATGTATGCAACCAAGAAATCTAAATGCTCAAAAAACCCCAGGGTTTTGTAATTGTCAGATGCAAGCAATGCTTTCTCTAGCCAGCCTGGCATACGTGTGTCAAGTCTTGTCACGTATTATCTTGTGATCACAGAGTTGTGCTATTTTTGTGGCAGCTTGGCACTGAAGAGGAAAGCCATAAACAAATTTCTCTCTTTTTGTACAGTTGCAGTTCACTTGATTTAAAATTAACAGTGAAATAATAACTTGGTGTTTTATTTAACAAGGTGAGGTCATGCTGGAACCATCACCCAAGCAGTTCTGTTTAGTTTGGAACCTGCTGCAGGGTTTTTAACAGTGTGGGCATCTGTGTGCCTATTGATATATGCGTGTGTATATATGTGCATACATTTTATGTGGTGTATATCCTTTAACCAAGACTCTCAGGTTGGGAACTTTCCTCAGCATGTTTTGTTATAAACAGCACATATTTTTGCCAGCTTTACTTGCAGTGAATGCTATCCATTGGTGACTTACTCCATTGGTTTTATATCAGATTGTTCATAGATTAAAGAGCTAATCAGCAGGAGGCAAAAGTGCTTCCAAGTTTTTCAATTTTATCACAAAGTCTTGAGATATTTGGTTTTTTCTGTGCCCTAGCTGCTGGGACAGTGAAAGTTTGTGAGAATCTAAGTTTCCATTAAAACTAGGGACTCTTAATGGCAACTTAGACTTGCTAGCCTTCCAGGCTGTGGATCTAGGTTGAAAATATGAAGCAAATAACCTCAGAGGGTCAAGATATGAGAAGTCAAATGTAAACATTTTTCTTTCTTGAGACATTCTCATAATATCTCATAATTTTCCAGTGTCAGTGATGAATGAATAGGAATGTCAGAATTTCTTCCGCAACTTTAAAATGCTATGGGGTGACTTCAGCAAAGATGAAATATAGACATTTGGTTTTCTTCATGAAGAGATGGATCAGCATAAACAATATGTGGGGCTGAAACAACAACAAAAAGCACTTTTATGGATTGAGCAGAAAAATGGCCCTTCATCTACGACACTTGTCAGAACTATTAATCTCCTGCCTGGAATCAGATTGCTGAAACTGTATCAGTATCCTTAGCCAGTACAAGCACATGTCTCTGCTCATTCAAGACAAGCTTTGGTGTATGGTTTTCCTGATGGTGGTTTTACACAACTTTGTGTTTCAATGAAAGAGAGAAAAAGATTGAAAAGTTAGAAGTATCTAAAAAACAAAGAGATACCTTGTGTGCAGCCCAGGGAATAATAAAATGGAAAAGCACTGATGGGAAAAGGGATTCATAACTTTGAAAGGAGTTCTTCTGTTCTTTGGGATTAGGGAAGGTCTAATCAAATTGTACAACAAATAGAGTTGCATCAGACAAACTTTACTCCATCAAGTGGAAACAGTAGAAAAAAAAAAGTCAAAATCTTTGTTTTAATGGTTAATATACCCTCAAAATCCTATGTGAGTGGTAGTTGCTTGCTAAACAATTCACTGTTTTATTTTTCTGTTCTTGTTTGTGTGTACTCCTGTTCCTCATGAAATTAAGAGTACACAGTAAACTTTAAGAAAAAGTGTAATAAATTGCAGCAATCTAAGAACATTCAGGACTGTGCCACCAGAAGTAATGGCCTAAGAGAAACAACACGTATTTTAAGAAGCACAATTAATCAAAATCACAGACAGAAAACCAAGTTTAATGGACTCAGCTTTAACTTTCCAGGAGTAACAGTTTTTCTCTCCTGTGAAGGGTATTCTGGACGAAGCCACCTAAAAAAAGTTGGAGCCAAACCATTAAACAGAAAGTAATCAGCTAGTGAAAAATTCCCCAGAAACTCTCCGTCATTTCCCTCTCATTTGTTATTCTGCCTTTGGCTCGTCCCCAAAATAAGCCATGTTTCCTGAGATATAGCTCTCCATGGCTCCTGATGCTGTCTCTCTCTCTCTCCCCCATGGATACCCTCCCCAGTGAGAGTATCACATGGATATCCTCTTTTGCATTTTTTATAGTGTTCGCATCTCTAGCTGTAAAAGATTAAATTAAAAGGCTATTTGACCTGCCTTTTGTGGTCAGTGCCACTCTAGCAAGCAATACATCACTGGAGGAATGTCAACTTCATGACCCATTACTCAAATGAGGCGCCAACTAGGAAGAGTGAGCTGAGAGATCCAAGAGTTTTAAATTTATTGTCATGATACAGCTAAAAATAAAAAACCCCACCCCTCTTATATTATGTGGAGTGGGAGGCAGAGGAAAGAAAGAGTAGGAAGTCTCTCAGGTCAATCAAAAGCTTTAAATTATGTGACTCTGGCAAGCAGGGCTTCTTCGCACATGAGATAGCTAATTCTGCTAATTTGATTCTCCTACTGAAAAGACAAAATGTTTTATATCCTCTCTTAGTGCAGCCTTTAGATTTCTGGGCAGATTTGCAGCATCAGATTGGATTTGGATGGATGAGGATATACCATCCACTCCACTTTTGTGTGATAAATTGTTAGGAAAAGGTTCTTCACCCAGAGGCTGGCTGGGCACTGGAACAGGCTATCCAGGAATGTGGTCACAGCACCAAGACTGACAGAGTTCAGAAAATGTTTGGACAATGCTCTCAGGCATGTGGTGTGACTCCTGGGGTGCAGGACCAGGAGTTAGACTCAATGATTCTTGTGGGTCACTTCCAACACAGAATATTCTGTGATTCTGTGCTTATCCTGAAGCAAGGACCAGTTTGTGACTCAGCTGCCAACTTGCTGCAGTTTCTCAGGACAGATTTTTTAAGATGGCTCTCATTTAGGGGAAACATTTGGGGTGACATTAGCTTCAGAAGTTTAATTTGGCTGTCCTGTACCTAGCACAGTGCGGCCATTCTTCCTGCTTCCATACTCTTTTCAACCTCAGGTCTTCCTCATGTCTTTCCTGCAGCCTCACTCTCCCTTGCCATGCGGCCTTCCTCTGTTCCTCTTTCATTCTTATTTCCATTTGGCTTTTCCATAAAGATTTCCCTTTTTTCTCCTTTTTAAAATTGCATATTCAACTGACTCATCTCTTCTGGGCCACTCCTCCAGGTATTCATATTCCTGAAACAAATCTGGGAAAGGAAAGAAAGAAGTCTGTTGTGGACATGCGCTCTGCTGTCTCTGCTGGCACGCTTTAACTCTATTGCCCCACTCAGTCTGATACATCCTCATAAACTTCATAGTCCTGCAGAATGGGTATTTTTGAGGATTTCTGTAGCCAGTTGTGAGTGAAATGGGTATTAACAGAGCCCCAAAACTGACATGTGCTTCAGGATGCTACTAGAAGATATACAGGGTGGAGGGGGGACTAATATCTATAAGCCAGGGCACAGCGTTTCAAGCTTTAATGTCGAACCTGAAGCATCTGGTTCTGATGAAGAAAGACTGAAATACAACTTTTGATGTAGTCAGAGGTAGATCTGCTTGTGCCATTGACAATCCTCTTTTGTGGGGCCTGATGAAAAAAGTACAACCACAGGAGACTCAAAGGTAAGGCATTAAACGGATGGGCAAAGGACGAGATTTCAGCCCATTCTCTGGCATGACATGAAATGTTATGGAGTGTTCTAGTATTAAAAAAAATTTAAGTGTTCAGAGATGCTCTGTGTTACAATAATCTCTTCTAAGTATGTAGAGTTTCACAGCTTCTGCAGTGCCAAAGATTCTTTTAATAAACTTTGCATTTGATCTTACGAAGTTATAACAATATATTATCTCACTTAATCATTAACACAGGATAATATAGCTACACAAGGCATTCATGAATTAACTGATCAGACTTTTGAGGGGACCCCAGCCCTGTGGAATGGAGAAACACACTGTCTGTGCCAAATTCTGCCATAAATTATATCCGTATGACTGCACTGCTGCCTGCAGCAGTTTTGATAGGATTTTGAGGGTAGGAGTAAACTGAATTCAGACTGTTGATATAAATGTGTCCTTGTACGTGTGTAAGGGCTCCCATCTCTTCTTCCTCATCAATTCTCCTATGGCCCTTACTTGGATCACAGTCCCAATGCAGCCATTGCTGGGCTGCCATTCTCCTGAGCTGCCAAGGACCCCTCTGTGCTCATTTGGGATTTGCCTGCATGGAGTTTCCTGTAAGACTGAGGCTTTTGCTGCTTGGGAAAAAAAGAATCCAATTCATTATGTTTGACTGGCATCTAGAAAACTTTAAGTATGAGAGTACTATTCTACTAGTAATAATGGTAATAGTAATGATAATATTATTGGTAGTACATTTTCCTATTACATTATAGTACTAAAATATGTTATTATATTTTTATTATTACAATAATTTACATAGTTTCACTGCACTGAAACCAATTCATATATAAATGTATGTAAAGAGGGAAACACTTTTTAAAACCTAGTTTCATAGCTGCTGAAAATGGCTGATTTTTCCAGGCTCTGGTTTTTTGGAGGGATAATCCCCAGCACAGTAGTAAGCCAAGACACTGTAGGCTGGAAACAAAAGTATATGACTCAAAAGAAAGGCTCTCATTCATGGCAGAATTACTGCAGCAGCTCACACTTCTGTGCTGGGACAAAGCAATCTCCAGAAGGGTGTGATCTTGGCTGAGGAGAAACAGTTTAAGTCCAGTCCTCCCCCAGGTTTGGTTTGGGGTGTCTGAGGGGCTGACAGGAAGGTCAGTCCCTATGCAATAGCTCACCCTTCCCCAAGGAGCTGTGAAAAGCTGTGCAGGGATCACTCCCCCAGCCACAGCCACAGAGGAATGGGCTGTTCACACACAGGCTCACTAAGGTAGAGCTCCCAAAGCAGCTGCCAGAGCTCCTTGCTATTTTGGCACCTAGAATCCACTTTTTTTAACAGTACCCTGTAGCAGGTATGAAGTGTATCTGAGCATTGAAATTTATGCCACTGAAGGGGAAAAAAACCCTTAAAAATGATGGCAAGCAGTGGAATACTTAGCTTAAACCTTAGCAAAATAATTGTCTTTATGCAATATATGTCATGCAATTTATAGGATGGCTTCATGAGAGACTAAATGAAACCCTGGGGTGAATTTCACTCAAAAAGATCAAAAGTAAGATTAACGAACTCGAATTCTTTACCTATACAATTTATAGGATTCCACTGGACAGAGAGGTCCCTTTTGATGCTAGGAGTCCAACCTATATATTTATATTTTAATTCACTGTTTTTTACATGTTTTGTATCATGCAATTTGCATATATATATATATACACGATTATTAATATGATTTATTACAGTGCCCCCCAAACATGCCAGATGCTTTAGGTACAGTTCCACTTACACATAATTCTCTGTTTCAAAGAGTTTAGTAGCTGGAAACTTAAGCTTGGAAATGTCTGCACTCAGGTATGGCTTTCCTCACTTTATGTGCAGAAGTGTTTGGAGGGTTGGGTCCTGTGCAAACAGCTAGAGTATGGATATTGCAGTCCTGAAAATCGTGACTCTCAGACTTACTTCAAGGCCATTTTTGTTACCATTTTGGAATCAAAAATCAATAGGTTTAATACTCTTCAAATCTAACTTTGCTTGGAGAATACACCAGGATGTAAATTTGAGGGGGAGTACTCTGGGAATATCTTAATTTTTCCTCTCCAAAAGCCATATTAAAATGCAGTGGTATGAAGGGGTCCTGGTACCCCTTGTGAAAGAAATTGCTTTGGCAGGAGAGTGGCTAAATGGCCCTATGTTTCTGTAGGGAGCCTTCTCTGTGGAGGTTGTGGCAGGACTGAGCAAAGATTTACAAGGAATTCCCATTAGTCCTTTGATCGACACGTCTGGGGCAAAAGGGGGGTTCTCCAGTCCTAAGGTAATTTTGGGGGCAATCATCTTCAATTTATCTTCCTCAGAGTGTGATGTGGCTCCACAAAATGCAGCACCAACAACCACAAGCCATTTTTCACACCAAACCCCCCCGCTTTGTTCCCCACCCAGAGAGCCAAGACCCACCATGTGCTGTCCACAGAGGCCACCCATCCCTTCACTGCCCAACTGACTGACTGACTGGCTCAGTCCTCTCCAAGAGTGCCACTAGACCAAAGCTGGTGCTCCTGTACACCATAATTGCTCTCCAAAAATGTTGTTTAGGTAGGCCTAATGGGTTTTTGAGGGGGAGGGCACAGCTGGTCCCCTGGGCAGCGGCGCGCGCGGTCCTGCGATGGCAGCCAGTGATTGCAGGGGCACCCCTGTCCCGCCCTGCCCACCCTCACTGGCCCTTTCTAAACGTTCCTTTTTCCCCAACGCTAAGCCAAATAAACACAAGTATCCATAATGATGATGAATGCCCACCAAAGGCTAAAATAATGTGCAAGTTTCTAATTTGTTTTTAAATATAGTGATTTTATTTGTGAGGTTTTTTGTTCAAGCCTCTCAAACACCATTAAACTCATACTCAAATATTTACAATGTGTTTATACTTACCGTGTTCACCTCTGAACAAATTGTTTGACCTTATTTGCAAATGTGTTACAAGAGCCCCCAA
The DNA here is from genome assembly GCF_000738735.6 of Corvus cornix cornix. Lineage (NCBI taxonomy): Eukaryota > Metazoa > Chordata > Aves > Passeriformes > Corvidae > Corvus > Corvus cornix. The sequence goes on from NC_047056.1 coordinate 23,817,799, forward strand.
TGACAGATGATCTTTCATAGGAAATCACAACATGTAAGTGAAATTGAAGCTATGCTGCTGCCCTGTGCAGTATATCAAAGCGCTCCGATCTCCCCAAAACATAAATTTGCAGCGCAGCCACCCTGGCAGAGCCTGGGTGGGGATGGAGGAGGGCCCTCCTTTAACCTCTGGTGCACAGACCTGCACTTCAGGGGTCAGTTTACGCCATGCGAGATGAGGGCATTCGGTGTCCAAAACCTGCGGGGCTGATGCTACCCAGTCACTCAAATCACATAATTAATGTGCTTCTGGGTTCCAATAATAAACAATTCTTGATGCCTACTCGCTACAGCCAAACTTCCCGGCCTAAATAAACAGCTTTTGGCTTAAAAATGGCTCTTATCCAAAATGAAGTTTTCCATTGATCAACCAATCCTGCTGTGAGTTTGTACTTTCATGATTGGTGGGGGGACAGAAACAGGTTTAGTTTCCCACTGATTATGTTAAGATTGAGAGGACTTATTAAAGAATTATTTGTTTCTGTACCTGTAAATTTTATGACGATGCTTGCTCACATTATCTCCAGACACAGTAGTCACACTTAAACCATGTCATTTCAGCTAACTAAATATTATCCTACTTATAGAAATAATGGAAAGTATGAAAAACATGAAGTAAGAATTAAAGGAAAATTAGGATAATTCAAATTACATCTTATTATAACTGAATGGCTAAAAAACAGTCATCAAAGAGCAAAAGGGGGCAAACTCACCATCATGTGAGTGTCTTACCCCACTGAGGAACTGGAAGGAACATTAACAAAAAGCTTCCCATTTGCCAATAAAATGGTTTTGTTCAGAAGACTCTTCTTTTGTTGCTCAACAGCTCTACCAGCTGAGCTCTTAATAAGAGGGATGCACTGCAGGGAAGTGTCTTCTTCCTCAGGTGACACTGAGGCAACATATTGGGTGAGAAAAATGGTGAAGTGTTCCTTCTAACCCCATGACCCAACCGAGTCCTTCCACCCACAAATTTTATGTTGAACTCTTTCTGTGGATATCACTGAAGCTGCTGTAAATCAGCAATCTTGATTTGCAATATCTGTGTCCAATAAAAGAATCAGGGCAATTACAGCTCTTCGAACAGGAGTCTAAGCAATGTCTGTTCCCAGTTTAGACACAGTCTAGACATCATTCCTCAGCCATCCTAAGGCCCTTCTGGAAGGACAATATTTCATAGTCATGTAATCATCGGCCCTTTGTTGACACGACCAATAAGAAAGTCAATTGGTGTCAGCTGTAGTGGTGATTTTGTGATGGGAACATCTGTCCTTTTTATTCCTGATGAGACTTAGTCTTGGTCACTGTTAATTGGGTGAGGATGAAAGCTCAAGATCCTGTTACAAGTCCTTTGAGTAAACTAGTTACTCATAATTTTTTCACATAGTTTATCTCCTTTGATTTGTAAAATTGTTTCCACTTGATGCTTTGGGCCCAGGTGCCTTTTGAGTAATAATAAAACTTTGCAGCAAACCCCTGACAAATCCAAGTGTTCCTTTCTACCTATCCTGGTAGTTTAGATGGTGCTATATCTGCCTCAGCCCTTCACGGTCCTTTAATTTTTCATATCTGTTAATTAATCATTCTGACACACAGTTCTGCCACACCAAAAAATGTTGTAAATATCCTATATATAGATCTCAACTAGGACTAGCAACTAGGGATTTCTGCCTTGTTCTTTTATCGCACATATGTTTTACTTTGATGTAAACATTGTTTCAAAAACAGTAAAAAGAGCTTTTTCATGTTATGCATAGATTATTCCATAAACATATGCATCCTGTCAGACACAGTAATAATTAGAAATAGCTGCAGTTTCATTGCTAACTCCATAATACTTCAAACTGCTTAGACTTTTAAAAACTAAAAATCAGATGCACATCTTTGATTCTGGGTAGAAACTGTTTAAATTTCCACTCCTTTCCCTATCACTAGGACTCATTTAATATTTTTAAGAAATAAATAGCAAACTCAGTAAACTCACTGCAATTTTATAATTTTACAACAGTAAAATTTCACATACAAAATTCATCTGGGTAGAGGACTTGAAGTTGTTTTAAGAGTGAAATTCAGAAATGTTCTTACAACATAATTGATTTTTTTGTTGTTCATGAATATCTTTTACTATCCAGACAAACTGATGACATATGTAAACCTTTGTTGTACCCTACAGTTGCAGTCAAAGAAGAATTTAATAATTAAAAAAATGAAATTAAAAACCTTTCAGAGAGAGGGTGCATTTAAATGAGTCTTGTATCCCCTGCAGATAGCTCTGGGGATAACAAGATTAGAGATCTCTGTTAACCACTGACACATTTATTTTTAATTAAACATCTCTCAGGCTGTACTAGATGGTTTCTTGATAATAAAGGCAAAGTTTAAAGGTATTATTTGCTCTTACACCTGTTCATGCATTGAATTTGACTCATCTTTCCACCTTAGCTAGGAAGTACTGTAATGGCACTAATCAAGAAGTGAAAAAGTGAGGTTTATTTAAACTTGGCTGTCACAGGCAGCAGCAGCAGATTAATTTTCATGATATTTAATGGATTGGACTCAAAACCCAATGAACTCAAGAAAAATATCCACAATTCATGCAAGATGGATTGCGCATTTGTATAGTCTGGCGTTACAGTTCAGTCTGGCTGCAGGAAAATCCTCTTGGGCACCCTTGAGACCCCTGTGAGACGCTGCAGGGCCACATTGCACTTGTCACTTTTGGCTGCCCAGCTCAGGGAAGGGTTGTGCCTCAGCACGAAGCCAGGCAGAGTCTCCTGGCCCTAAACTGGCTGGCTTCACCCAGAGGTACCATGGCTGCTCGGTGTAGGAGGGCCCTTTCAATGGGCAATTGTGCCGGCCAGCTTGGAGTCCTTCACTTTCAGCCCCCCATTTTCCCCCCACCTCTTCTATAAACAAGCTTTTCAGGAAAGTTCTGCTTTGCGAGGAGCGGTGCCAAGTGACATGCTTAGTGAACTGTGTTACCCTGGATAATTAAGAAGAGCTAAACCCCAGGTTTGTTACAGCAGCTTTAGCTACAGAGCTATTACTGATGCTGTGTAAGTATCAACAAAGTCATTGCCCACCGATCATACTTCAACCTTTATTTTTGAAATACATTAAATGAACTATTGCTAATGCTAATGTCTCTGAAGATTAATTAAGAGTGTTGGAGAGGAAATTTTTTTAAAATACAGATTGAGAAGTAACCTTTTCCACCAGATGTTTCCAATGTAACTCTAGGAAACCAAGTGTCACATCATCTAAAAATTAGATTTGGCTCAGTGGGAATTTCCAATACAATTTTGTTTTCTCCAAAATTATACCAGTCAGTAAAGAACACACAAAAAAAGTTTTTCTTTGATGGCAATGTGGCTACAGTTTTCAAAAGCATTTAGATAGATAGCAGATAATCTGACTTTTATGAATCTCACAGTGTGCCTTTGACTTGGGTGTATTTGAGATAACATCACATCCATCACAAAGAGCCTGGCAGAGATGCTTTCTCTTTAATTCTGCCTTGACAAACACAGGATCAGATCTACTTCCTCTTCTCTCCTCTGAGGCCAAGTAAATTCCTTTTGTTCGCTATTCTATCTTTCAAGTAAAAAAAAAAAAAAAAAAAGTATTTCTGCTATCAGGTATGCACTGACATTCCCCTGAATCAGCATTTTGTGCTAGAAAAATTAAATATTGCTAAAATGAGTAGTGATCCCAGGATTCCTTCTGCTGCTTAGCCCTCCACTGCAAGTGGTGCCAAGCCTGAAAGGGTAAACTAGTGTTTTCCCAGCTTGCTAAGCTCTCTGAGTCCTCTGACCTCCGGTATTTGAGGCAGTGGGATAAAGAGTACTCTACCTCTCCAAACTCTTGTGTTTTTACGGCCAAGTGGAGTTGTGATTCAAACACAAACAGGCAACGGGACCCCAAAATTTAACTAAGTATCTTAATAGATAAGTGGATAAACCCCTGATTACACATTGCCCACGGCCCATTGTTCATTGTTCAGAAATAAATGCCCCTAGCAATCCTTCAGCAGTAATGATATCAGCAATAGTTATCAGAAGCAGACTGATGCCTTTGTACAAATGGTGCTGATAAAGGACTTGCAGAGCAGAGAACAATTGAAACAAGTGGAATGAACAAAGAAGTGTATGGCTTATCTTTTGTGGCATTTTCCATGGCTTCAGAGTATCTGACAGCAGAGCCAATGGGAATATATATTTTCCATGATAACAGTTACATATGTGGCTTGCACTTTCGATGTCTCTGCTGGAGCATGCTCAGTCTCTTGTCTACTGACACAGGACAGGGCAGGGCAGCTCTGGCACATGGGATCAGCCACCACTTCAGCTATCCTGGCCCCAGAGTGCCAGGTGATTTAAGGTGCTCTTTTAGGATGGGTGTTTTCCACAGCTGCATCTCTTTGTCTCCAGATAAATCTCCTTTTTTTTTTTTTTTTTTGTAAAGAAAGAATTCCCACTGTTGCCAGTCCCAAAATAGGAGTCATGCCAGAAACTGCCCCCAGGATCACCATTTGTCAGAATTCTGTTTGCTAGACAATTGTTTTACTTCATTTGCACCATACTGTGGATTTCCTGTAAGAAATACTAGACTTTATTTTAATCTTCATTTTTATGTGATAGCCCCCATATAATGTGCATCAATACCCCTCTGCCTGCCCTTCCATCACCAGTTTGTAAAGATGGATTTGGGACTAAAGCCTTTATTGCTGAAGCCTTAAATAATCCTGCCTCATTTTCTTTGTTTATAAAATAACATTGAGATCACTGGGAATGATTCTTCCTTCAATTACACTACCTGAAAACAGCAGAGCTTGTTTATCAAAACCTATTCTTTCTCTTTCTCCCTCTACCTTTGCTGCATTCTTTCCCACCCTCTTTTACTTTTTGTCACTGCAGGCTCTTTGCTGTGCTCAGAACACCATATCTGAACCTGTGATGACTTGCTTTTTCTGCCTTCAAAATAATTGAATCAAATTTACTGTTAATGCTCTCCAAATTTAAGTTTGTGTCAACTCCAGAAGGAGCTTTCTGGGTTTTACATTGTGGTAAGGCAGTTTCAGAAGCACAAAGCAGAGTGCAAAGCCAAGAAGCATCCTATAGGAGAGTCTGGACTGAAAAAAAAATGATTCTTTGCTCTTAGCTGTAATGCTTTATAACAAAACACTGAAAAAAATATTGCAACACAAGGAACAGCCTTCCAGTGTTCATTGGGTGGCCTCTTGTGAAAGAAAGTTAAAAAATTGGGAGTACTTTGGGAATATCTTAATTTTTCCTCTCCTAAAGCCATATCAAAATGCAGTGGTATGAAGGGGTCCTGATACCCCTTGTGAAAGGAATTGCTTTGGCAGGAGTGTGCTGGAATATGGCCATATGTGTTTCTGTAGGGAGCCTTCTCTGTGGAGCTTGTGGCAGGACTGAGGATGTTAAGCTGAGAGTCAGGTGGCTTGAGGAAAGCTCTGGTAGAGCCTGCATGTGATCTCTCTATTTTTGATCTGTTCATCCCCCAGCCTGGATTGGTACTGGGGGTTGCCTGGCACTTGGCTTTGTTGACCACTATGCGCTTCCTCTGTCCCCACTTATCAGAACAGTCCCAGTCCCTCTGGATGACATCCTATCTTTCAAGCTTGTCAGCTGCACTCTGTGAAAATGGGGAGCCTCATTGCTGCCAGTGACTATGTGAACTATGACTTCTGTCTCCTGGTTGACTTCATACAATATGTTGCCAGCAGAGTAAGCCATCTTTTACATTTGGATCAGGAATTTAAAGTGCAGTTAATATATATGGAACTAAATGGAGGGTATCTCTGGTTGGTCTTCCAGGTATGGTTCTCGCTTGCTGAAAGGCATGAGCTGTGGAAACTTCATCCCGTTTGCTTTTTCAGGTGGGTATTAACTTTTCCAAGCAGCTGTCTGCAATATGTGTGGCCCCATATCTCATGAGAGGCATTTTTGATACCCTCTGAAGTTAAGGTTTCAAAAAATGTTATTGAAAAAACGTCCCTACTAAGAATATTTTTTCTTCGAATAGTTATAAAAAGGGAAACCCGTGCCCTCAGTTTGAAATCCACATGTTACTTTCCATGTGGTTCACACATGTGTAACATAGGCATGTTTTTATGAATCGTTTGTATATTCCTTAGCCAGACTCCTGTGTTTAAACAAATGTGGAAACAACACAATACAGCTGTATAAGGAATTTTTTTTTGTTCATAAGTAGGATCTACAGATTTTTAAAGCTACACTTTCAACAATAAAGAAATTGTCCATATTACTGGAATGTACTTCATATCTTGATAAAACCTTTCATTCTTTTGGTCTGGAAAAAAAACCCTATGAACTTTATAATGATGCCAACTTAGCATTGCAAGGGTTAGTAATAGTCAGGGGTGAAGGTGCTATTCATTACTAAGCTATCAAAACAGGCCTGTCTACTTGGCAAGAAGGCTAGTTCTGATGCTGTTTCCAAAATTATTAGCATCTTATTAAATGAACTGTTTCAGAACTTGGGACAGTTGAACACTCAAAAAAGACTGAAAAGTGAAACACAAAATAAATGGCCTTTATTGGCAGTTCCCTCCAAACATTTTTTCTATCCTTCTCTTTTCTTTTAGACCATGAAAGGAATAGCTTTGGATGGTTGCAATAGCATATGAGAAAATGGCCTCATTTCTTGTACTAGATGATGTAAAATATTACTTCCTGAATTACTGTACTCTGAATCATCCAAGAAGCAAAGACCAAAAATCTGAACACATAACTGCTTGCCAAAATAAAGTGCTGAATTTGGACAGAGTGAATTTCAGGTGTCAGATGGAAGATGGTCTACAAGATAAATGGTCTACTGTCTGCTCCACTACTAATTTGATGAAAAGACGAGTCAAGTTCGAATTCTGTATTGCCAATACAAAGAAAATTAACTGCCTTTTACTGGCACATCATTCAGTCTTATTGCTGCCTCTCAGACACAATGAAAAATGGTGTCTGCTCCCACTATGACTGCTTGGAAAAGAGTAATTTCTAACCCTCTCAAAGGGGTGCAACATACTACCTTGCCTACAGTGCCTCTGACTCTGCTGCTGACTGACATTTCTTCTCTGCCTAATTCATGTCTAAAGCAAGATACCAAACATGTTCATCTCCAGGTTTGGTATGCAGGAAAAAAATTCCTTATTTCCTTTTCATCTTATTTTCCCTACTGGCCTTATTCTTCTGTGGGGTCCTTCATGAAAACTATTACAGAAGCACCTTGCACAGACATTGCCATTTTTGTTTGAGTGAGGTCTTAAAAATCTGGGTAGGACCAGGTTTTCAAAAAAGTAAAAGTATTTTTTCCACAGAGTATGAAGTCAACCCAAGATACAAATACCCATGTGAGTCCAGTTAATGAGTTTCTGTCACTAAAATAATTGGTAGTTATTCTAGGTGATTGAGGATTAAGCATTCTTTTATTGAAAATTTTGGTTAGCTAAGATGATCCTATCCTCTGTAGAAAGAAAAAAAGAAGACTCCTCTCACAAAATTGCTTACAAAGTCAGAAATAAAGCAAAAATTAGAGTTTGCATTTACTTTCCACAAACTGAGCTTAAACAATAGTAAGCGTTTGTGTCTGAAGGATGTGTCTGATGCTTTTTCACCATGCAGCACACCCTACATTTCACCAAAACTATCACCAACAGCTTTAGGAATGTGCAATTAACTGAAGGCATGAATAGGATGAATCCCATTCAATTGTGAGGAGTTCGAATCTGTATTAAAATTATTCTAGAGAAAATAATATGACTGGTTCAGTGGAGGAATTCAAGCCTTGCATGTGAATAATGGATTTTTCCATTCCATAGCTGCATTATGAAGAAAAGGAATGAGAGGAAAAAGGAATGAGAGGAAAAAGGAATGGAGAAAATTTTAAGACATCCAACAATTTTAACATGGAGAAGGCCTCTCTGTGTTACTTAACCCCCTTTTTTTACTCTACTTAAAAGATTTAGGTCAGCTAAAAAAAAAAAAGCAGAAGAAAAGCCAAAGCATGTGATTTTAGAAATGTTCTGATCAAGTGTTCTGATCAGAACATTTGTGCGTAATTTTTGGGGTTTTTGGGGTTTTTGGTTTTTTTGCTGAGCTATTGTAAAGGTGATAGAGATTTTGTGTTTCTTAACCTGCATTTTTAGCCTGTGTTTTTATGTGTGTTTATGCCATATAATTTTGGTTTTATCCAGCGTTATCAAGAGGTGGAAAAATGCAATATATCAATAGAGACTAAAAAATGTACTGGCACTGGTACCAAATGAGGATAAAGGAGACAACTCCCCAGTGTTTGCCCCAAAAAAATAAATTTTCTGATTTCTGCAGAGGAACCCAGGTCAGACAGGGTGAAGAAGAAGTTTTACATTACCTGACAGAATTGTCTTCTAATATAACTTCATTTTGATTTACTAAACCCTTTAGCAAGGACTTACATTGCTGAAAAAACCCTGCTAGAAGGAACAATGTCACTTCATTATCCACAATTTCCCCCCTTTGTTTGTGCTACGAAAAGATAAATATGAAAGTTCTGAGAGCTGGAAAAATAAAGGCCTCTGTCTGTCTTCACCTACAGCAAATTCACGGGTGAGACAAACAATAAACTCAGTAAATGCAGATCTGACTTCAGCCATCCTGCATTGCTGAAGCAGCCACAGCAGCCGGAGCTAATCACTTGCTCTGGCCTGGGGTCTGTATAAACACCAGTAGAACAGTCTCATGTAGTTCTGGGGCTGGGACTGATTCAACAGAAAATGTAGTAAGAGACATCTTGTTGGATTGCTGGCAGGATGCGCAGAGTCAATATTTGTAATAGTAATTAGTTCTGGAACTGAGACAAGAGACTTGATACACATGCTATGGCATTGTCCTTTAGGTCTTTCCTTTTTGAAGTAAATAGTTATGTTAATCTAATCTTGCAGAAAGTCTCTTTCTCAGAGTTCTAAGTTTCTTTTATAAGGGAATTTGTCTAATTTAGCAGCTGTTTGGGGGACAGCTTCTTCCTATAAAGTATTTCTGCTAAAAACAATCTAAATTAATAAAGACTAGTTGTCAAAACTTAGTAGTAAGATTAGAAAATCGTAACTTTGCTGTAGACTACCACTGAAAAATGCATTTTGTCAATCAGAACCGAACACTTAAAATTAATGCTAGCTAGATATGTTAGGAGCCAGCACCCTCCCTTTGGAAGCTTATTCTGAGGCTTCTACTTGGAAGACTACAAAACCAGATGGAAGGAGTATCATCATTTACTCTGACCTCCAGCATAACTTAGACACAGGACCTTCGTAAGCTATTTCTCATTCCAAAAAGCATCTGATTTAGAAAACATTCTAGTTCTGGTTTAAAATGGCCTATGATGGGAATTCACTATAACCTTATTAAGCTGTCCTAGTGGCTAATCAGTCACTGTTCAGAATTCGTCCAGCTCCAGTGCTCAGACAGTTAAGCTTCTTATAATTTGATCTTTTGCAACTCTTAAGAATTACAGCATTTGTGTTGCCAAGCAAATAGCCCTTTTATATTCTCCTTGACACAGGAACCTGTTGAGTTCCTGAGTGTTTCAGTATAGGGCAAAAATTTCAATCCTTTTTTTTTCATTTTCCAAGTATTTTCTGCACTCTTCATGGTTCCTCAGTACTCAGTACAGAGTTGGGCACCAGTTCCCAAAGTAAATGTTTGGTGACTTTCCTTGTCCTGTTTATTAGTATCACATTTCTTCATCTAACCCTGAAATAAATGAACTCTTTCAGCTGCAGCACAGCATCAGGGACACCTCCAGACCCCAAGTATTTCCAGAGCTACAACTTGCCAGATGTAGTCTGCTGTCTTGGCAGCATTTGCTTTGCATAGCTGGGTGTCCTGCACTTGGCTGTGCTGGAGCTCAGATTTATAGCCGTGCCTTTTTCACACAGCAGTCCAGGTGACTCTGTATCTGTGACCTGCTTTCCTAAGTACTGGCTTTCTGTGTCATCCCCAACCTCCTCAGGAAGCAAGCAGGCAGGGACATGACTGCTCAAGTTTATTTCAGCTCTGTAGAGCTAGAATGGATTTTCCTTTTCTCATTTCTCTTTGCAGATCTATTCAGTTGTTCAGCTTTGGGCTATTTCATAAGGCTGTATAAATTTATCAGAGTGCTCATTTATTATTCAAAATGTCATTAATGGTATTAACTTAGAATGTCTTTCATAAGTCTTGCTGAAAGTACACTATTAATTTTATCAGCCAGATTTGTTTCTTCTTGCCTCTATCTTCAGAAGAGGATTTTAGACTCTGGCTTTTCATTTAACTAGCTGGCATTAATTAAATAATTTTCCTTCATTGTGCTTCTTTGTCCGTAAAGTACAATGCCAATTATTCAGACCCATTTCTGCTGTGCCTCTTTCACACTTTAAATATTTGCATAGGAGTGGCTTTGTCCATCTCCAAGTAATTTCTGGAAAGTTTCACTATTTCATGAAAATCTAGTGTGGTGCTGAAGAGAGTTCACTTACTCTTTCTGTTTTCAATCTTGTAGGAGGTTGTCATGACAAAATAAATTCAACTATTGTAACTTCTATTTATCATGTTTCTTGTTTACTTGTACAAGGAGGATTATTTTGCTTTCATTGAATGATAAGAGTTATAACAAACCCTAAGACAGCACTCTCTAAATATATTATTGACATGTAATTACAGGCCAACAGTTTGTTTTACTGACTTTATCTGTCCCTTTATTTCATAGCCCCCTCCCCTCCCCCCCCCCCCATTACATGTCAACCCCCCCTATCTTTTAGGATCAATTGCACCTTTCAAATTAAAATATTACATCTATGGATTTAAGATGGAATTTATTAAGTGTTTAATTGTATCTTAAGTACATGGGTTCAAAATTATTTTCCAGACATACATGCTCTCTCTGGAAAAAATCCCCCACTGATAAATGCTGCCATGAGCTTCATCCCAGGCCTTCCACTGGAATAGGCAGCACAAATCTCATGCCTGTTGATTTGGCCAGAAATTCATAGATCTCTGTTTTGTTTTCTGTTCCAAAGCTGTCAAAACAGAGAATCCCAGTAAAGACATTCCTGATGTGGCAACCCAGCTGACATTTGGTGTCACAAGATTTGTCTTTGGATGCTTGAGAGCATCCTGGGTAAGATGGAGCCCCACGGGCCTGTCAGCCTGCCGTGTCTGTTTGTAACTTGTATGATGGGCATGGGGTCTGCACAGACCCAGCACTGCAGCTGTGGAAGAAATCCAGATGTGTGGAAACCCTGGGAGCAGGGGCTGCAGCACCCAGGAGCTGCCGAGCCCCTTGTTTGAGGTCTGTGGAGTCTTCAGCCAAGGAGCAGAATTCCTCCCATTCTGCAAGAGCTGTGATTGTATAAACATACAGCAGGCTCTGAACAGGTTATTCAAGAGGTAAATACTCTTTTATGGCTTATTTATACACTTTTGCTTTGGGCTGGTGATGATTTGGGTCTGAGATCTGTGTGGTAACAACAAAAAGGAATTTGGATAGTGGTTGGGAAATGGGATAAACCATCCATTTCTCTAGGTACCTTTACTTTCAGATATTTAATAATAACTTTAGTCCTCAGCAGGCATTCAGATTGCTTATCAACCTGCAAGGAAACCAAGAAAAATAGAAATAAGAAAATAAGAAAAATGAACAGTTCAATAAGCTGTAGATAAAACTCGCAACTAGACTTCTTTCCAAATTGATTCCATATGGTGAGTCAGATTCTGCTTTCCATTACATGAATATAAATCTGGACTCACTCATCTGATTTCACTGGGGTAACTGCATTGAAAACAGGCAGCAGGATTTGGCCCAATGAGTAGAGATACAGCTTATCCTATTGCTGTTGATGTTCTTGCAGTGCACCAATATACTCGCAAATATTCCGTTCTGTCGCCACATGTTAAGTGTTCTAAAGCCCTTATTTTGCACTTGTTAGCTTAGCAATATTTGGGAGCCTGGAATACAAAGTCAAGGTGCTCCTGGAACGTGCTGTTTTCCTTGCTAAATAGTAACAGTGCCTGTAATGAGCTGAGGATAAATGCCATTTGTAAAGTGAGTGTGGGAGCCACTTGATAGTAATCAGGAAAACAAGAAGAAACTCTAAACCCTGATTTTTCTCTATACATGAGAAGACGTTAAATAATTTCCTCCTCCTCCTAAAGCTCAGCAGCCACATTCAAAAACCCAAATCGAATGCTTTTAATAGAAATCTCAGCATGGCTAAAAAAAATTACCGAGTGTTCATTAACTGAATGTGCTAGGGTTCAGACAGACAGCTGAGTTATAGCAACTTAGTAAGTTACTGCCTGGCAGCAGAACTGCAGGAACTGTTGGTTACTGGCCATATCTGTCTTAAGTCTGCCCCAGTTTTAAACTGATGTAATGAAGATTAAAAGTTAGAGAGCTTCAATTTCGGTTTTTCTGCCTCCAACTCCACCAGTTGTGAAGCATCAATGCTACACTGCAGCTGATCAGTTGTAACACAATAGATATCTGTGTTCCTTCTAGTGACCAAAACATAGCAGCTTTATGAATTTGATACTGCATCCAAAGTGCTGATTGCTGAGCTATGACTCAGTTCCTTGCAGAGCTGGAATTAGCTACCAGAGCCTTGCACATTCCTCATGAGTGAGATTCTGTGAGTTTTTACTCACACAATTCATGTAATTATTTATTTACACTGAAGACGGAGGTATTTCAGAGTAGAAGCCCATGCCCATGCACTAGTCATGAGATCTATTGAACCTGTACAGTCCCTTTGTCAGCAAAGCTTAACACACAAAGTGCTGTATCCATCAGGAGCAGTTCCACACCAGCAGTGGGAGGCTCTCCAAATGATTGCTGGAAGATGGAAGATAATGCTGCATGGAGGCTGTAGAATGATGAAATGGCTCATCTGAAACATGTCAGAAGCTGCTGGTAAGTTTTTTACTCTCTGAAAGAAGAAAGAAAGCAAACTGGAAATCAAAAAGTGATCTGAAAAGGTAGCAGGCAGTGTCTCACCCTGAGGTTGAATGACAGCTGATGGTGCCTTTCAATGAGTGTTTTATTCCCTCAGCTTCTCCTTCTCATCCTGCCTCTTAGCTGAGGTTGTTCTTTGTTGTCCAGAGATCAAAGGATGTACAATGTAGAGACAGTGATTTTAGCTAAAGGAACTTTAGAGTGTCTTTCTTTTTGCTCTGTAATTTTAACTAGCTCTAAACTGAGAAGTTTGTGTTCTGCTAAAATAACTCATACTGAAATTCAAATGCAATGGAAGAAACTGAATTTGCAGTATCTCTTTAGACACAACTCCAGATGCCATTAAAAGAGACCAGATGTCAAGCATTTTGTTTTATATTCTAAAACAAGGGGCAATAAAAGTTTCTATTTGAATTTGCTCATTTTAACCTAATGGTGAATCACTGTGTAGCTATGCCCACATTTTTTAGAGATATAATCATGACAAAGGAGGGATGGATGCTCGACAGCACCATGATAATATCAGCATGTCCAAGACAGTGTTGCGGGAAATGATCTCCAGATTCTCTGTCTTCATTGTTCTGGTCACAGACGAAGACTTGGCTTGACAGATACACAGGACTGAATTTTCCCACAATTTCCACCAGAAGGGAATGGGAATTTTGTGGAGTGGGGGTGGGGGACACAGGGGATGGGGGACAGAATCACTCTTGTTGATTATTTTCTGTCACACATTTGATTTTGATAGGGCTAAGAAGGTCATTTCTATGCTCATTTTTATTACTAAGAAAACTGTTAAAAAGGAAAGGATTGGGCTTATACTTTATGCAAGAATGAGCTTCAGCTTTGCCTCTTACTTACCCCTTAACATAGCTCCAGACCCTGCGAAGCGCTAAAGAAAGCTCTTCATATAAAACATATGAACCCTTGCAGGAGATTGTGGCCATGCTTTGAGACAATACTTGCTTAAAGATTGCTCTGGACCAGAGCCCAAATGAATTGACAGTGACATTCTGTCAGATGGTGCCAATCTGGTTCATCCGGGTGATGCTCGGATACGTCTCATTTTTCAAGTTTTCTAGAACTTCTGAATATTTCATTTCTATGTTAAAAAAACCCAAAACCAACAAAAGTTTGTGAAGTGAAATCACACAGCGCCACATTTGACAACTTTCCATGAATGTGTTGAAAACATACATCTAGCCTGTCACCCTAAGGTGGATGATTCTGATTCTGCTTTCAATCGGAGAGTTCCTTGATTTGCAGCTGATACCAGGTATGTGCCAGGTACACTTCAGGTGGAACTTTAAGGATACTGTGTATTTTTGAGGCAGATCAAACAGAAATTAGAGAACCTGCCAGTTTTGTAGGAAGGAATAAGCATTTCCAGAAAATGACATTTTCCATCTGTTTAATTTTTTTTGTGGTGTTTGGTCTTTTCAGTGGTTTTCTGGAGCTTGCTTTGTAGCACTGCTAAGAAAGTTGGTGTTTCAGATTTCCTGGGTTTCATGAAAGCCTTTGTTTTGGCTTCAGTTTGAATGAGTTCATACTCAGGAATTCTGCACTGAGGGTTAGGGTTCAAACCCCAAGTCTCAAAGCAATTCTGTGCTAAAATGATTGAGCTTTAGGCTGTTTATTTGTTGGAACCAGGGGACTTTCACCCAAACTAGAGCCTCACTGAGGGCTCAGTTGAAACCTGATCCTAGTTTTGCTAAAAAGCAGCTCAGTTTTCTAGCTAGGTGTATAAATGAACAGCACAAGCCTATTTGAACACTTCTCACTCACAGATAATTTCATCTCATAACACACCGTCAAGGTATGAAAACATTTTCCCTGACTCATACAGAGCTTGAAATGTTGGTGTGACAGTAGATCAAGAGTCAGTTTATGCATGTGGACACACATGGACAGAAGCTGGCCCATGCACTGACCTGACCAGCCAATGCAAGTTTGGATTTCAAAGCCATAAAGCCAAATTTTCACGATGCCAGAGTTGTCCTGAATGGACAGGTGTTATACAAATAAAATGCTGTGGTAACATAGCTGTAGGAATTTTACCCAAGATCTGACTTGTGCCTCAGCATCTTAAAGGAGGATTTTGTTTCCCTGTCTATTACTGTGTGGTAATACACAGAAAACAAATGGTCAGGCTGGGAGTCAAACAGAGGCTTGCTGTCCTGAGCTGCTGCCGTCCGACATTACATCCACGCAGCCATCCTGTCCTCCTCCTCCTCTCTACTGCTCAGCTGTGGAAACTTGAAGTCTGAAACCTGAAACTCCTGGGCCAGCCATTTCTGCACAGCTCTCTTCCTTCACAATCCATCCATTTGGGGAAGGAATGAAAGCTCGCAGTCTGCCTCCTCCTCAAAACATTTCAAACTTTCACTTATCTTCACTTAGAATAACTTGCCTGACCGGAGCAGGAGTCCAGGCAGTCCTAATTTGTCCATTTGCCAGAACACTTTGTAAGCAGTCAGCCTCTTATCTTTTGTGTGAGGAGGGGGAAAAAAAATGACCTTACTGTGCTAGCAGGTCATGTCATAGGTCATCCTTTCATTCTCCTCACAATCAACTACATTTGCAATCAAAGAGACAGCACATTTTCCACTAGCAAAACGCTCCTTTCAAAAGCAATTGGAATGCTTAGTGCGTGCCACGCTTGTCCCGAGTCCATGAATTTTGAGGGGGAGAAGAGAATTAGAAAAACGGAAAGATACGGTGGATTTTAATCTCCCCGTTTCACAGAGGGACATAATACTATGTTGCACAACAAGATGCTTTTTCCTAACAAACCTTCAGTGATTTCCTCTTTTTTGTTTTTCATTTCACAATCGTCAGAGCCATCATGAAGAGTGGGGGTCAAGTTTGTTTGCTTTTTGTCTTGTAATTTAAGCATTCCGTCCTGTCAGGGTTCACTTTCCAGTGACCTCTGAATTCATCTAAAATTGCCCAAAAGAACCCAAGTGCATACAAGTGTGGGAACTCATCTGTTTGCCATCTCCACCCAGAGCAGACCTGCAACAGTTTGCCATTGAGTCTGAGGGGAAAGGGTGAGCGTGTCTGTGCTGGCAGCGAAAGCTCACAGGCTCTCTGAACTGCATAAAGTTTTGCTTGTTAGGCTCAATATTGACAATGAATCTGAGAGCAGCCATTTTTATGACCCAGAGTTTCTTAGAAGAGAAGAGGCTTTTGGTGCCTTTGGTTTTATATGTTTGAGTGGAGACATGATGCAGCTGGTTTCTGTAGAGCCAAGGAGATCCCCAGGTACATTTGAAAATATGAGGATGTGCTTTTGTTTTAGAAAATACACCTGCATTACCTGACACTGAGAACAGAGCAAGACCAGAACAGAAAAAGGTGTGCCTCTAATTATTTTCTTCTGGAATTTTCTTTAAGCTGTTTCAAAATATGTGGGTTTTTTTGGTTTTTTTTTTGCTAGGTGAAGGCTTACATGTTTTCTTCTGTGGTCTGTGAAATTGGATGATCGGTTTGTTTCCCCTGTATCTTTTCAGCTAGCATGAATAGAAAAACTGTATTTTTCCTTTTCTTTATTATCATTTATTAATAAACTGACTGTGTATTTAGAACATTTGGGTCTGTTTTAGTTGGTTTGTAAGCCTGCATATATGGTGAATTTATTAATGGAAAAATGGTAGAAGTAAACTAAGTAGTAAAATCCTCATATGTTAAACAGCTGTTTTAAATATGAATATAGTGTATATGTAGCATATAAAACCTTCAAAAGGAACTCCATGGAATGCTGGAATTCAGTGTTACTCCATTTAGTTTACAGTATAGGTTTGCAGATATTATACAGAAGTTTTGAGGGAAACTAGGTAAGCACTGGATTTAGGGCAAATAATTTACAACAAAATATTTATTTGATTAACTTAGTTCCTATATATAAATGAATAATTTGCAAACAAATTTATATTTTATAAAATGACTGATTTTCAAGTACAGCTAGGTCCATTGAAGTCTGTGAATGACTTACACTGACTCTAATGGACTTTGAACCAGAGAATCCTCCAAGCTCTCACTGAAGCCAGGAAGAGATGGACTGGCTCCTCAGTGAGTATAGCTCAACCTCTATTTTTAAAATAAACTATTTGAGTACTGTTTAGGTCAGTGGTTTTCAAATATTTTCCACTTCTGGTCCTCTAACATTCATCTAGTTAAGGTACAGCACTCTGCAACTAAGTCTGTGGACATTTTTTTCTTGTTTTTTTGTTAGCTCTCACAGACTCACAGAGCAGGTAAATTATAGACTTCTATGGCTCTGCAGATCACAATATATACTAAAGAAACCCTTATTGTCATAGAATAATCCACTATTTATGAGAAATGAGTCATCACTCAGTTACACAGACTTCACTTCTTGAATCCTCCCCAAATATTTCTTTGAAAATACTCTTAGTCCAAATTCTGGTGCAATTGCATATCCATGATGCAGTAACAAAATATTTTCCTTCTGGGAAAGAAAGAAAGAAGGAAAGAAGGAAAGAAAAGGAAGAAAAGAAAGGAGAGAAAGAGAGAAAGAAAGAAAGAAAAAGAAAGAAAAAGAAAGAAAGAAAGAAAGAGAGAAAGAAAGAAAAAGAAAGAAAGAGAAAGGAGAAAGGAAGACAAGGAAAGAAGTTTCATGACTTTCAAATGAGTATTCAGTACAGTTCTACACACTGATTAGTCTCATAAAGCTCTCCCATATGCTGGTTGGTATTTCCTCATTTCCTTTTTTTTTAATGTATTGTTTTGTGTGCCTGACAAACAAGCAATCAGCTGAAAAAAAATAGCCTTTGACCCTTTTTCCAGACTGACAGCTAGTAGTTTCGTATTTATTTAGACAGATCCTGTAGGGAACAATCCTCCCTGGTGCTCATTACTCTGTGGACTGACATTTGCACCCACTTTGGAAAGCTTTAAGATCACTGATCCATGCTAAATCAGCACATTCCAGCAAAATCTTGTGCCAAGGGGCATTAGTTCTAACACATATCACCTTTCAGGACAGGAAAGAAATGAAACGTTATCATTTAACATCAGTACATCTTCTTAGCCCTTAGCTATTTTTACAATAAGCAGATTCAATTAACTTCTTAATTTTGTTGCCAAATTTTTAGATTTCTCAAAAAAAGGGACATGCTAATAAGTTCAGTGAGAGTACATCTTTTTGCAATGCATTCAGCTCCTCAAGGTGTTTAGTTGAAACTGTAGCCACCATTCACCTAATGTGATATGTGAAAAGGAGAAAGGGAATTGCACACCTTTGACTTCTATAAAAGACCTGATTTATTAATTTATTCAATATTTTTTCTTTGTTGGCTGTCTAACAAAAAGCGAACAACATCCAGCTTGATCTGGGAGTGTTTTCCTGGAAAACTTATTTGATCTCAGTTGAATTTCTTTTCAACTTTCCAGATCCAAATGGGTAGGACCATTTTTTTTGGCATTTATATTGAAAAGATACTGAGAAAACTAAGCAGCATCAAATTATCCAACAGGATAGCTAAAATTAAATTTCCCCATGAAGAGGTCTACACTAGTTTACTTATGTCTCTGATTCCAGTTTCACAAATCACTACTCAGATAATTTCAGTCACTGCATAATAGAGAAAGCCTGAAACAATAACTGAAAGCAAATAGTTGGAAACAGAATGATCTGGGTACTTTTAGCTGTTTTTGCACATTATTAACAAATGTTAAAGTACTCTGTATCTCTTTTAATTGCAAGCTTTGTTTAACTGCGCTACAAGTCACTTCCTGGTGTAGTTTGCTTTTGATGTGGCACAGACTTATCCATTTGATATTCAGCAGGAATGGTACACTACAAAATCAGATTATTTTATTTTATAGCTATTTATGAGACTTCTTTCATTAGGTTGTCTAATTATAAAAGTTAGTTTTTATAAAAGTTGTTTATCTTCATTGGAAATTATCCAGAAGCTAAAGACTAAACTAAATCTACACAGTTGTTACTTAGATTCATTATTTCCTTCTGTCCTAGTCATTTGAAACTGTTTTTTCTTGCTACTATATATATATTCAAAGATTATTATAATTTCTCTTCCATTCTGTCTTTATACGAGTTTACCTCTTCTTAGAAATCCAGTACCTAAAACTGGGAACGGAACTTCACTTACAGTTTTGGCATCACAGGTCAAAGAAAAAGGATTGTTACTTGATTCTGCTAAAAGTGTTCATACAATGCAGCATGACTCTTCCTTTTTTCTTTTTTTCCCCTCTATTTTTTTTAAACTCCAGCTGCATGACATCCTATCTAGTTTATAAGCTCTTATCTCCAAAACCTCTTCTGCGGAAGGGATCATTACCTGTTCTGAATTTCCGCACATGGTTATTCCTGCTTAGAGCCCTGCCACTGTGCATATTAAATCGCATCCTACTACTGTACCTTCAAGAGCATTTGACCACTTTCTCTGTCTAGTGAAAGTTTTTGAAGTTTTTGAAGACTAGTCATCATCTTCAATGTGTCTCCAGGCCCCAAAAGCTTCCCCATTGTTTGAAAATATAAGAAGCAATTTTACTAATGAAAATATTAAACTGGCCCAGTAGGGACGCCTGCGAAATACCACATTATACAGCCCTGTAGTCTGACAATGAGCCACTGCTCATTTCTTTTTAGGCATGTTTTTTCAGCAGATTCTATAGCTTTGAATCATATAGGCATCTGTTTTGGATCAATTGTTATTTTGTTTACCTAATTTGCTAATGGTAATGTCATCTGGGATGATATAAAAAAACTTTTTCAAGTATAATGTAGTGACAGGACAAGGGTGATGGCTTTAAACTGAAAGCAAGTAGGTTTGATTAGATGTTAGGAAGAAATTCTTTACTCTGAGGGTGCTGAGGCACTGGAACAGGTTGCCCAGAGAAGCTGTGGATGCCCCATTCCTGGAAGTGTTCAAGCCAGGCTGGAGTGAGCTCTGAGCAATCTGGTCTAGTGGAAGGTGTCCCTGCCCATGGCAGGGGGGTTGGAAATAAATGATCTTTAAATTCACTTCCAATGCAGACCATTGTATGATTCAATGATTTTATGAAGTAGAAATATAGAATTTTATGCTGCTTTTCTGCCCACAAAATCTCTACCATACTACAGTAGGAAATAAGGACTGTTTGATATGAATTGTTTTGACTAATTCACGTTGGCAGCTACATGCAAAGGTAAGCCTCACAGCAGTTTTATGGGAAAAGATATTTTGCACACAGAGGAATTATTATGTCCTAGGAGGGTTCCTGAAACTGCCATTACTTGCAGTAATGATCACACTGTTAATGTTGCCAGATCTCAGGATTTTATTGTGAGCCTCACAAGTAAATCCTTATTTCCTGTACTCAAATAACTATCTGCTCAACAGATCTACTCAAACAACTATCTACTCAAACAACTACCCAGCTTTCTTTTCTTTTTTTTTTTTTGTAAGGCTGCATTTCTAGACTTGCAAGTGGACAAGCACTTGATAATGTGATGTCAAATGGATTTGAAATGCAGGAGACAGTAAGAAGTCAATAGTGACTAAGTGTTTTCAAAATCTCAAGATTTTGAGACATTTGAGATGTTTCTCAGGATAAGATTTGGGATGGCTGCCATGACACACATCAATTCAAAAGGCAGTGCTACAGAAAGATATACCCTCTTTGCTTAGCATTCTTCATGAAGAAAATATTCTAATGAGACCCTTAGAGTAGTGGAGATGAACAACTGCAGCAAAACTATTATACCCAAGTGCAGTTCTTTAAAAAATATAGAGCTGCTAGCAGGGTAGAGCCAATAATCTCTTCTCTTCCAGGTCCACTCTAACTTATTTCTCCAGTTCATTCTGGCCTATTTCTGATGTAAATTACATAAAAATAGTATATGAATGTAAGAGACTCCTGAAGAGGCAAAAACTCCATTTCTGTCTGCACAAGTTAGGCTACCGCTTTGTTACCAACTTGCAAGTAATTGCTCTTCCCAAATTTAGTGTGTCATCAGTTCTAGTCAAGGGAACACAGGACCCCAGCATACAACTAGGATCTTGAAAGACCTTATATTGTAGTTAAATATATGTTAGATTTAGCAAGTATGTTCAATACTCAGCAACCTCAAACTATTGAAAACCCGGCAGATTTTTGAGAACCTCGATGGGAACACAACACTCCCACAACACTTGCAGTTTGTGGGAGTCCTTTGCTCAGCAGCAGGGGAGGGAAAGATATATTAAAAGGGAGGGAAATGCGGCTGCAAAGGAAATTGGAAGGTGAGGGAGTGAGGGGCAAGATGGGAGAAAGAGGAGCACCTGAAAAAAATCTTCTGAAACTGTGGAGTTCAAGCAACCATTGATCTTATATCCCTCCTTTGCCATCTATTCTTTCATGCTGTCTGGGATCAGCTTTATGAAAGTCAGAAATAAATTATTTTACATAAGCTACAGCCCAGACCCAAGGCAAGCTTTGTGCTGCTCAGGCCAGCCCAGGGAGCACTGCAGGGAAGGAGGAGGGGAACAGGGCTTCCTTTGGGATTGCTATTTACAGCTGTCTCCCTGTGGGTTTCAAGGCTCAGATGGTGGAAATCCAACTACAAAACACTTTGATTTTCAAATACAAAAGTTAAAACATGGCCAAGCTCATAGACACTTCCATACTGTAGAAGAGGCTGGGAATACACCTACTTATGTACAGGGCCACAGGCATAAATAAGATGTTACGGGCATAAATGTGGGCAGAACCTGCTATGGCATAGACCTTGCCATTCCTCCATGCCCCAACTGATACTAAACTACACACCCAGTCCACTGGAGACTTCCTTCTTTTGGTATCCCAAGTACAATAACGTCAGAGTGCTACAGAGGTTAATCACGTAGGCACAGGAAGGTTCATAAGGGTCTTTGTGAAACTTTTGTTCTTTGTTTCCTGTTTATCTAGTGGTGTACCTTATGCATATTTGTTCTGAGGGGTCTTTTTTTTTTCTTTGATAGAATATTAACCAAAAAAGGCTCTCAAGGTGCTCAAACTCTGGATTAATTTGCTCTCTGGAAACACATCCACAGCCAAGCATCTCTGAGCTGGAGCACTGTCTCATGCAGTTTTGTCAGCTGGGTTAGGAAGAAAAGCACAGCTGTCTTACTAGGACATGCATCAAGATGTACTTGTTGATGGTTTAGTTCAGGTTTTTAAAGCATGTTTGGTTTTGATGGGGACATAGGTATTAGTTTGGGGGTGTATTAGGAGCCTGGCAAGTAGTAACAATGGCTTGACACAACAGATTTAGGAACACTTGACTGCTATGAATTTTCATGCAAGCAGGCTATATTGGTCTGAGATAGAATGGTGGCACCATAAACAAGCAAGCCTGAGTTCTGAGTAGTTTATGCTTTGTAGGTGTTGAAATACATTTTTATTCTCTTTAGTCTTTCCTGCTTGGGCTTTAATCGTCCGATATCCCTGTTCAGATGCATAAGGAGGATAGTAAGGACTACTGTATTCAAGGAAATTTCAGTCAGATAATAGGCAACAATTTTTTGAATGAACCCAGTCTGATTCCTACACAGCACTGAGGATAGCTCTCTGAGCGAGCTGGAACTCTTGGGGCAAAATAGGATGGTACATGCCATGATGTTGCTGGTAGAGAAGAGAGGAGCAGAAATGCTGGGCTCCAGGACTTCATCTGGGATCTCAAGAGAACAAGAGCTCCTAGGCATTGATAGGAATTTGGGGGGAAAAAAATTAGTAGTCTAGAATGCACTAAAACAGCAGATTTGAGAGCATCCTCCTCATAGAGAGAACCAGAATTACAGTAATAACCAGGTCTATTTCTCACAAGCATCAGCAAAGTAGAGACCATGAGATATCTTCCCTATAAAGCTTAGATTTATCTGCATTAGGTTTATCCATACAGTCTAGTTATAGTCCTAGGTAGCCTATATAATTTTACACCAACAAAAAAACTTTAAAATGTCCTTAGAGTATGGCATAACGATTCATTTTATGTCTTCATTCATTGGTCCCTGTGCACGAAATTTTACTGTATTGCATTTAGTAATATGGGAGATGTAAAGAGGCAAGAGACACTGCAGATCTCAGTGGTTCATTAGTCCTGCACTTTATCGTGTTTTAAAACTTCTCCTTCTCCAGACCACAAAATAGCTTCCTCCTGTATGGAGTGTATTAAGTGTGAATCCACAGAGGCAACTTTTAAATGCTGCTGCTCCAGAAATAATGATTCCTCTATCTCTCTTCTAATAGAATTTATTATTCTGGAGGAACTTCCTTGTGCAAATGCCTAGTCCTGAATACTTACATCCAGTGCTTGTATGTAAGTAATTTTGTCTCAGCTGTAAGGGCAATGAACTGGTTTCAGAAACAGTGATGAGCACTGTTTCCTATTGTAAAGACACATCTTCATTAGCAGGTACAGAAAACTATTACCAAAAATCCCAGGACATTTTCAGAAAATCCTTAAGGAACCAGACTAGACAGGCATTTACTCCTGAGATAATAGAGATGAAATGTCACCAAAAAGGGTATCATAATAAGCAACCCCCCGAAAAGTGCAAAAATAAATTGCTGAGGGCTTGGTGCCATTCCTCTCAGAGGGAGGCCTTCCTTCTCCTGGTGGAAAGCAGCCAGATATTGAGTTGGAAAGAACAGAATATGAAATAATATTTTTCCTAGCATGGTTCCAGTGCCTGGATTGTGATCTGATGGCTTGGATGGAAGTTAATCCAGTTTTTTTTGACTGGACTGACTTTTTTGATAGCTTGGATGGGAGTTAGTCCAGATTTTTTTACTAGACTGGGGTTTTCTTTAAGAGAAAAAGTAAAGAGAGCTCTTTGCCAGCAGGGGACAAATTTTCATGCTGTCAAATTAAGCTGCTTCTCACACCTAGTTTTCATTTGAGGCTATGCCACCAATTTAATCTTGATGAGATGGGCCCATAAATCTCAGCCAGAAGAATTATGTGAGCTATTCATTTTCCTTCTGCGCCAGTCACCGGCATCCTTGGCTATCCTATTCCAGCGGCAGAAACTGTGAACCACTGCAGCGATAAAGAACTGCGGTCATTCCAGATCTTATCCTGCCTGAGGACTGAGGGTACCAGAGCCCCAACTACCCCTGGAAGTGTGTGACTTAATCAGCTCTGACCGACCCTGAGGTTAAAATGATGAGGCACTGACAGGCTCAAACAGGCTGCTGTGGCTTCTGATGTTGTCTAGCCTCTCCTGGTGTTGAAATGCCGGGCTGCTATGACACCTCCCAGGGGAACACTGCTTCTGCTGGGTGAAAACTGGCCCATAAGCCTCACCCTCATCCTTCCAAGCCAGCCAGTGGCTCTTTGGTGCCTCTTCAGCCCGTGGCATCTCTGTATGGATCAGCTTAAAGATGTGAAAAATATTCTCGATGGCTTGAGTGCAGCTCATCAGGGGAGCAGATGTAGCCATGAAAGGCAAAAAAGAGCTCTGTGTGAACAGTGGTCCTATAAGCTGAGGTTGCTCATGTCATTTGCAGCTGCAGGATTGGCCCCTGGAGCATTAAAATGGAGCCTGGAGGAACCCCTGCTCCTTGCTTGTAGGACCTGCATTCCAACAGAATTATCAAGTAACAGGCTGAACACAGAAGTTCATGACAACATGAAAATAGGTACATTTGGAGATGGTTTTATCTGCCTGAAAAGTTTTGTATCTCTCATTTGGGTTAGAGCAATTGCCTTATTATCCTCCAAGGTGCTGCACATTTTATGCTCAAACAGCACACCTGAATTCACATGCCCAGGTAGGCTTCCATCTTGCTTTCCAGAGCTGCTATGTTCAGTGTTCATGAGCACTGGGTTAACCTTTACTTCCTCAGAAGTCATTTACCAGATCCTTGTTGCTGTGTGACTTTCCCTAAACTCCATGACTTGTACGAGTCCACTGTTTTATCTTTCAGCACAGAGGAACAGTTACTGCTGGACTCAGGAGACATTTATCAAAGACATGACTGCTGATTTACTACAAAGGGCTGCTGAATTCCTCTAGGAACTGTCTTCTGACCTGTTGCTATAAATTTTGCACTGCAGAATTGGCAGACTCTAATAGCTTCTTGTAAGTAAGTTCTGCAAAGAGAAGCCTGACCTCAAAGGACCTAAATATTTTAAATTAAGAAGCTGTGCAGTTGTTTGGGTGTTAGGCTAAAATGGAGATTTTAAAAATGTAATTTCTCAGATATATAGCAAGATATATTAAATGTCTTTTTTCCATTAAAAATTAACCTAGGATTGTAACTTTTTAAAGACATTTTTTAATTTAGTGATGGGGTATTGTGCCTATGGAGCCAAATGCACAATCACATGTTGCATGGCTCCACAATAGAGCGTATTTTATTCTGAATAATGAAGCAAAAGTGTATTCAGCTACCTGATTTTCATTCTTTTCAGTATGCTTGTGTTCCAGACTAGGAACAGTATTAAAGACACAGCTGCATTCTGGAGAATCGTTGAAGGCATTTGGAACAGTGACAGCTTCTGCCTTCCTATTTAACCACAGAAATAACCTGGATACAGGAGAGGAAGCCCTAAATCAGTGGTACAGAGGGGGTGCAAACATCAGCATTTGCATACATGTGGACAAATACAGAGCACACCTGGGAATTCCTGGACAGGCAGGTGTCTGAACCTGCCAAGTAAAGGCATGAATTTGCCTTTGCAGCACACTAGAAATGCCAGTGGAAAATCTGGGACATTGTGGAGCAGCCTGGTGTAGGTTCAAAGTGTTCAAAGCCATTTGAACATTTTATAGGTAGTGACTTATGACCAAGAAAAGCAGACATAGGTCAACTCCTCTTCACCCTGTCTCTCTCCCTCCCTGCTCCACCACACCATAGAATATTTCAGAGAGTGTTTCTGCAGTTAGGTTGATGTTCTTGCATGAAGTTTGGATGATCTATATAGCCTCACTGCTGGGGACGAAGCACTGAAGTGAATTTCCATTTTATAAGTCATACTGAGAACAGGAGAGATGGTTCAACTTTTATATATGGGGCAACTGGCCAGATAGGGCAGACTGATGACACAAAGGAGTAAAGATGAAGGGAGTGCATCTGGAGACAAAAGAAAAGTCAAAACCACAGAAGAAGCTAGTAGCTCTAGGAGAAAAAGAGAGAAATATGAATCAGTAGGGAGTGAAATGTGAGGAGTCTTAGTGGAAAGAGAAACTATGAGAAAA
Organism: Corvus cornix cornix; assembly: GCF_000738735.6. Lineage (NCBI taxonomy): Eukaryota > Metazoa > Chordata > Aves > Passeriformes > Corvidae > Corvus > Corvus cornix. The sequence continues at coordinate 23,844,035 of NC_047056.1, forward strand.
AAGAACAAAGAAGCAAAAAGACTGATAAAAGATGCAGCAAATTTAGAGTATGTGAAAACAGAAGATTTTAAAAAAAACTCAACATCCCAGAATGTTTCACATCTGCTCATGGGGTTCAGATGACATTTCCTGCTTAAATTCATGGTACATGTGTGAACATGCAGGTTCCCTAGGTGACTTTGAAAATTTCAGCCAGGAAATCCAGTGAGCCAGAAACAGTACCTCAGACAGGAAGCGTTACCTCCAGAAAAGCCAGTTCAGGAGCTGAATCACATCAACTGGCCAATTTTATTTTATTTTTTAATGGAAAAAAATGAGGTTAGAAGAAGAGAAATGGCTGCTGCTTGTCTAATAAGGGCACTTCAGACTGTGTTCATGCTCTAATATTTTCCACTGGAGGAATACAGAGCCTTTCCTCATTTCCCATTCCCTTTTGGGACTTGTATTCTGCTCTGAACTCAACTTCTTTCCTTGGCATCTCCTTCTGCTTGCTTTTCTATTTCTTCTCTGTCTCTATTGCACAAGGAAAAGAAGTCCCTGGGTACTGGGAAGGAGCCTGCTGCCTGCCCTTTTCTGAGACACCTCACTCAGAGACCTGCGGAGGCTGGTTCCACGCTGCTCAAGTTTGCCATCAGCTGTGACTGGCTCAGATTTCTGTGGCATTTGCAGTTAGATGAGTAGATGTGACTGTGCCTCTTGTGCTGTACAGCTTGTGTAAAGCTCAGGTTTGTATTGCAATCAGGTGCAGTGTCTGCACTGTGTTTATACCCTTCCAAAGGAGCGGTGATTAGCCGTGGCCATGGAAGCACAGGAAAGGGAGCTCCTTCAGACACGTCTGCTCTCTGCACATCTCTCCCCATTTTGCAATCAGTGCTTGCCCTTATATGATGCTAAGACAGAGCAGTGTTTTGACTGCTACTTAATAATGGAATTCCCATCTAATTTAAGGTAATACCAAATTTGGTATTGCAAATTTTGTGAATTTCCCACCTACACTTCTTCTACTCTATACAGGTAAACAGGATGTAGGACAGGTAGTGGTCTGCAAATTCACCAAAATGAACTACCAACAACGTTCATCAGCTGGGGTTTAAAGGCAGCTTATTTAATGCATGTGGCTAAAATTAAATGTGCACTAGATGATGGATGAAATCACACTAGGTTTTCATAAAAATACAGTTCTGGAGGTGCTCTTCATTCCTGCTTCGCTGGCTTGCACATTGTAATTGAATCCCCAAATCCAGAATTTGGCACTCTTTCTACACTGTAAGTAGAAACCTGGTTCTTTGTGTTTTCTTAATTTGTATTATTTATAATAACAGTAAGTCTCCTGAGCTGGTGGTGGAAGTCAAATGACAGATCCTTCACCTATTATGCCATGTTTTTTATCAATTATCTTGCTGAATATTCCAGATGAAAACAGTGTTTGTATTGGCCAGAATCTTCAGGCTGTGCCTGAAGAAATATTTTAGTGAAATGAGCATTAGGAAACCTTTGGAATATTAAGACAAAAATAGAATTTTGTGCTTAAATATTCTCCTTAGCCTGTTGTACACATAGTATACTATTAAGTTGCTATTTCCAAAAGCGGCCTATTTTCAGACTTTCAGCATCTGTAAAAAAAATTGGAATGATAAAGAGGGAATTCATATTTTCAGGCTTTTAAAAAGCCCATTGTGAAAGTCAGCAGCTCTTACAATAGGCATCTGTCTGAAAAATATTCCTCAAATTTTCTCATGAAGTGGTGCTGTGTTCATTAAACACCCTGCTTTTGTAGTGCCCTCTGGTCAAAGATAAAATGCTTCTGAAGGGCCTTCTGAAGGAGATTTGTGAAATCACATATATTTCTGTCTTGAGGAGATCCTACCTGGATGCTGGCAAGCCACAACAGACACAGAGCTTATTGACGGCTGTGTCAAGAGCTGAGCAAATTTATTTAATGAGTGAATATTTCAGATGAGATGAAGGATGGGAGGGGAATTCTCTTGCAGGAGATAACTCATGCTACATACCCACATGCATTTTACAGGCTAAGAACCAGGCTAAGGGACTGCTGGGTCTGTTAGGACTGCAGACGCCTTTTGTATTTTCTTTCCTTTTTAGGACTTACTAGAGCTGCATAATTAAATGGAGATTATTGGCAACATTATTTAGCAGTCATTATGGAGTCATTAGGGTTCTGCTTGGGCAAGAAGATAAGTCCCCTTCCTCTCTCACACTTGATGCTTCTATCAACAGCTTAGAAAAGTGGTTCACAATGAATTGCTACTTAAGTAGTCCTATCTTCCTCTGCAATCTCCCTCCTGTTGTTCTTCCCTGTGGGCTGGCTCAGAAGGTCAGCACACTCAGCTTGCCTGATGTAATGCAGGCTTCCCGATAGCTTTTGGCACTTTGCAACTGCTCCCGTGAAAAAAAGGAAAAAAGAGGGCTCCCGGGGGATGGAGCCACTGCTGATCCAAACAGTGATGCTTTTCCTGTACTTTGTTCTGTAAGCCACAGGCTGTGGCTCTCTGTGGGCTACTTGGACACAACAGCGCTCTCCTTCCTTCACAGCAGAGGCTCCACATCATGACATGGCACAAAGCTCCGTGTTGCTCCATGAAGAAGGAGTTATGGCACCTAACTGCTTCCCAGGCTCTGTGGCTCTCTGGTGGCTGCTCTAACACGGGAATTAGAAGGCTGGATTCCCTCCACACCACACAGTGGAAGTGGGCATATAGTCCAGTGTAATTACATAGCAGTTAATAATTCTGCAAGTGTGTGTGTATGTATGTGTATGTGTAGGTTGAGCTGGCCAGAAAAGGAAACATCTGTTTTCTGGGAAATTCCAGGTTGTCAACATTTCATTTTGTTTGCCCTGGAATGAAACATCAACATTTCCGAATACCTGTCATAAGGAGACAGTGTGTGTGGGTCCCTGTAGCTGCTGCACAGCCGGACAGTGCTGGGTGGAGCCTGGGCACCCAGTGCCAAGGGCATCAAGTATCCAGGCCAGGGGCAAAGGGCTGCCAGCTGGCCAGGCTGCCCGGAAAGCTTCCAGAGAAAGCTTAATGAAATCAGCATGCTGCTTCTGACAGGGAAATAGCTCTGTGATTTCAAAGCAGATCCTTACCATGGGGTTTTTTTCCTATACTTTAATTTGAAATTTTGCTTTAAACAAGGAGAATCAAAGATCCTTTCCTTTTCAGTTGATCACCTGGTAAAGTCCAAAACTGAGAGGCCCAAGAAATGCACTGGCTGTGAAGCAGAAGACCCTGCATACATCCACAAAAGAAGTAGCAGTATTTTCTGCTCTTCCAAAACAAAACTCTTTCAGAGTTGTGGACTCTCTGCTGGGGAATGTGGCAAAGCAGCACACAACAGATCCCAGGATAAGTCCTTTAAAGCAGTGAAACAAGAAATAAAGAGTTTTAATTATGCCCTTTTTTTCCTACTGGAGCATAACTGAGGATTTAATTTTATAGGCTTCATTGCTGAACACTCCAACACTTTGCAACTGTTTAATGCGTATGGGTGTGGAGGTGAGGGGTATGAAATGCTGTGTGTCAGCATGGAGTCAGCATGGGCTAATTCTGCAAGCTGCAGTCAGTTTTGATGATGGCAGGATCAGATTGCAAAGTTAGTAGAAGCTGAGAGGGCAAATATTCTGGGACTGGCAAAATTCTATAGGTGACTGCAATCTAGAGCGTGTATCTCACTTTTCCTCTAGAAATAAAGTCACTCCTCTTTCCTAAAAGCTTTTTCCTTTTTTTTCCCCCTCAAATGAAAGCAGTGCTATACCACTCACTAAACTATTGGACATTTCCTTCGAAATAGATGTGTATATGCTGCTGCAGACACCTCCCTAAATATTATTTCCATTATACCTCAGAGTTACTTAACAGTTAAGCAGTGACAAAGCTTTGAGGCAGATAGGGTACTAATATATGTTTATGAAAAGATGACACTAAATTTGAATAGTGACCTACCACAGACCTTTGATATTAAGAGGAAAATTAATATGAAGTAGCAAGAAATCTGATCTGCAGAGCCAGTAGCATCTCAAAATGTTTTAAATCCTGCAGCCCATCTTGTGAGCCAGTTGATCTCACCAAGTATGTTCAGGTCCGGTCTGCATTGCAAATGGAGCTCACCCTGGCAACCCTGTTATTTTGGAAACAGCAGCTGGGTGAATGGCACGCAGGGCCGACAAAGCCCCAGTAAGGCACGTGTGGAGGCCTGAGCAGAAGTGGCAGAATTTCATAGTCATTACTGCAAACTTTTTCACTATTATGCATGAGCAGTGACAGGCTTGCATTGTTAATCAGAGTAATTAGGATTTAGTTGAGGCATGACAATAACCTGTGCCTCATAATGGTCTGAAGGCGATCCATTTTCTCCCCTTTTCCTAGGAGTCTCCTATTGTGATTCATAGATAGCCCAGCAGGAATGCAATCAGGAAATCTCCAGTGAATCAGTGTCCCTAAATCTTCAGGCTTGACAGGTTGAAGTCTGACAAGCTGTTAGAAAAAACTGCTGATCATTAGGCTGTCTAAAATAGACTTAGCTTGTTTCTGTCTGTGTTCATTGATTTATCTGCAGAATGACATTGTTTGAAGCTTAGATTACTCATGCTGCCGCCAGCTGACATGATTTGTATGATAAAATGACAAAGCATGGCTCTGGCTAAGCATACAGGTCTGTCTGCCTTTGCTGTTTCACTGCTTTTGACTCATTCTGTAGTAACGACAAGTTGGTTCAATATTATTGTGAGAAACAAAACCAAAAATAGACCAAATGGTTTAAAGCAATTTTTGATCACCCCAAAGGCTACTATCACTGACAAGTAGTGTCAGCTCTCCCTGGATCATTTCAGAGCAGTGATTTCTAGGTCAGCTGCTATGGGCTATGCACTTTGCTTCCCAGAGTTCACAACTCTGAACAAGCTTGTTACAAAAGGTCTGCTAAAAGTTCTCTTTTATGCATGTCTTTTCCAATATTTTAATTAACAAAAAAGAATTGCACTTTAATTTAAAATAAATTGATTTAGTCCATAATACAGTATTTGAGTTGTGAGAGTTACTTCTGAGTTACTCTTACACTCTACTCAAGCTTCCATACAAAAAAAATCACATCAGATTGAAAAAATTTCTGAACAGACTTTTTAAAAACAGGATTGTATTCTTATTTGTCATTGTAAATGACATCTGTTTTTCCAGTCTTCCAGTTTTCCTGGCTTATTTCTTCTATTTTTTAAAAATGACTGTCTTTCTTACGGGATTCAAAATCTCAGTGTGGAAAATAAAAAATAAATTCAGCTCTTCTTTCCCATTGGCAGGGATTATATGCTCTTGAAAATGAGAAAAAAGCATCTGTTTTTGCACCATTAAGCATGCAGAACATAATCAAGCTTAAAAATGTATAATTATACACCTGCATAAACTTATAGTATGTATGTAGTATATTATCTGCATAAATCCTCTTGTTTGTGAAAGAGTTATAGTAAGACTCCTAAAAGGAGATATGTATTTACTTGTTATTTAAAGACAATCAAAATATCGAGAGACTTTAATAAGTACTTATTTACATTCACAGGTATTAAAGAAGAGAAATTTAGCATGGCATGAACATGGTCATATTCCTGTGAAAAGTATAATGAGACACTTAACCACACAGCAAGTCCCAAGTTTCAGGTGAACATGACTCCCTTTCCATCTATTACTTGAAGAAAGATCCTTGTATACCTTGCTAAGAGAGACAGCACAAAAACTCTGTGAGGTTTTCCTAAGATTCTGCCCAAACTTCTGTAGTTAGGACCTGCTGTGGCTTAATTTGTCATCTTCACATACAGATTTGCTGAAGGATGTTTACCACACTGTATCTTGCACAGAAGGTGAAATATATGCGACCAAACGGATGTTTCCATTTAGACATGCATCAGGATCTAACTACACTTTGAGGTTTTGGCAAAGAGAATTTTAAAGCCTTTTGTAGAGGACAAAGAATTTAGTACAGTACCTTAAGGATAAATTTGCCTCCCCACCTCTCTTCCACCGCTTCACCCCCATGATGCTACAGATGATGTTAACGGAGATATGTGCAATTTTATGAAACAAACACTGATGAAGCATTAACCTCTGAGTTAATATGTGAATCAAATGGAGAAAGTTCTTCATGACCACTTACCTTTCATTATTTTGCTTTGTTGTCTGATTTCTATCCTTAGTAAACACTTAAAAAGCACTTCAGAGACTTTTGGGTTTGTTGGTAACATTTAAGTCACCACCAAAATACTTCAGATCAATAGCTGGGGAATTGTATATAAATGAGGAAACTCTTTAAGACAGATGTGGAAATAGCAGTTAAAATAATTAAATATTTGCAAGTAGCATGCATGCTTTTAAAAGGGTAAATGTGTGCTAATCATCAATAGCATCAATAAAAATGGACTCTGAATGAGCCACATCCAGAAGCAGCTGGCAGAGTTAAACAGTGGTGTAATAGACACCATTCAAAATGAAAAGACATCTTCCAAAATATGGATGTGGTGTCCAAAGAAAGAAAGCAGAAGAAGAGTATAATCCCCAGCAAAATAAATGTTAACCCACAGTAAAGCTAGCTAAAATATTAGTGAAAGCAACTTGCAAAAGTAAGGGGAGCTAACCGTAAAGCCTTTTGTATATACATCAGAAGCAGCATGGTTGGACAGCTAGCAGGATGAGAAGAAGCAGCAAAGGAAGATAAAGACATTATGGAACAGCCAAATGAATTATTTGCCCTGGGCCCCACTGTAAATGAGGTGGGAGTCTTTCACACTGGGGTCATTCTTTACACAGAATGAGTCTGTGCAAACTCCCCCATTGGAGTGTCAGAGATTTTAGAGCAAATCAGTAGCACAACAGATCAGTTACAATTGGCAGTACTCACACAGGAGATTTGAAAGAGTTCAAATATGAATTTGTCAGGCAATCAACTGTGATTGTGATTGATGACAGCAGCACCAGTATCAGGTAAACATGAAAAGTATAGATAAGGGGAACAAGAATAACCAGAGGAGTTATCTGTAAAGGAGTCTACGAAATTAATGCACTTCCATTTGCAAAAGTGGTGACTGAAAGGTTAGCATGGTGAAAATATCTGAAATTAAGATGATGTTGAACTTTTGCAATAGTACAGGAGCCAAGAGCCATCTTATTAGACAACAGGAAAATATAGGAAGAGATTTTTTTTGTTCAGCACATCATTAAATTGCTGTAGGATGGATGCTGTGAAGGACAACCAGGTAATTTTTTCCCCCCCAAAATTATTTGATTAGGCAAATTCCTGAATATAAGATGCTTTGTTGGGTATTAGTATGGGTGATTTACATGCTACCTCTAGCTCAGGAAATTCTTGTGTAGATAAATGCTGGAAGATGGGCAGTAGGCCACAGCTGAAGGGCAGACTCTCAGAAGGATATAGGATGAATCCTGCCTTAATTGAATCTGGTGCCAAAGATAAAACACCATCAAAGAGACATTGGTCTGGGAGTGCGTTATATTTCTTGTGCTTTCACCCCATGAACCACGGAATTTTGTCTATATAATTCTCCTCATTTCCAGGGATGTTCACTTGTGTGATAGTTTTTCTCTTATTGTATGACCAGACACAGTCTGGGCAGGAGAAACATGAAAAAGATATGTAAAGGAGGAGCCCTTTGCAACCTTTGAATAAAAACCTGTTAAATAATGTCACAATCAGTCTACTTTCAAAAATAATGTGATTCAGCAAACAAAACAACCTACCACAGTGAGCTTTTTCCACAATGCTTTTTGTTTTACTGTGTAAAATAAATAATGCTATCACTTCTTACCACCTCAGCATATATTTAGTGGTCTTTGCTTTTGGGGGCAGGAGTGGCAGGTAAGTTCTCCCACATGTGTTGCTTCTGACTTGAACAAAGCAGAATATGATTTATTTTCTCTAGCTATGAGACCACAATACAGGACAGAGAAACTGATTTGCTCCTGTGTATGCAGGAAAACTGGCAGCCAAGCCAGAAACCAGATCCAGTATGTGTGAGTTCCACTTCCCACCCTCATCATTGGAATGTAATCAGTAAGTGTTCAAATCATAAGGTATCACTTCAGAATCTATTCAGTGTATGTTTGACCATGGTGTATATATATATATATATTTAAATGTTTTCCATGTGCTATTGTGAAGAAATTCAGCTCAAACACAGTTAACTCAGCCCAAGTTTTGGAAACAAGATTTAGGCCCTTCAGGGGATTGTCCTTCCCTGGTGTTGTTAATCCTGTGGTTTTTAAGGCATTTTTTTCGTAAAAAGGAAATGTGTTTTGTTTTACTTCAGTGTTTACAAGTGTTTGTCTGGGAAATATAGGATTATAAAGGAACACATTTCAAGCATCATGCTGGGTGTGTTAGTGCTTTGTATTCTGCTACCACATCTGAACTTCCTTCATGTTGTATTTCATAATGTCCCAGACAAATAAGGATGAGATCATGTTTGCTAGAATTGTTTAATCACCAGCGGTCTGACCCTGAAAAAGACAAGGCACATTAGCTTTCTGTCACCCTGGATGGGAAGTGAGGTTGCACAGCATCTGGCAGGGTTTTCTCAGCACCTCACAGAATTTGTGCTTTTAACTTAAGTCCCAGACCACATCTCTTTTCTTCAATATACTGCAAACATATAACTGCAGTTAGCACAATTGGTACTTTCACTTTTAGCTGAAATGCCTCTACCCAGCAGGCAAAGAAATAACCATGAGATGACATTGTGATGAATGACAATGCCTCCAACAAAGTACTCGAGCCATAAATGGAAAGAGACAGTAAGTTTCATCCTATTTTTTGAAATTGCATATGCTGCAAATCCATTTCAAATGAAAATTAAGTAATACTTTTTAAGCTACAAATTACAATAGGCCTAATTCAATAATGCACCAACTTCTCTTGTCCTCAGTTCAAGTCCTGGTGGGGAGTTTCAAGACAATGCCTAATAAAAGATACACTGATTTGAGGGTGGTTCCCTGTGATAAGACTGTTTCCAGTTGCAGCTCTCTACAATCTTTCATTTTAAGGAATTAATAAAAGGAGGTGAAGGCAGGAAAATGAGTAAAGAAAGATAAAATGTGCAAAACACAATGTGTTTGGGGCACCCTTGTCCTGCTATCTGTACAGTTGTACAGTCCATTGATTACAGTGGTGTTTCTCCTGACTCAAATTTACACAAATGGAACAGCATCAGCCCTTCAGATAACCATGATTTATGCCCTTCCCGGCAATCACAGCAGATAACAGTGCTGAACTATACTTTCTCCTGTTGAAACACCTCGACATTTGTGACACAAGATATTCTATTGGAAATGATAGGTATGATAATTTTGTATCAAGGCTTACAAATGGATTTTAAGAACTTGAAAACAATTGCATGTATAAGTTTATAATTTTTCATTTTTCAGGGTTCAAACTGGACTAATTTTCTATTCCAACCACACAACATTAATGAAATAATTTACAGACTGATAGAAATGTCGCTATTTTTCAAAGGTTTTTTGTCAGAATCCCATTTTTTCATAAAGACTTAAAAAATATTAAAACTCCATCAGAAAAAACAAAATCATAATCCTGAATTTGCAATGAACATCTGATATATTATCTATGCGTTCACTCTTTGAACTGCTCTAAATAAATTACCTAATTATTATCTAAAGAAGATAATATTGACAATAATTTCATCATCTGATTTTCCCTAAGCTTTAGACAAAAAGAAATGTCTTTTTGCTTCACACACAAAAAGAAGGTCTTCCTGGGGAGCAATCCTCTTATAGGGCTACTTCTAAGGATTTGCCACTCCTATCATTGGGCAGCTCCTGCTCTCTGAAGGAACAGGAGGAAGCTCGTGCAAGCTGCCTTTCTGTACAGCTGACACGTTCTGATCCCCAGTACCACAGCAGTAATACAGCTGAATTAACAGAGGGTTTGTCTATACCACAGTCACAGAAATTCCTCTACAGATTATGGAAAAAGTGGTTTCAGGGAATCTGTGCTGTCTGCTGAAAAAAGATTTAATGAAGAATCAATGACCAAATCGAGCACTAGTCTGTTCTCAATGAAACCCTTGTTTGAGTCAAAATTCCCCTACATGTTTGTAGCCAACTTGAGTAAGTTTAGAAGAGCAGCACCAGCTGAGGGGTAACTGCAGCACCATGTTTGGAGAATGCCTCCCATTTGCTCATGCTTTCTAACATTCCTGAGCACGGTAAGCACTTGAGATTGCCACTGCTGGGCATGCCAGCTGGCTCATCTTCCTTCTTCTGTTCTTCAGTACAATCCTGGCGAGTGAAACATTTTCAAAATGTGTTTCTGACACAGTGGTGGAAGACTTACAGCTATTGTCTGAAACAGGCAAGAAGAAATAGCTATATGTGTTCTCCTTGTTGGAAGGAATCACATGGTAACAAAAAGGTTCTGGATTTTCACTGCAGAAGGTCAGTGTGCTTTGAACCTTTGCGATGGGGACAACCTCAACAGACTAATTTTAGTGGAAATGCTTGTTTTGACAAGTGAGGAAACACAACAATTACTAATGCGTTTTGCCACTTGAGTCTCTCTTGACAAACATACCGTGAGGATTACAATATAAATATGTAACTGCTTTTCCTCATTTCAGCATGCCACTTGTGAACGACTTTGTCATAACAAAACCCATCTTCCCTGCTTTTCATTTATCTCCCTAAAATAGAAATGGTCTTTTTCCATTTACCCTGCTAGAATAAACATCTATTAATTCTCCCAGGTCACAAAACCTTCAGCTTCTGAAGGTTAGAAATGTCTGCACAGTATGCAACTCCTTTGGTTTAGTTCTGCCTTGAATCAACTCAACAGAAAATGTCCAAATATTTGCCCAGTAATGGGAAAAATGAATGTAATTGATCCACAGCTCTTATGTACAACATCAAAGTACTTAGAGAAAAGAAGCTATTGTAAGACAGTGACTAATAACTGTATGAGGGGATTTCCATTAGCAGGCCCACAAGGAAGATGATTCTAGTCTGTGAGTGCCTTGTGAAAAGTTAAAACTGTCATGAACTACACAAGGAGTTTTTAATAAAACAAAAGTTGTGGAAAAGGGCATCACATATTAAATGTATGACCTTGGGATACCTCAATTAAGGTCAGATGCAATCATAAATAATTTAAATCCACTGAATCTTCTGTAAAATCCTCCTGTAACACAATTTAAAGTCTTCTACTCCAAATCTTTCAAATCACTGTATTTTTGATAACTGTGTAGATAGCAATAAGCAAAACTGAGTTACATTTAATAGTTCCAAAACTTCGTGGGATGAAGTGATCCTTTCCCTTACTCCAGAAAATGCAACCTGATGGAAGTGTAGCAGTTCCCAGCACAGTGCTACTTTGGAGGCTGTCGTAGGTGAACTCTTGAGGTGCTTGACACTGATATCTAGACAACATATTTAAGATGAAACAAAAGAGAAATAAAAGACTGACCAGGGAGCTGATTCTGCCACCTTTGACTTTACTTTCACTTTGCCCAAAATATTTAAACAGTGGCAGCAAATATCTGGCACTGCAGAATCTCCTTCTCAGTTATATTTTCATAATATTCTCAGATGAAAGTTGCATTTCCAATTTTATTCTGGTTTAGAAAGCCTGTTCTCTTGTCAATCTCTACTTAGATTGTCTTAGACCCTTACAGACAACAGTTCATCTTTTGTAATCATAGTTACAAATGCAAGGAACATACATACATAGGTGCATTTCTTCCATATGACCCCATACATCATCAGAATATTAACTGCTAAAACAGCTTTGCATTTTTTCCCCCCACAAGCTAAACTGTTCATCACAGAAGCACATAAACAGTGCAAGGGGGAAGAGAGAGTAAGACCATTCTTGTCTTTTCACAGTCTTTGTGGATGGCTGAAGTGCAGGACTTCAGCCCAGTCGGGACCAGGCCCAGTCTTTGCCTGGAATTAGTGTGAAAAGAGAGGTAAAGAGCTTACTAAATCATTAATTTCTTCTCCTTGCCTGAATTCCATTGGGCCTGTCTGGAAGGAAAGAGATAGCTTGTTCCCTGAAAAGGCACATCACAAATTCTTCCCCATTTGAGCCAAATGCTCATAGTACAAAGGATTGCATTTTTTCTGAAAGTGCTTTGGATGTGCTCCCTAATGTGGTTCAGCTTCCTCGCTGCCCCTTATTTCAGCCCATGTCTTAACGGTATAATTTAACCTTAAATTAGAGGCATATTTTACCCTTGTTTTGTATGCAGAAATTCCTTTGATGTAATTGGGAGCCCTGTGCAAAGATGGAGGGTTTATCATGGCCCTTTGAATGCATGTGACATGGCAATTTGTCCAAGACATATTCTCATGCAAGAAGAATGGGATGTCATTGTGGGAAAATCCAGGGCCAAACACTGCACAGAAGTGACATCAATAGGATTGAACACAGTGTGAAGTTATGGCAAAATCTCATGTATTGGCTGGGGGGATTTTTATACATCCACTACTCTTAGTGTTGCTGATGGAGAGTGGATATCATGTTGTCCTGAGAAACCCTAACTTCTGTTGCAAGAGGATGAAAGGGAGATGATCTCAAGAGTCTGAGTGACTGTTTTAATTGGATACATGTGGGCAGAGTCCAATCCAAATATCACAGAAAACTGTGGAACTGATTCTGATGGCTTTTGGATGAGTCCCACCATGAAATCTCAAAACTAGAATTTGAAATAGAGTGAACACAGAAGTGACTGTCTCACCAGATAAAAAGACATGACATAATTTTGAAATTGAGCATGCTCTTTTCAATCAAAGCATCTCCAGGCTTTTTTAATCTTTTTTTCCCCCCATTCTTTCTTAATAAGGCAAGTTTTGCTGACCTTTATGTGGCCTCTCACAAGAAATTCACCTAAAGAATAAAATTCTTAGCCCAAACTTATCTACAGAATTCTAAAGAAACTTATAAATAGAGACAGAAAGCTTACCACATCTTCTTACTTAGGCAGCAATTTAAAGTGTTGTTCCAGGCCTTTGACTATAACAGTGGTTACATCTCCTTTGCAAGCTCTCTACGGGGTCTTAATTTCTAGATGCATATAAATTGCATTTTTTCTTTTAACGCAGTGCAGGATAAAGCAATGGAAAACAGGAGGGACTGGTTTGAAAGTTCTGGAGTTTATGAAAGGCATGTAAGATAAGAAAATGTCAAGAAAAACAGATCATGGGCAGGAGCAGATGTTCAGCTTATGGCCACATCTTTGATCCTTTCTTCTTGGCATCTCTCTTACATGATGTGTATACAGAGAGAGTATAGAGCCTACGCTGCTAATGTGCAGAAGTGAGGGTCATCATGAACCCATAGGAAGATGGGTCTGTAAGTGGATTGAAAGGGGTCATAGAGTCAATATTTGCACCATTTTCTCATGAGAAAGTGGGTCCAGTGTCAGCTAGAGCACAATCAGCACACAGCTTCTAAACCATATGTATAGCTAAATCTGGGTCAATAGCACTGCTAACCTTGCAGAAATATTTCAGTGTGTGGATGAGAGACTCACTAGGAACAAAACCTGTGCCAGAGCCTGGAGAGCTATGCAGCAAAGACCTATCTGAGGAACTTGAACAATCTGGTTGGATGATTTATATCAGGATGAAGATCTGGCTTTAAACAGGCAGAGGAAGAGAATTTTGAACATAAACAACATAAACATTTAAAATTGGTTCAGACTTTTGTTAGAAAAGCAACACTTAAATTGCTGCAGAGAGCATGTGAATCTCCTTGTACCTGTGCATTGGCTTTCTGGATAATGTCTTTTGTATCTCACAGGTACTGAAGTTTGCCAGCTGTGTGTTTCTGCAGCTGCTTTTTATTGAAAGACACAATAAACACTACAGTTGTGTAAATCCTCTATAAATAGCTGCAGCAAACGCCATCCCTGCACCCTGTTCAAAGTTAAACACCCTACTAACTTCCTAGCCCCTCTCTACTAGCTTGTAAATTGAGTACAATACTAATGGTTACCCTTTTCTGTTTTGGGATCATCTAATGAGAGGCACTATATACTAGTAAAGTCCAAAACACTGAAATTAGTTACTTATTTATTTCTCATCATTTCTGAACCATCATTTCCAATCCACCTCTATTGTTCCCAGCAAGCAACTAAAATAATTAACAGCAGACAGCCTATTAAGAAATAGAAAGTGTTTTGGTTACTTGCTATTTGTGGGTATGCATTGTTCCAGCATGGGAGCAGCCAGCTGCAGTTGGGAGAATGTTTTGTACACTCCAGACATTTTATCTCCAATGTTTACCATGTTCTGAATCTGGAAAAGTTCTGAGATTGTTCAAGTTCTCTAAAGTTCAATGTCCAAAATGATGTCATTTACAATGAATAACTCTGACTAAATGAGCTCTGTTCAAGTGACATAATTTTAAACCAGCTTAAGCCAACCTTTTTTCCTCCCACAAATTCTCTATCCCCAAACCTTCTTTTTACCCCAGGGAGCCCTTTTGTTCTTTCCAGAACTTTTGCTTCTATCATTTATCATGGATGGATGTGACCTTAATGCAGGACATACACAAAGCAACAAAAATACCAACCAGTTGGCATTTATAGCCATACATTTTTTTTAAAAGGTAAAAGCCAAAAAGGTAAAATAAAAAAAAGAGCCTGAGTTGCCCTAAACATAAATAACATGTAAGACTTGTCTGTGTGTGCTGAGACTCTAACTTTTCGGTGACACACTACAAAGCAGGGGAAGGACTGCAGAGAGAGCAGTCACATGGCTCTAGACAGGAAGAAGACTAATTTTCTCTCAGGTGTTTTACAGGTTAAGACATCACAATGAATCAAAATTATGTTGTCTTCATTTTGAAATTGCTTTTGAGACCTGAAGAAAGGCTACTTGTGCCTGCAAGTTTGCATTTGTTCTGAGGATATTAGTTGTTCTAATCAAACATATTATTTCTACTCTTGGGTGTTTCCTATTTTCCTAAGCAGAAAAGTTACCATTGCTAGGGACACAGTTTGAGTAGTCTTATTTGAAATGAAATTTATGTCCTAGGGAATGAGGTAATATTTGGCATGGATATCTTGGAGGACTGAAAAGAATAGACCACCTTGAGAAGACTTCCCAAAGGTAGGAGAATGGCTAAAATACTTCATCTTCCTGGACCAACACCATCCTGCCCCCTGACAGATTTCAGACCAGAACCGCTTAAAATTAGAATCACACAAAGCTATTTTCTAGTGAAGTCTTCATGTCACCCCTGGACACCATTTTGTTGAAGCTTGAGGCCTTGCTAAACCGAGCCTTAGTGCTCAGCTTCCCTCAGCACTGCCGTTCTTTGCACATCTCAGTGCTGTGTTCAGGCAAATCTACCTAAGGATGCCAAAGAGAGACAGAGAACTGCGGCAAGCACTAGCGCAGACAGAGAATGCTCTCCAGGGGGTATCAGCTGCTGCTTTTAATTAACAAGTTAAGTGGATTCCTACCCGACCTGAGAGGAGCAGCTTCACAGATACTCCAGCAGTTAATCCCATGCTAACAAGGATGATAGGCATCACGGTTTGGTGACTGAGGAGCCTGGCAGGAGGTTATTATGGGATAACTGCTAACTTTTCTCTTGCAACCCCCTTGAAATGCCCCTTGGAGACAGAGGGTTCCTGTTTGCTTGCTCCGTGGCTACCATACCGTGTAGCCTATCCCACAGTGCCTTGTCAATGATCCCAAGCCACCCGTGACTTCAGGCCACCCAGGCCCTGCAGGAGGTGGTTGCTCTCCTCACTCATTTCACCTTTGGGCTCCTTTCTGGAGCAGTTTACAATGCACCCAGCTGGGATTGCCTGTCTCCTTGCAGCTTTTTGAAGTCCACTAGCTCAGTTAACCACAACTGTTCATGAGGACCACAATGACACTTTATAGTTCAGATAGCCTTTGGGGAAAATGACTTGAGCTAAGGGATACCCTTGATTAGTCACTATGCCAAGGATTAATACAATTATTGATACAAGAAAAAACATTTAAGGTATCAAATATATGGTTACAACTTTTTTTTTAATAGTTCTTTCCTTTAGCTTCCTAGGTCATCAGTTAAAAACAGAAGGATTTTGAACTGTACTGTATAATTCTGCAAGATACAGTCCCCTCCCTGTTGCCTTTTTTCCTTTTCTATTCGTTGCCTGCATGGTAGAGAGGATGATTTCTCCCTAGGGAGAAATAGTAAATGAATTATAAAAGCATGCATTGTAATGTTTTAGAAATGGAATATGCTTCACACTCCTACTGAGTGATGGGCACGAAAATCCATGTAGTGTACATGTTAAGAAGAAGGCTTTTTTGTAAGACTTTTTTAATGACCTGTGCCTAGAATACTAAAATTGAAACCTTGCTCTGGGTGGTCTTTATTTTTGGCTGAAGCCTCGTAATAGTTCCATAAATATTAATTTATGAAGAACGCAGAACACAAGTGAATGTAGAACTGACCACTTTCTTGGTGCTCTCATATTACTTAAGCTGTATTATTATTATTATTTTCTTATAGAACAGTGGGAATACTGTTAAAAAAATTAAATGGGACTTTTATCATTGAAAAAGTTTGTGGTTTGCTTACTTGGGTGAAAAAAAAATCAGCTGAGCACATGCAAATAACTTCAGAAATAAAGTGCAACAGTACTAGTTTTGACACCAGCCCCGTTTGTTTCCTTGAAATGTTTAGCCAGTCCAGCAGCCAGATATTTCAAGAGCAGCCTTACAAGAGAAGATTAAATGTGTGTGCTTTTATAAAACAATGACATCTTGTTTTCAAAGGCCTGCAAGCTCAAAATGGATATTAGAGCAGTCACATACAAACTGCAGTTCCCAAGGACAACTGTTTAGCTTAAGTGCCATTTAATGTTCTCCTAAATGGTTCTGCTGTTTAGTGTGCAATATATCTTCTAGATTAGACCTTTAATCCTTTACATTGTGCTTGCTGTGTCAAAGAGGGCTTCATGCCAACTTCTTCCTATTGGTGGGTCTCTCTCTCTTTTAACAGGCAACGAAGAACATCAAAGTCTTATGTTTTGCCTCTTTGAATCCAAGCAAGAAATCCAGATAAAAGTTTTTGTGAACTAAAAACTTTAAACAGTTTAATGTGTTTCCCCCTTTGTTTCTGCTTTAATTTTAGTACTTTTATGAGCACAAAGAAGTAGAAGAATAACCAAAAATAAAGTGTTGGGTTTTTTATAAATGTAAAAAAATTGATATAGATAAGTGGGATCCTTATGGTGTTAATGAGGACTTCAGAGTGCTATGGCTTTCACCCTTCAATGCCTTAAGGTGAAGAGAACACAATGCCACTACAAACACAATACACAAAGTAGAGAAATTACCTGGTGCACCATATTTAAACAGAGCAGGGTGTAAAACTAAGCCCAGCTTTGATGCTTAAGGTACATCACTTTATGCTGAGCCAGCAGCTCCATGTACTAACCAGAAGAGCCTCATTACTGATGCACCTTAACTGTAAGTACTGCTTGGCAGCATAAGTCAACAGTGGCTTTCCAGAAACTAGCTCCGAATTTCTTAGTCTTGGCTATTCTTATGTTTGCTCCTGAGAGGAAAATAAATTTGCCCTGTATGGCCTAAAAAGCAAAAACATCTGCTGGTATTATGAGCAGCCCTATTGTCCAAGCTCAGCAGCAAGGAGGTCTGCACTTGTTCAGTTCTGCTTTCCTGCTAAATATCGAGAAAGCCTGTGGGAATCATTATCAAGGCTCCTGAGGGCAGCTGGGGAAGAATTCACCTTTTTGGTGCAGCCAGAAAAGGACACCCCAATGTCCTGGCTAGTAGCAACTCATGCTATGTACCATGCAGGAGACCTGTATTTGGGAAAAGGTTTGGAACACTTGCTCCAAAGCCAGTGATGGACAGCAGCCGTGGGCTAAGAGAGGGACACGGCTTCTGGGAAGGTTTGCTGAGGTAGCTGGCAGCTGGAGGACATGCACACTAAGACTCCGTGGGTGGTGGGGAGGAAAAATTGAAGGTGAAGCCAGAGCCCTTGGTTAGAAGAAATCCCAACTCACTTGGCCTGAATCATTAACCTGAACATCAGACTAAGGGAAACAAGCATTCCCCACTTCTTGCCACTCACTGCAGTTTCTTCATCAGTTACAAAATATCTACTCTCAGAGATCTGGGGCCCGACATTGCTTTTTATTGTTACTTTTGTTATCCTTACCTACAAACCAGTACATTTGCCTCATAATTAGGAGCACTGAGAAAAGGAATACATTTCATGTCTTCTTTTTTTTTTTTTTTAACTTGATTTCTGCTATTTATTTTGGAGCTTATGAGTAAAAAATACATTTCATATTTGGGACCAGATGTACACACACCCAAAAGCTGAAGTTTATCTCAAAATTTTTAATTATCAGATGTTATTCACATTTGGACTTGAATATTAGCAAAATATGTGACCAGATGTCAGCTATCTAAGAAGAAACAAAGTCCAAGTAGCACTGACTAGGAAAGCAAACAAACCCCTTCCTGTAAGCACAGGACCTCCAGGTTTCCATCCAAGTTGATGCTTCTGCCAGCATTGAGGAGGAATCCATTCAGTCCTCGAGTTTCTTGGTGGTCTTTTAATTCTTTTTCTTTTTAGGCTGATGCGTGAAAAATAACATGGGCTGTGTTCTCCCAGTCCCATTCTCCTAATACTTGTACTTTGGTTTTACCAAGTACTGAAAGCTTTCCAAACCTGCCTGGCAGGTCCATAAGAGAAGACTTTCCAAACTTAAGCCTTTCCATTCAGAACTAAGTCTCAAGACCCGAGCCTACTCTAATGGCAGTTTTCAGCCTCTGTCTGAAAATATTTTCACAAATGTAATTATTTTCATGATAGACTCAGCTTTATGGTGATTTTTTTTTCAACATTGTATTGTTGTAAAGATGTTCATAGAGGACAGCTTAAATTGTTGATGTGGTAGATGTCCTGTCAAAGGGAGGACAAATAATGGTTGAATTTGTTGTCAGGGTGTGTTCTTCTGTCCATAGAAAGTTGTGCAACTCCTTGCAGTTGCAGCCACAAAGCAATTGCATATCAAGGATTAGCTAAGGTAACTCTGGTGACTTACCCAAGGAACTGCCAGCAGATAGGGTCACTGATCTCCAGCTAGACATATACACAGCCCCCCTGGTGATAAGGGACTGTAACAAAAATAGACCTGTCAGGAACCGTGAGGCAGGATAAAGCACTCCCATTTCACTCCAGACAGAGGTTTTGCTTACCTGTCTTTAAAGATCTCCATGCAGAGACTCCACAGTTGCATTAGGCAATTTTTTCCTGCACTTGATTTCCTTCAGTGAACATGCTGTCCCAAAAACATTACTCTAATCTTTCCTACCACAGTATTTGATGCTCCTACTTGAACACATCATTTTTTTTCCCTATCTGCCTTGCATGTGGGAATTAGCTTGTTCCTTTCCTCTTTGCAAAACCTTTCATATCCTTGAATACTGTTTATCAGAGCTCCACTCAGTCTTCCCTGCCCGTGCTAACAGACGGAGGAAATCTCCAGTTAACAGGAAGATGGTGTAGCTGCCTTCCTATCAGCCCACCCTCGACTTCACTGAGATAAGTGGGATTTGGAGCTCTGGTGAATTTTGACGAGCACAACAGCCCCTTGAGGGGCTTTGTGAGATAAAGTAGCGGTGAAGTTGTTCTAATTTATCTTGAGGATATAACTGGATAGAGCTCATAATCAGAGTGGGGGGCATATAAAGATAGCTGGGCTGTTCCTCCTATGCCTCTGATTTGTGCTGGATGCAGCTCAGGAAATCCAGAATAGTTACCCACAGTAAGGTGGTGATTTGACAAGATCTGCCCAAAGAATTGTTCACAATATCTGAAGATTTTAGCTGTGGGATACCAACCATGCTGATATCTTTCACATTCTTCTCCTAAGTTGTTTAGCTATTCATTAACTTTTCCATAAGATAATCCATATATTTTAAAAAAAAGAAAATACCACTACAGAAACTACCTTTCATATATCATCAAAATCAAATAGTGTTTAAAGGCTTTAAACTTCTAGGCTTTAAATTCAGTACTAACAAATTTATGTGTTATGTGAAATTGATAGTTAAGTTAGCAAAACTGCATATTAATGAGAGTGTATTGGTATATCAGTTTTCAAATATTGTTCTGAAATTTTACTTAAATATTTTGGGTCCAACTCACTAATATAACTTGGCTCCTTTGTGGAGCTCTAGTGATGCAAACAGCTACAATGCAATTTAAATCATTGGTTAACCTCAGTTTATGACTTCTTTGTGCTTCTGCAGTGGTGGAAAACAGCCAGGCTGTATCTGGTACTCAGTCTCTTACTAACCAAAGGTATCCAATTGCCTCCCACTAAGACATTTTGTGTGCTCTATAATACACCTTAATCATAATCTTTGTTACTTATATTCTGATATCTAATAATTTTAATTTAGAGTAAGCTTCTGCCTTTAAAATTCTACAAAGTGATGGAGACTATAAATTTATATGATATTTATATACCAGTGGGTGTACTGAAGGCAGACTTGAAAAGAACAAACAATCCATGTCTGAGGAAGCCTTTTAGACATCACTATTCATTGAATTAGCACATTTAAGTAGAAAACCACACACTAAGCACTTGCTGTTCGTGTGTGTATGAAGGCATAACTGTAATACTCCTCAAAAAGCAAAAAAAAATATTCAAAGATAACATCTTTGTTACTGTGTAGGCTCCCCATCAGCTATAAAAAATGAAAGGGACAGATGCACCAGATGTAAGCATGGATCCATGTTAGTGGAAGCCATAACAGAAAAATGCATTCATGTGAAATACACCATTGTGTGCATTCTGAAGCCTGGAGAATTGTTGAAGTCTGTGCTTTCTTCCTACGCACAGCTGCAAAGATAACACTGTCTACTGTTCAAGGGCTCCACGGGGAATTCCTTGTAACTGTTCTGTTCTTTCAATTCTTATTAAGGCTTACATCCCCATTTCAGTTGATGATCAACTCACTATCTGGGTCAACTGCTGGCATAAATCCCATCAGCAATTATAATTTTAACTTGACAGTATCATTCCTATAGTGAGAGAGCAAGTCAGAGCTTTACAGTGAGTCTGACTGGATCATTTTTCTTTTTTCTGCCCCTGTACTACATGAAAGGGTTTCTCCATGCTTACCTTTAGCTGCTAAAATTTCTGTGATGATGATATACTTTTATGATGCACTAAAATAATAAGGGCAATGATACATGATACCCTTGAACTGAAACTGCTTTGAGGAAGAAATATAGATGCATAGGCCCTTATCCAAAACGTACTGAAATCACTGGGAGGCTTTTCCATAAATTTTAACAGACTTTGGATTTGACCTTAAGTTATTTATTAACGACAAAAACAGGTGATGCACTTTCTCCAGTTGAGACAAACCTTCTGAATCTGCCAATTAGAAATTTAACAGGAGTGGTACCTTCTGTTTTTTTTTCAGGAACAACTGCTCTTGCTAATAAATGCTTGCACTTCTAGTCTGTAACATTTACACTGTTACCACACATTAAATTGAGTGTCACATTAAAAGCAGTTTTTAGGTCACCTGAGCTGTAGTGATAGATGTCTTTGGAGATCAATTCTGTCAGTTTGTCCTTCTCTAGGTTCCACTTCAGTGCCTGGAGACTTGCAGCAAGTGCTTGGAACACTCTTACTCGAGCAGCTACAGAAGGGTTTGTAAAGATTTCTTAGAAGAGACCATACTTTGGATGATGCAGCTCAGGTGAGCTTGATCAAAGTTTGGCAGGGAAGTTCTCTCAGGTTTTAATGGAGCCTCCCAGTGTGGAGTATGCACTGTGATAAGAGAAAAGAATAAAGCCCATTTGAGAGTGTTAGTGTCCAGAACTCATTCCTGTACAAAGGAGATTTAAACAGGTTTAGGCTTTGAATCTACCTCTGAGTTTAAAAAAAAAAAAAAAGGCTGTCTACCCAAGCTTCTGATGGGGGTACCCATATTTTTTTAATCTGAGCAGTTGAAGATATCAGCATTGCATTTGCCTCCCTTTATGTAAGAAACAGAAGTCCACATAGAGACTGTGGATCAGATTTTTCTGTCAGTAACATTTATTTAAATGGAGATACTATTGCAAAAGAACTATGTTCACCTTGGAAAAAGATGGTGGAAGTGAGAAGAGAATTAGGTTCTTTTTTTTCCTTTTTCAGGAAAATGTGCAGAATGTTTGGGATCTGAAAGGGTGCTACAGAAGCGTTTGCTGTAAATCTTTACTCTTTGAAACATGAGAGTCTATTAAAAGTCAGCTTTAAAAACTGCTTTGATTACCTTAGTGCATTCACTAGTTTTATCATATCCTTTTGTTAATCCAACAAAGATAAGTAGCTCATTATTCCGCATATGAAGTACTATGAAGAGTTTTGGACTGTAGTCTCCACGTAATTATTAGCTCTTGCCCTGAAGGCCGTGGCCAAAGAAATCTGTCAGCCTATGAAAGCTATGCATGCTTCAGGAATAAACTTGTAAGCAGGAGTAAAATAAGGATTTAAATGAAGAGAAGGAGGAGGCAAAGCAATTTCCTTTTCATTCACTAGCTATTCAAACATGATTGGATTAAAATAACTACTAACTTTTTCCAAATAAATAATATCTGTATGGCTTGAAATACTTAATTTGAGCTATTCATGCTGAGGCAAAGCATTTGCTATTGAAGCATTTAGCAAAATCATGCAGTTAATCTAGAAATCATCTGCAGTAACTTCACTATGGCTTTTGTACCCTTATTCCCCACCAGCACAGCCACAGAGATAAGAATGGGAGCTCCATTTTTTTCGGGAGTCCCCAGAGAGTTTTTGAGTGATGCTTCATCTGTATGAAAAGGAAAACAAACCAGGAAGGTCAGACAGTCACTACAGGAGGATATGCTCCATTCATTCTTGACCACACTTTCTTCAGTGTCCAGAATATCTGTTTGTCTCCCTGGCTGACAAAACTTAGAAAGATAAGAAGCAATGCAGAAAGACACCCTATCTCATAAAAATCACACAGCTGTAGGATGTTCTAGATGCCTCAAGAACCGGGATTGTGCAGAAAGGAATTATTTGACGCGTACTATGCTTGCTGGATTTTTAAACTGATATCCAAATCTGGGATTTTTCTGGACAAGGGCTCAAATCTCTTCTTCCAATATCCCTGAGTCTGGGGGCAATTCTGAATTCAACTCCAGATGTTGATAGGAGAGTTAATCTTACTTCTTACTGTGAACAACTCACTGAAAAAATAAAATTCAGCTATCTAAATGTACCATAGTTTTTACAGTCAGCTTATTTAGATTACTTAATTAACTCTTTCATTTGGAAAACATTTCAGATGCTGAGTGGGGCTGTTTTTCAAATCTGCAACTCCATAATTCAGAATATTCTTCCCTGCTCAAATCTTTTTTTACAAGATTTCTGAATAGTACTCCTCATTCTCAGGTAGCATCAGCCTTTTTCTGAAATGCGTGTAACTTTCTTGGTTGGGTCATGGCAGGTCAAGAGAAGAACACAAACAAAATGCGCCTGGCCTTGATCCCTCATCATCTTTCCTAAAGGGAGGTAATGAGGTTATTCTGAGGACTATTCATCATTCCTCTGGTGGTCCAACCACTTCACTTAGCTTGTGACTTGCTGCCAGAGACGCTACATCAGACAACCTGAGGCGTTGCTCTCAGGTTGACAGTGACAGACTGTTCCCTGTGGGAACAGCAATATGCACTGCAAGGCATATACTGCCTTAAAAGTCTGGCAAGATTTTAAATTAAATAGCAGTAAATGGAAATAAAACTTCCATTTAAGGTCTGAGTAAGAATTCATGGGGCATTAATAATTTTGTTGGCAGATCAGCAAACATATTGTGACATCATTTTGTTGATTTGAGAGGAAACGTCTTGTAAATCAGATAAGAGTTTTTCTCATCACTGTCCAAATGCATTTGAGGGAAGTGACAATAGAACTGGAATCAGTTTTTCTTGTTTGTGTTCTGGCCGTGTACACAGTATCTCTTCCGTTGCAGATGTCTGTCAACAGGGGTGAACAGAAGTCCTAACTCATGAAACATTACAGGAGGTAGACTGACGAAAATGGCTCACACAGCTGCTCACTCATGGCTCTCAGATTCTCTTTTTCTGTTCTATAGTACTATAAAACTATGGATTTTATTGAAGATTTTTTAAAAAACAAACTCTATCTTGAGTTCTGATGTTCTTCATAACTTTTATGCTCCCTTGATATGAGTATATAAGTGCAAACCACACAAATTCCTACTCCTGATGTTTTTGGAGCCCTACCTCAGTGCAAAATACAGCTGAGAAAACAGTTTAAGAAAACCTGGCACTCAACCGATCATAACAAGTTCAAGTGTCTTTAAACAAGCTTAAATTGTTGGGCTAGGATGGGTCTCTGAGCCTAAATCTACAAGCCTACTAACTTCAGCTCACAGATCCAGACTTCCTTCAGTAAAGCTTAGCCAGTTTAATCACTCTAACTGAAACATAGTGCATACAGGCTCCAGATGCAGTTTCAGTCAAACTTTGGGAAGTTCATGGTAATACTTGAGTCGTAAGTGCAATTTTTTTATTATGCATTGAGATTCTGGACAATGCCTGGTCAAAATCAAGAAGTTTTCTGTACTCAGGAATAGCCTTACTATGAACTGGGGAGAAAGGGAAGAAGGGATTTTATGACCCACAGTACTATTGCGTGGCACGGGAATAAAAGCAATACTGGACAGAGTATAAAACTGCAGTTCTTCTTGCCCCCATAAACTTGTGCTTGCATGTCTTGTGAGCACACACAGGCATGTGCTTGTGCTGACAAGCACAATCCGTGAGTATTTGAAAAAAGTTTGTGGAGAGAGGGAATATTTTTTCTCCATTGTAATTTACATTTTTATGGGAAGAATGCCCTTTTATATGCTCTATATAGCTGAAAGAGTTGATGATGGACTCACCAATGGGTGCTCTCCCACATTCATAGCTCCTAACTGTACCTAGCATGCACTGTGGAAAACACGATACACTTAATAAAAGAACCACAGGGCTTTTGTTTCCACAGAGGACTCCTGGCTTTACTGGTCAAACTGCTTCCAGAGATGTCAGCAGTTGCAGAGCCCTTTCATATGCTGAAAATATGAACCCACACCATTCCAGGCAGCATTTGTGTTAGCAATGGAATTTTTAAATAGAAATAATTAGTTTTGCTGGCCACGGTTGTTACATCTGGCATACATTTGCCCCAGTGAACCCTATTTTTAAAAAACAAAGCATCTGAATTGAGGTTCCAGATTATACTAGTTACTGATCTTTGCAAGCCTAATCCATTCTTATGAACAACGCCTCTGTGGTGTTTTCTTCCCCAAAGGATATAGTACGGGTGCAACCCAAGCTTTATTGTGCTTAATCTGAACCAGAAGTTTGAGCTGATTATTTTAAAAGGCATGCTGTTTCTTAAAAGTGATTTTCTTCCTGTCTTCATGCTGTGCTGATAAGAAGTTATAAGTGGATCTCTTTAATGGTCCAGGCTGGAGTGATACAGAAGAAGGCAGTCGTGCATCTGGGGGCTACACAGCCCAAGGCTAAGCCAGTTGATGTAGCAACAGTAAAGGCTGCAAAAAAATACACTTCTACTTTGAAGCATATATACCACAGCTTTTAATTTCTGGAATCAACACATGTGGGGTGAGATTATGCTTGGTGCATAAAGGTGCTAAACAAGGACAGAGGGAAAGACCTTACCCTTTCAGCACAAAGACCTGGAGTCTGTAGTGCTGTTGACAATGACAGTAAGCCCAAAGCACAGGGAGGGCAGGGGTCAAGAGATGTCCCCTGCAACCTTTCAAAAGACTCTGCTGCCCAGCAGGCCAGTGTAGCCTCTATCAAATTGCCCTTCCCACCTCTGTCTTCTGACTGGTGCCCCCACTGAGGCTGGAGAGCTTCCAGATCTGAGCAGGTCTAAGTTGTCAGGGACCATGTGCTCCTTTATCTCTCTCCACTAATGGGGGCTGTCCGTTTGCCCCCATTATAGCAGCCTCACTTCAGCTGCTGTGCCCTGCACACTGATCATTGCAAACACTGGGTTTACCTCTGAGCTGATGGTCTGTAAGAAATAATGGCATAGTTAATACATAGATAGTGTGTGTTCATGCTTCAGTCACTGCTGGATGTGGGACAGCAGCCTCCAGCAGTGAGGAAGTTGGCTTCAAGGTACATTCCTTGAACATTTAAGGAATGTACATTCAAGGCTCATTCCAAACTCCCATTGGCCTGACTGCATTTAGGTTGCTGCAATGAATGATCCTGCCTATTGATCTTCCTGTAATCAGTTCTCTCTGCTAGACAAATACAGGTACTATAAAACCTAATTAGGTGTTTTTACTGTTTAAATATATTTATCAGCGGAGATGTGCCCTCTGTTCAACATACAATATTTACAAGTCATAAAAATCTCCTTTTGGTGATAAAAATGTCATTTTACATAATACTCTTATTTTTTAACTAGCAAAAGCAGAAAGAGCAGTCTTCACAAACCCTGGATTGTCAGGCTCCCTCTATTATCAGCAGGTACTAGAGTAATTTCATCAGCTGCCTTAGAAACCATTATTGATTCTCCAATCAGCAGTCAGGTCTGTTTCTATTTGTAATCCAATAACATGCACAAGTGATAAATTAGTAGATATCAGGTAATTTGTTAAACTCTTGGCGTCCCACAGCTTCATGTTCAGATATCCAAAGTGACTCTAATGTATCTTGATTATGCCTGCATTGTATCATGATGTCAGAATCGTAGCAATTAAAGAGCTGGACTGAAATCACAATACTGAGATCACATATGTACTGCATGTGCATATCTCTCCCCGCAGACCTGCAATCCCTAATATATCTTCACAGATGCTAAATGCACATTTATATATTCATGGGAATTAAGCATGAGAATGTGAAGTACCAAATGGCAGACTCAATGTCATAATTACGTTATTTTGTTAATTATTTTTCATGCTAAATCAGCTCCTTAAGAAATTTCTTTCATCATTCATTTGCCCTTCATTTTTTTTTATTCTAGCAGCTCCAAATTGCAAGGAAACTGGTAACAGGTCTTGCGTCCAAGTGGTTGAAGACAAGAATTAAGACAACCAAACTTAATCAAGTCTGATTTATCCACAGTTATGTAGTTTCTGTTATTTCTCCTGACTTTTTGTTTTAGTCCCTGGGATATATAAACCCAAATCTTCTAAGAAGAACAGAAAGCTAGTGCTGTCCTTTTCAACCTCAGACCAAATTTTCAATGATTAAGTAGAGCCAGATGAGACCTCCTGGTTGCTGTTGGCCATGTCCTTCATATCTTAGGAAAATACTGTCCTGTTACTTTAGAAACAGAAGCCAACAACAAACACTGAATGGAGGTGGCCAAGAAAAGTGACAGAGTTAAATGGCTGTCATAGCTGGCAGAGAACCAGATGAAATTATCCAGGCCTTAGATAGTTGAGATCAAATATGTTCTCAGGCGAGTTGCAAAGCAAGAGGAAATTCCAGTAAATCATTTACTTAATGAGATCAATGTGCAACAGATCTTTTTTCTCTCCTACAAAGTTAATATTAGTATTCTGTTATCATCCTTTTTTTTTTCCTGTTTGCTAAGTTATCATGTAAGATGCCAATGGGGTCTGGCACTGTTTGGGGTCTGACATTACTCAAAAATATACTGTGTGAATTGGGAGCAACTGCTGCACCTGGCTGATAAATGCAAACTGTTTCAGAGTTGTGACCAACCTGAATAAGATACCTTACTCCTGTCAGGTTCCCTGGTCAGAATAGTAGGAGACAGGATTATCAGAGCCTTCAGATTCCCAATTTGGTCCCATTCCTATCACTAAGGTCTTCAGAGGCACATTTTATTTGTTTTTCAAAATATTTGTGTTTTGTAACAAAACATAGAATTTCACTACTGTGAAACTGGTTCAGTGTTTTTTGCTTATTACTGCAATTTGAAAGGAACATTTCCTAAAATCCTGGGATTTTTCACATATGTAAAATTTTGCCTCCTGGCCCTTTCAACAACCACATTGGAGTCAGTGGAATTATAGCTCCCTTGCCCAGTTAAAACTGCTCTACGTTCGTGGACAAATTCAAACCTTGTGTTAGGAAGCACAGTTCCAACCACACTTCTGGAGGTTTCAGAGTCTCAGATTCCAGCCACTTTTTTGAAAGCATGTGGCAGGCAGAGGAGAGAAACCCTATTAATGCCACCAGTGAGAGATGGAGAGTGATCTGAGCTCAAATGTTGTTAGACACCAGAGAATCCACATGGAAGAGAGCCCAAATACATGCTCCAAACACCTGAAAAACTAAAGGACAAAGATCTATAAAACCTAACACAAGAATTTACAGGAAATCAGGCCTCTTTGGTCCCAGTGTTCTCTGAACTACTCATTTATAGGCTCAATTTTCTACGTACACCCTCAACAGCAGTAGCCAAGACAGCATCGTTCTGTAGTCAAGGACATGGGGGGACCACAAGCACTTTGTAGAGCATCTCTTGACAGCACCATCCTTTGCCTTTGTGTTCTGCTGCACGTAGTACTGCTTTGGAAATCAAGTGCTAAGGATGAAAACCTATGCAACTGGAAAGAAAATTCTGCCATCAATATGCAGCTTCACAATTGCATCCCACACAAGTTCTTCTTACGCATTTGGAAGCATTTGTATTTGATTAGTCTGGTCAGCCATCTAGCGTTATCCATCAGGCAGTGGGAAGGGAATAAGCTGGTGGTGGCGAATGCCTGACACTTGCCAAGTTTGAGCAAAGCTTCTTGTGCAATTTGGAGCAACTGCTTCTGAGATCTGATTACTGCTATCCTACCCCCACCTTCAGGTTTCTGCACTGCAAGTAAAATTGGATGGTGGGAGGTTTGTGTCCGTGCACGTTTTTGCTTAGCACCTAGGACAAAGAAGCAGTAATATGGGTGAGAGACTCCCTCTGTTCTCCCTCGGCGCCCTGGGGCTACCAAGGCCTGATCCCGCCCTGAAAAGAAGTCTTGTAGGAAACAGTGCCAGCCCCTGGCAAGGGAAGGGAGGAAGCCTCACAGGATAGGGGAAGGGTGTCATTCCGCTTTATTCCAGCTTCAAAAGCTCATGGAGAAGAAGCCTGGTGATATTTACGGAGTTCCCAATACTTCCAGATGAAAACAACAGGCAAGTGGTTTGAAGCTGCCTGGCTATAAACACAAAATCTACAGGAGTAAGTCAGTAAATGAGCAAAATATACTGAATATAAAGGATCAGCAGGTCTTTATTTTCATTTTCTTACCCTTAAAATGCTTCTGTGGTTATTTTTATCCACTCAGTAAAACCTCTCAGAAATGTAATGATGTGCAAGCATTTGGAAGCTTTTTTTCTGGTTGTTTATTCATTATTTAGTGTAATCCCAGGCTGACTTTAAAGATCCAGCTTTTTAGAAAATATTCGATTGCCTAATATATTTCCTTTAAAATCACAGGATAAAAACACATCTGCTATGTTAAAAAAAAAAAAAAAAAAAAAAAGAAAAGATGGCTTTCTTTTAGAAATACACTTTATACATGAAAATTAAACTCACAAAATCAATTCTTCAGATGAAATTATTGTACTGGGCATGTCAAAGACAGTGGGATAACCCATGGGATGGAATTTCAGGAACAGCTAATTATTTGCTCTTTAAAAAAATACCATTTCCTTTCCTTAATGAGCCAACTTTCAGGAAATGAGTACAGAGAAGGGAGAAGAGAGGAAGAAATACAGTATTCTGGAAACTAAACTCTTGTTGGTGTTCCTTCTGCAATTTTTGTGGCTAAGACACTGAATGGATTCCATAAGTGGGATTTTGTCAGTATGCCAAATCTACATGGTCTTCTATCTTTTAAAAAATGCCTTTGATTTTCACAGACTCCGGCCCAGCTTGGGACTTGCAGTTTTTTAAAAAAAGCATATCCTGCTGCTACAGGAAATATTT
This sequence comes from Corvus cornix cornix, assembly GCF_000738735.6. NCBI lineage: Eukaryota > Metazoa > Chordata > Aves > Passeriformes > Corvidae > Corvus > Corvus cornix. Next base: position 23,874,090 of record NC_047056.1, read on the forward strand.
TTCTCAACACCACTGTATTTTATTTTTTTAAAATCATATTTTAAAAGAATCTCATAGAAATCCCAACAGTACTCTTACGCATAACACAAAGGAGTTCATTTCACCTATTTACAGGAGAAAAAACTCACAGGATAAACAGATTTGGAAATGATGTGAAAATGCAAAATGGATTTAAGTTTTTCTAAGATGTTCAAGTATTGAATATAGTAGGATATGAAACTATGACTTTTACATTTGGAGAAAGACCATACGACATACTGAATAAAGGGATTGGTTTATTTTGCACTGGATTACAGAGGGTACTACTTCATTTTCTAGTAGAGAAACTTATTGACACTGGATAAGGCAATTCCAGCAAGCTTGAGAATTCAGTATTGGGCCAAAACTAAATCTCCATGTTTGGATATAACCACACACTGACAACATTCAGGTCTGAGTAGTTTAATAATCTTTACTTCTTATAGTGGGCCAAGTTCAGATTCAGAAAACTCTTTTTGCAGATGCAAACTTTTGAGCTAAGATCTGCAGTGAAAGGTTTGGGTTTCTTTTAATACATCATCCCTATTGGGTTACTTACAAGTCATCTGCAAGAAACTCAAGTTTGCTGTTATTAATAAAGGGGTTTTGAGAAAGTATTACCAGGCAACAATCATTACTGAAGTGTGCTGGACTACTGAAGTATGGGACTGCAGCAATAGAAGGTTGTTACAGAAAACCACAGTGGTAATCAGCTAGTGCAGTAGTTTGTAGGGAATGGTCTTAAATCAATGATGTAGTTCCATATAAAATGTGAAGAAAAACCCCTGGATTATTGGTATTTTTATTGGTGACATGTGACCTGTTTTATGCACTGTATATTTTCATCCTGTAATCCTTTGCTTCACCAGGTCCTGCATCAGTAAATCACTCAAAACAGTCATTCACTTCACTGGCAGAAAGTTACCAGCAAGAATGGCCATCATTTAATCCTGGCAGCAAATTAAAACATCTCGCTTCTGATCTAGAGAAAAGCAGCTTCATTACATAAAGCCAGCCAGATTACCAACCCAGCCCTCCATAAGTAATTCAAATGGAAAAATGAGAGAAAAGAGGTACTAAGCAGCCAGCCCACATTGCTCCTTTGTTTACTGTAAGCTACAGAAGCAGAGATGACTGGATGAACCTTTGGTTTTTGTTATCTATTCTTTAGGAAGTCCTTGTTTTCATGGGTCAAAATCTCTCCTGACAGGGTCCATTCAACTGATAATCATCAGTGTGGGCCTCAGTAAGCCATGGGGTATCTTAAACCCTAAAGGGATGCTTAGCATATTCTGAAAGGCTAAGCCATCAGGAAACGTTTTTAGCAAACGTCACTCAGGTTTCTCGAATATAACCAAACTGATCCTGGTTCTAAAAATCAGATATTTAAGAGATCCAAAAAAATAATGCATAACCATTTCAAGTCAGGATAACTTCATAAGGAAGAGATATTGTAGTTGGTGACTGATTTTGACAAAGCTGCTCTGAAATAAAACAGATTTTCCAGCACAAACTACATCTAATTTGTTCAGTCCTAGTCAAACATTAGAGTATAAGAATTTGAGCATGGAGAGATGCAAGACAGTCTGTGAGCTTGGAGAAAGATGCTAAGAGTTACAACTGAGTAAGCTCATGTAAACTTGGTTAGATTCAAAGAACAATTTTTTGCACCAAATTTTTCAAATTCCAATAAATTTAACTGCCTTGTTTGAAATTTTTATTCCCCTTGCACAAAACACCATCTGCTTTTACTGTATGAAATGCCACAGTCCATTCCTGGCAAAAAATGGAGTCTGTGGAAAAATAATGGAGAAATATATTTTTTAAGAGTATCTGGTCAGCATATTTAAATGCTTTATTTTCCTTACTACCTTTTTAAATCATCATATCCTTAAGTTGATTTTAAGTGAAATCAGAAAACAGATCTGTTTAAATTTAACGAAGTAACCCCTCATGGATGGTGAAATGACTTCCTAAGTACATTTTATGTTCTTTTGGTTCTTGAGCTTTTCATTTTCCACAAATGGAACAGATTTACATGAGCTCACATGACAGCTCTGGCTTGGTGAGAAGTGACCATGGCTGCCAGAGAGACTGCTTAGCCTTTAGGTACCTCAGCAAGGTAGTACTGTATGTTTAATAGAACTAGGTGTAAAGTGATGGTCTTTTTTCACTGTTTATTGCTAAGCCAACCTACTATAAAACATTGATCTCTCAGATACAGGAGACACATGACTCCCATGCCACTAGGTCCAGTAGGCTTAACCTGCTGAACTCAAAGTGCTAAAAGGACTTAAAATGTAATCATTAGTAGATTTTTGCAAGCAGCTGGTAAAACAAGACTTCTAGGCAGTCAGGGTGCTTTAATTTATTTCTTAATCCTGCCAAATCAGCAGAAAAGTATTTTAACTTAGTCCCACTTGGCAGACAAAAGGTAGGATTCCAAGAGAAAGCATCCATGCAGGTGGAAAATGATAAACTCTGTGTAGTGGTGCCTATCAGCTCTGAGGTCCACATTTTTAATGTTTCTCTGGAGGCACCAAAAAAAAAAAAAAAATTTCTATACCTTGTTTTGGCTCAACCCTGATAGAAATAAACTATTACTTTTTTCAAAGCACCAGCAGTGTTCTGCTCAGTCTTTCCAGCCTCTATTAAATCCAGCACATTGTACTGAGACAAAAGAGATCAGCGAACTTCCCCTTCTTTCCTGCCCATCCAAGTCAGAGCTCGTTTGTCAGCAAGAGTTATTGCTCTAACAACCAACTTACAAGTCACCCATTTGTTGCAGTCACTTTTCACATTAAGGGAAGACATGGCAATGGGCAGCCTTTACAACCAGTTTTCCTATTGTTTAAGCTTGACCCTGCCAGTGTTTGCACACAAGATGTCAGGGTAAATGATAAGGACTGCACCTTTGAAAGCAAACAAAAAACCTTCCACCCATACAAATATTTTTTTTCTTGGTTAGTACTTCCTTTACAGATTTTTGGGATACTGAAATACATCATGAACCTGATTTCTTGACAGGTCATCCCTAAATGTACAGGAAAATCTGTGGTGCTTGTTAACTAGAGGTAATGACTAGACTGCAGTGATTGCTGTACATGCCACACACTTATTTTCATTATCTCATTTAGATGACCTGTTTAATTGAATGCAATCTACAGACTTGATCTCTTGCCATGCAGTGCACACAGGAAATCCTGGAATAACATCCAAAGACTGCATTGGACTGAAAGTGAAAACCTTTGGTTTAACATGCTGCCAAATCTTTTAAAGCAGCAGAAACTCACAAAAAACCCCAGCCCTTAGAGCCCCTGAGATCATAATGTGCAACTCTGGCTGACTGGGCTGATATTCGAGTTAATTCTTATTAATTAAATGCAGTATTACTTGACTGGCTGGCACCTAATATGAACCTAAAAAGTAACATGCAGTGACACTTAAAGAAAACTTGTAAGAGGAGTAAGAGAGAGGGCATGAGAATAAATATATTGAAAGTATTCTCCAGGGAGGTTTTGTTATATTCCTCTGTTAAAACATTACAAAAGATCTCCAAGCTATTTGCTTTCAACACTAAAAAAGCCCTGACCAAAATGCATATCATGCTTTTAATATCCTCACTTGGAGTGGGGTTTAACTGCCAAAATTTCCTGAGTGGCTACAGAATTCATGGATGCAGGTTCATTAAGTCTCATCCGTTACACCATACAATTTGTTCAGCTGGCAAACAGAGGTGTTTCTCAGTTTCAAATCCACAAAAATCTGGCAGTCAAGTCAAGCCTTACCACCTCATGTGCCCAACAAGCACTCTGCAAACCAATGTGGTTTTTCAGATGTTGCTGAAGGCATATTCTAACCACAGCTGATGTTACAGAGATAGAGCTAGCAGTATAATTTGGCTTGTGTTACTTTTATTGTCAGTGATGATGCATAAAATAAAAAGAGCTCTCAAGCACTTGGGGAGGTTTTAGCTTGGAAAACTGAAAGTTTTCAGCTGAAAAATGGGTAAATGCAGTAAGTATTCAGTGGGAAATAGTAAATACAGGCTCTGATAAAGTGATTATTAGAGTCACATTTTAAGGACAGAATTGTTCCTTCAGGTAGTGTCATCTCCAGCTACCAAAACCTACTCATAGGTCTTCATTAACAGCTTCTTTTATGGATTCAAAGCCACAGGCCACCCAGTATTTGAAGAAAAGTTTCCATACTTGGAAAATGTATGCAACATAAGATTACTGTACTGGTTATCAGGATTTTAGACTTCACAAAAATTTGCTGCTGTTATTGGAATATAGTCTCATTATCTATCAGAACAATTACCTACTCAGTAAGAAGGTGATACAAACAAAGCCCAGAGTCTGCAGTGAAAGGGAATTAAAAAAGCTATTTTTTCCATTCACACATAGAAATATACTTGCTCAAAAAATTATACTTTTTTAGAGGTACATTCTGCTAGTTCAGTCCTCTTTTTTAATTATAACAAGGAGCTACTCAGAATTGCTATCTTCTATTTTAGTAAAAGCCATTGATTTTGGAGTGCATTTACACAGAAGTCAGTCTGGTAAATTTTTGTAATTATGAGAGTAACTGTGAAGAGTGGAGCTGAAATATGGACCACTTCAGATACCTGATTTTGTTTTTTACACTACGCTATCTAAGGACCCAGTTTACTTCGCAGCACTGAATGTGTGCCTGGACTTTTGCTTCAGGCCCCTTCCCAGTCAGAATGATCGTGATCCCAGGCTCAGAGGCAGATCACCTCCTTTGTGAATGGCAGCAGAAACCTCCAAGGTCCCCAAGACTGGACTGTGGATGTTTTCCTGAAGCAGCTAGACAGGTCAGCCCTGTTTTCAAATTCTTTAATGTTCTATATTTTCACACCTGAAAATGGCTTTTAACTGATCAAGTGCATTGGATTTGTTTTTCTCTGAGTAAGAAAGAAGAGAGGAAAAACTGGAACAGGAGCTGCTGAGTGATTTGAAGACAACCAGAGCTGAAGGACACGAGAAATATAGCAGAGATGGCAATAGACTAGTCCTGGTTTTGTCACCCAAAAAGGATATAAGAATTTAAATTTTATAATACAGGGTATACTAAATCTCATACCTTAGCAACTGAAATTAACATCACAACTGGAATTTGTTAGGAAGCATAAAATTGCATTTGAAACAAATGTCTGTAGGCACATATGTACAATTTATATATCCTAATACATATTTAATACAGAGACTGCTTCTTGCAGTTAGGATTATAAACAGTTCACTTAGAAGTGCCAGGATTTAACAGCAGAGAGAAAGCAGGAACAGAGAACATGTAGGACTCCAGGATTAATACCTTCTAAACCAGACCTGACTGATGCTCTCAGGTCAGCATACATAGTTCACATGCAGCACTTTTTTATGAGATGGGACATTCCTCAAGAATGTGAGAAAAATGAGGTAGTCAGCAGGCTGGACCAGAATTATTTCATATAGAAATTAAACAAACTCAGCCCAGCTCTGACTACCTCCTTTACAACTGGGCTACACAGTCATAATGACTGCACAAGAATTTGTGAGGAGGAAAATTAGACTGAAGCTCCGCATAATAAAGTGGAGTTCAATGGCACAGGAAGCCTCAGGCAATGAATGTCTTAGAACAAAAACGATCACTTATTAAAAAATTGCTAAACTGTTTCTATTAGCACTATGTATGATTTTCTACCAGTACAGCAGAAATTTTGGCTACAAAATGAAATGTGAAACTCCTCCTGCCTGCCAATTTTAATCAAATGTAGAGCTCAGCCTGAACAAACACAAGGCTGAAATGATGCTGATGGAAGTGAAACTGGCTGTCTCCCATTAAAGGCCTGCAGGCTTTTTTTTGTTAAGGTTGTATGAAGGCTTGGAGTCCTATCTGACTCCTTACTGGGTCTGGATGACTGGGCACCTTCCCAAAAATACCTTCTCACATCTTTAGCTTTACAGGGAGTTTCATCCCTTCCTCCTGCTGAGGCCACAATATCCTCTGCATTCGTTACCTGATGGCTGTGTTATTAACAGCCTCCTGCTTCCCAAGCCAAATGTAAGACAACGTGCCGGCTCCAGATGTGGCAGAAGGAGGCCATCTGCCCTGTGCCTGCCTTAGATCACTGTAATCACTTCAGGCCAGTGTTCAGCTCCTTTTTTTCAGCTCCAGGTAATTCCTGATGCCAGTTTACAGCCTTTGGAGAATGAAGCCCTGATGCAGTTGCAAACCACTGAGGCTCACAACAAAGCCTTTGAGACCCAGGTTCAAAAGATTTTTTGAAGGCAATCCAGCATTGTAAAAACCTTTCTGTGAACATCAGCTGAATACAGAATCTGATCATCTTTAGAAAATAAAGGAAATCTTCCTCCTGGAGAACGCTTAGCATCAGACGCACTGATTGCTTCAGGTTTCAAACTCTTTAATTTGCCTTTTCAAAAAGCTGCTCAGGCCAAGTTTTGACCCCCCCCAAAAATTAAGGCAGAAATGCTAGATAGTGAAAAAATTTAGTAGTTCTTTCACTAGAACTGCAGACTCACATTCAGGGTAAATGATGAAGGCCAGAACTCACCAGCTTCAGGCCATGGTTCAATGGTACAAGTTCAGCTTTATATTTCTAACTTCTAACACCATAGAGAGATGACAAAAATCACTGGTCTGGTGTAAACCCACTTGAGCAATGCAACTTCTGATGAATTATCTTTGCAACAACAGGCTTCAAACTTAATCAGGTACCAACTTTCACCACAGTGCAAGGCATAAAACTATCAGGAAAGCATACAGCCAGAGTAAACTCTGTATCATGTGCTCTGCCAGATTTGACAGAAAAGTGATCCTGTGCCCTGATTTTGGTCCAAATTTCACTGCTAGATAACAGCAGTGTTCACGGCTTCAACAGCAATGCTTGTGGAACTACCACTTACCTTGCAATCCTTTATTTTTTCATCATGATTTAACTTCTGCTTAATTCAAATCTTCTTGTTGCTACTGCCCAAGTGTTGTGCCTCAGTCTGGCTGTTCTTCCTTCCCCTGTAATCCCATGGCCTGGGGACAGAGGGTGGTCTTCCCCTGTAGCAACAGCAATCTGGGGCAAGGTCCCCCTCCTGAGAGCCATGTACCGTGGATGCTGTAGGTGCTCACACCTCCTCAGCGTGTGGGGTAACCCCAGGGCAGGCTGTGCAGCACAGGCTGTGATTGCCATATGTCCCCCTCCCTGATAACCCTCCTGAGGCATTGAAGTTCAAGGTACTGTGTTAGCTGAGCACTTGAGATCTTCAGATGAATGGTGTTTCAGGACGATGGTTATCTTCAGCATTTTTAAAATTCTAATGGTACCAGTTCTGTGTAGCTGACTAACATGGGCTTTGCAGCAGTGCCTGAAAATGGGTAGCAGTGAGCAGTACTCTGTTCAGACTGCCAGACAGCCAGAAATCCTGAAAAAGCATCAAAAGGAATCTGCAAATTTGTCCCAGAAAAATTTCAGGTAGAAAACCAGGAAATGTCTGTGGAAAAACAGACATATGGGAGCTCTAGTTCTTCCATAATCTTCCAGTAGATGAAGTCTGGGCAAAGAATTCAACTTCTCATAGGGTGGAGTTTTATCAGTTTATTAAAATAGTTTAATGATGTGTGAAACCTGGCCTGGTCCCACCTAGTCCTTCTCACCTAAAAGCTACTCATAGAACAGGCTCCCCTTGTATGTGTATAACAAAAAGATGGCTCATAGAAGAATGAGCAGAGAGCATTTATATGTACCTGTGAATCCTTGGTGTGAAGATACCATATAAGTACATATGCATACAGAGGTGAAAATTGCAATGGGTTATGGGTTTCTTCAAAAAAAAAAAAAAAAAAGAATACTTATAGCCATGGGTCAATTCACATGGCTTTGCAAAAAAAAAAAAAAAAAAAAAAAAAAAAAAAAAAAAAAAAAAAAATCTAAATTATATGTTTGAAAAGATTCACTTCAACAGACAAAGTACTGGCTTCACTTCCAAGATCTGAATTATTATTTTAAAGCAGCTGTCTACCAGAGCTGAAGTTACCTTAACAAAGGGGCTGACTGAAGATACAGCTCTCGCTCATCTTCCAACGTACTGAAATAAATAAAATATCTAACAGAGAGGACTGCAAAATGGGTTATTTTACACTACTCACATTTTCAGGTGAGAGGCTGACAAAGCCTTTACCTTAGTGGCTAATTGATAATGTCAGTTTTACTGGAGTAAGATAGACATACAGATTATAAAAGACTTCTAGCAGAGAGACCAGGAGGTAGAACAGGTAATAGAGAAGGAAAAACAGAAAAGCTTGGTTTATTGAACTTAGATTATGTCAGTTGTTCAATATTTCTTAGTACTGTAGGTTCTTCTTTATTCCTTCTGCAACAAGAGGCCAGAACCCTTCAAGAAGTAACTCAAAATGGCAAAAGTAACATTTTTCTTTACTTCTACCTGGCAAATTTTCAGAGAGATACATTTTCTGGACGGAAACTTCCTGCCTGGATCGGCTGTTCCTTAGTATGAGTAATGAGCAATCCATTCATCTTTAGGGTTAGCAAGTTTTCCATTTCATCCTCTTCCCTCTTTAAGTGCATGATTTAATTCACAGCACATAAACATTTATGCAGAAACCTTGTAAAAGCAAACCCATACCCAGTATTTTGGGCATATATATATGAGAAAACTACAGGCAGGTGGAGAAACTCAGTTAAAACAAACTCATATCCCCTGTTTGTTCACAGTATCTAATCTCTGTATCCTCTGTCCGTACAAAATTTACATTACTCTCCTTCCTTTTTTCTCTTTCACACATAGAAATTTCACACTTGGCACTGCTTAGAGATAGAGCTGCTACGTACCTCAGAGGAAATTTGCTCCTGAGACAAATATGAGCTCTGGGAGAGGTTGCTTTATCAACTAGGTTGTAGGCCTAAAACTTGGTATGTTCCACCTTCAGGTCCCTGTGCTGCTTCCAACCCTGATCCCCGTCACTTCAGGGATGCTGAGCTGCAAGAGCTGAGTGGTGTACGGGGAAGAAGTGGCTCATGGTACTTGAATACCCAATATTTATCTCAGTTCAGAAGCACCTGCCTTCCTTTTGGAGGATGCCTGAAATATTTTTAGCTTTCTTTATCCTCTTTTCAATGAAGCCTTTGGGTTTCCTCTTTCTCCTCAGAGCTGAGTCTGTGGCATCTCACTGCAGGGCAGGTGTAAGACCTGAATGCTGAGATATGCAGGAGGGGCTTCAGATGGCAACACTGCAATGACTGTGTGGCCAGGTGCTTGCCCTTTCTGCACTGCGAGATGCAACAAATTTTACAGTTCAGAAGAGTGGGGCCCCTTTTTGTGCCTCGGAGTGTGAGTATTCAACCACCTTTCCTGGGTTTTTCCTTTGCCTCCTCATAGGTTTGCAACCTCATTCTACAACCAGTGCTCTTGGGCCAGAGGTAGTCAATCTTACCCTGCAATTCCAGCATTTGGGGAGCTTTTCATGGATTTTTAGTGACTGTCTTAATTTAGTCTGCAGCTAAACATGCAGCTATCCTGAACGAACACTTATATGCTCTCTCCCAACCCTTAAAAAAATCAACCGTCCCTTGCCATAAGTAAATGTGATTTCCTTTCCTATTCCCCAAAATCTACCCACAGAAGTGATGCTTACTTGGTGCAAGCAGAGGGTAGTGGCAGCAAGAGCCCTGAGCTGCAGGCAGAGCTGTGAGGCAGAGCAAAGCAGTGCTTTTTCAATGAATACTCACTGAGCCAAGAATACTTTAAACACTCCTCCTCCATCACCTTTCCTTAAAATTGAGATTATTAATGAGTCACACTTACATTCATATTCTTCAGAGCACTGCTGTAGAGAGAAACAATAGCCAGGTCTCTCTCTCCTTCCTCCTGGGTGGGCAAGCGGCACAATACTAAAGCATTATCACATCAACTGCTGGGCTAAGAAGCTTGACCCAAAGCCCTGTGCCAGTGAATTATTTTCCCTTGACATATGGCTTAAGGCTGAAGGATTTGAACACTTAATTGGTGCATTTTCTGCAAGGCTTTAAAGGCTTGGCAAGGTGAGATTCCTGCTAATCAGTGATACAGCTGGGAAACAGCTCCTGCTGTGCATCACCAGCAGCCTCCACCTACACGAATTTATTGATCCCCTGGAGCTCAAGGGACTTGTATTATCTGAAGGTGTTAAATTCATTTCTAAGTGAAGCTGTCCAAAGATTGTGTTTCAAACATCCTTCATAAGTTGTATTCACTGAGACATGTAACAGCATTGATCTGTTAATGTATGTGAAAAAGGACACCATGACCTTCTCTCTCACATTACTGTCAAGAAGGCTCTTTGTTAACTAAGAAAACAAAACAAATTCCCTAAAAGTTTTTGCCTTTTCCTACAGAAGTTACCTCAGCCCCTCATTACAAGGAAGCATTCACAAAATTAACATATTTACATCACTTTTTTTGTCATTGAAACCATCATCCCCCTTCCAAAAATACTTCCATTCTAAAGGTGGGTCATTTGATGAGAAATCTGGTAAAATAAATCATTCATTATTGACACTTCTGGAAAAGAGTTACTCAGAACATTCATTCCTCATTTTAATCCTGTCATTTCGCTGTACTTTGGCCTCTGACTTGCAAAACCCTGGTTTCTGTAATAGTCCTTACATTTTTCCAGTATTTTACTTTCTCTGAAAAAACTTCTTTAAAGAAATTCCATTACTTCCATTCTTACTGATTTACCAGTTCTATCTCACCAGCATCTGTGTAAAACTACTCTTCACTAAGCTCCTGTGAGCTGGAAGGACTTCTGCACATGAAGAATTTGCAGGACAGACACATTATTGTTGTTATTCTGCTTTTCCAAGAAAAAATATTTTTCACAACGATGCAGCCAAAAATTGTATTTTTTATGACTCGACAATGAAACTAAAGGGAGCAGTTACTGTTCCCATCAGAGAGAAGAGGCTCTCCCTCTAAGATAACTGTATCCAGCCACAAACTGACAACTACTCTTACTCATGAAAGATGTTGTTCCCACGGGGCATACCCCTGCAATCACACTCACTCACACCCACTTAGAAATAAAATGATACATTCTTGAAGTATTAGGGCTGCTTTGGAAGGCATTCTGCACACATTTGTTGTAACTGAATAAAGTCAATCTAATTTAATTATTTTAAACACATAAGCACAGAAGAAGGAAGCAAAGGTTGGAAACGTTCAAGGAATGCATATTTAGGGCCTTATTTCCAAAAATCTAGGTATCAGTATAAGTGCAATTTTAATATTTTTGATTCATTTAAATTCCATTAGCTCCTCTTCTCCTTTCCTCTGTAAACACATGTCAAATTTAGAAGATGGCACAAAATTCCTCTGTCCACTTTCTTCACTTACCTCCATTGGACAGCAATTTTATTAAGTTTTGTAGACTTCAAGCCTGCTTTTAGTCCTGCCATCATATAGAAGTCATGTGAGAGCCAGAATAAGATGATCCTCACCCACAACAAAGACAGACATAACACTGCTTCTCTTTATTCTCTATTTACACCAGCATCACCCATGGCTTGCAGCACCTCTCTCAAATTTGTAAATGCCAAAGACCTTCTAACAGGCTCAGCTTCTTAAAATATCTTTGACAACTTAATTAACTTTGCACTCTGGCATCTCAGGACTGTCAATTGTAACGTAGTTCGAAGATCAATTAAAAGATCAGTTCCTTTTCTGTGCATATGGGAAAGTATTTTTACACTAGCAAATACCAATTTACACTCATTAAGTTCTGTGAATAAGCCTTCTGACACACCAGGGGTCCCATTGAAACACACTCTTCACAAATACAGTAGGTGTAGTGTTTACCCATTGCTTAACTGTGCTGAATAAGCTCTTTGACAAACAAAAGCTTTCTTGCTGGCCCCAGTTATCAGAAGGTGCATTACATGCACTCTGCTGCCATCATTCACCACCTTTTCTCATTGTCCTACCAAAAAATCTTTAATTAGCAAACTTTCCAAACCATTAGAACTAAATCTGTCTGTGCAGCAATGGAGTAAAACCACTGGCATGAGCCGCTGTAGTTCACTGGTTTCGATTTTGTGCATCTATCATAATCCCAATGCATCTTGCATAGCCCCAGTATCCCTTAGTTTGTACGATTTTCTGCTTTTACATTATGGGTAGTAAATGTTCAGGGTCTCATGTCAGGGCAGTGATGCAATCCGGCAGGGCAGCTGGCTTGGCAGAGCTGGGTGCTGCTGGGGCAGCCCTCTGCAGCCAGCTCAGCCTCTCTCCCTGCCCCTGGGACTGGTCAGATTCCACCTGGGTGGGAGCCATTTGCTGTAAGTGCACATCCTTGTATTGGTAAGCTGTACCTGGGAACTGTGTGCTTCCCTGCAAAGGGGTTCTCATGGCGTGCTGTGTGTTATAACAGTCGTGTGTCCTCTCTTGGCAATGAATTTCTGTCTCACAAAGGTTAATTTCTAACCCAAAGTGCAGGAATATCAAAAGGGATAACCTTTTAGACTCTCCCATGATTCACACCATATTATGTTTATTAGTGCATTTGAGTTTTGGAGAGCAAATGAAGACCTCAGTGGTGACATTGTGGGGGTTCATGTGCTTAGGCCTTTACTGCAGACGTGTAAAATATCTATTGTCCACCTGAGGGTTTAATTTTGCTTTTGTCACAGGCTCTGTGATGCACATCTCTGACATTTCAGTTTGCTACACTGTGCTAAGTCCTGCAGTCTCTTGACTTCTCACCCATCTCACACCCTACCATCGGCTACAAAACTAGAACAAAGCTTGAACATGACAAACAAATGAAGCTTGGGAGCCAGAAGAAAGAAGTCAGAAAGCAGATTTTTTGCTGCAATACACTTTTCCTGCAAGCCCTATAAATTTTTTTTGACCAGCTAAAGTTGGACAAGATGGTCATCTTGTACTCCGCAGAGCTTTTATGTGCATCTGTCTAAAGGTGTATAAACAAATGCATACACACACCTATCAACATATACATGTGTGTGTGTGTGTACTCACATATATAAATAGAATGTGCAGACACAAGAGGATTTTATAGTGCTGTGATGGGATAAATGAGCCTGACACTGATATGAAAACCTGGAGTAAAATTAGACAGTGTTTGAATGAGCAAAAAATGAGATGCTGGCCCTTCCAAACAAGTCATGCATCTTCTTTACAACACAGAGATATGTACTCACTATCTTTCACTTAAGCAGTGGGAAAATTACTTGGAAGTATTTTAAGAAAAGGAGAAAGGGAAATTCAATTTTATTTGTTTATGTTTCTCTCTGTAAAACCCTAAATATCTTGAATCTAACTATATGAGGTCCGAAGAAAGCATAAAAACTTCTAACAATGATCTAAACCAGATTTTAATGTATATAAAAGGGTCAGCTACTAGAGACTTTTCCAGAGTTAGATTTGAAGTTTATATGTTTTGCTGGACACCTAACATAAGCTCTTCAAAGCTGCAGGATTTCAGACTTTATAGTTGTAACACATGTAATGAAAAGGGAAGTGCTCCATAATAATTTCTGAGTAGTATTTGATAATGCTGTAATTGCAATGTTTACTGCCTGAATGTATTGCTTTGGTTATTGGATCTAGAAGGAAAAAAAAAATAGCTCAAGAGAGGCCTCTTGGGGGTGTCAAGAGAAGCCAGGCTGCACAAATCATTGACAAAAGATAATACTTTTTGGAGTCTACACACCTAAATTTTTTTTTTCCCCTGTGAAGGCTTCATTCCTATTGATAAAAGAAACAGTTCTTTGAGTGTAGTAGGCTGTCTGCTCTTTGTAAACCATTAGTCAAAACCTTCCAAAGGAAAGACCTGCAAGTTTTCAAGCTTTTTTCTGCTTCAAGCTTTCCAAGCCTTTCAAGGCTTGGTACGGTAAACATGCAAGATACAGGTCAAGGTAGCTTTCTGCCTAGGCTAGGACTGCAGACACTGCCATTTCGGGTACTCAAACCGGCCAGAAAGAGCTCCTGTCATGACAGAGACATATTCAGATACTAAAAAGTTTTACTGTGGGTTTTACTGGGGTGGGGGTATGTGCTTTGGTTGAAGGACTCTCTAGGTACATCTATACTATTCTCAGAAGCAGATTTGGCAGTAGCTATGAAGAAAGCCACTTTCCTGCTCTGTCTGTCCCTGCTGTGGAGTCAGGCCATCGGCATCCCTGCTGAAGCATCCCCGGCTGAAACAGTCCCTGATGCCCCTTCCACAGCCAGATTGCCCTGAGCCCCACTTGGGCCACTCTTGTGAAATACGACTGCAGGAAATCTTCTGTGTCTGTGGGTTTTATTACCTCTACTCATGGAGGACAAATACATTCAATATTTAACATTTCCTATATGTTAGAACCAGCTCTGTTACAGCAGTACAAGAAGGGCAACTGGCTGACCTCACAGCTGGTTTTAAAGACAAGAAGCCAGGCAGCCCTCTCTGCCCTACATCATAGCTTTCCTCTATTGCAGAGCAAAACAAGTCACCCAGTGTGCAGATGGGAGGAGTTCACCTGAGTTGAATTTTGGCTCTTTCTATTGCAAACAGGCTGTGCTTTGTGCAGGTTTCTGCTCAACTGCAGGAGAAAAAGCTTTCTTCTTTAGAACATTTGACATTAAAAAAAAACCAACAAACAAAATAAGAAAGACTTTTTAACTGATTGCCCTATGAAAATGTCTCAGGACTGTACAAACAAAGAAAAAGTTGGGGGGGTTACTTTTTTTTAATATCATGCAAGTCTTGAGATATTATGAAGCCAGATGTGCAGTGGAAACCTAGACAGACCAGACATTGGACATACAGTATTTTTTCTGAGTCTTTGCCCACAGAGTTTCCTTGCAACTACTAAACAAGGGTCTTGAGAAAACAGAACGCTCAAACAACCACATTTTGTTCAGAAAAATATAACTATTTAGAAGGGTTTTTCTCTTTTGTTTTCTTTAAGCAATCCAATCTAATTCTTTAAAGGAATTATATCTTTCAAAACTCTTTGTTGTCTGTAAAACAGAGTTCTGCCCATCACAGTGGGAGGCAGACATGAGTTTCCTGGCTGTGTCTGACTGTCGCATATCACACAAGGATGCAACAGACTTCTGAAACAACCCAAAATGTCTATATTGCAATAGCTCTAATTTTCACATCCTTGGCTGATTTTGTCATTTGTTCTTGATTATACAGCCTGCAAGTGTAGGTAGCTGCCATAGCAGGAGTCACATAAACATTGTGGCTCTACACTGCAGATACTGTCAAATACAGGCCCAGCTCCCTGTTTTGTCTTCAAAATAAAGTGTGGTATAATTTCCTTGCCCTTGGGGATAATCAGTCCCTCCTTTTTGCATACTGCAAAATGCAGATTTCTATTGGTCTAACCACAGACATCTGTTGTTAGAACAGAAATAAACAAAAGTAGCACAAAGATGAATGAGACTGGTTGAAGATATATTGTAAATATTCCCCCCAAGGGGCTTTGTTTCTTGCCTGATGATGTTCTTTTCTACTACTGCTATGGAGCTTGCAGGTGAAAAGTGTTTTCCAAAACAAAGCTTGTCAACAGGAGGAGGGCCCAGGAGAATCCTGAGTCTTTACTTCCCTCTCAGGAACAAGTCATAGCCCTCTTGACCACAATCATTGACCACTGGAATAATTTCTTTAGATTTGAATTGAAATTAAAAAGTAGCATCTCAGTGACATGAAAAGCAGGCCACTATTTCAGTATGCTTACACAATCAGATGGGTTGCACATACAGATATCTGGGGATCATTGCAGCAGAGATCAGCTTGCTTTGTCCTTGAAAGGGAATATTTTTTGAGAAGAAATGTATTAAGAACTGCTATTAATGGAAACACACACACAAATCCCTAGACTGCAAACAGTGCATCAGGGTCACATGTCTCTGTGTTTTATTTCAGTCACTTACTGATCAGGGAAGATCTTGTGTTAAAGACGTGAGGAGGACTCAGGCATTTGGTGTCTGGTGGGTGACACAGACTGCTCTGTGTTCCTGATGCAGTGACTTTTGAACTTGCTGTGCTTGCGTTTGCTGGAGTTCATGCAGAGCAGGGGGTCTAACTCATGGGTCATACTTGCAGTATGCTGATTAAATTTTTTCTGGTTTTTTGGTCCCTTTGTCTATCCCCATCAGTTTAATGTTAATTTTCTTCTCACAGGAGTGATGTGAGGCTATTGCCTCGATGCATTGATGCGTGTTATATTTGTCATATAAGTAAAATAAAAGACAAACACAGAAAGACTAGAAAGTAAGGCAAAAATAGAATAGCCCAAATACACCAATTCAAAACTGAATCTGAGAGTCAATAACTCTGGCATTTTATCTTAATTTCCCATCTGAATTTTAGTTGAATATATAGATGATTTTCAAGAGATCTATACTCTAATATTTCAAATTGCTGAGAAAAATCATAGGTAACATCATGGAAGAAGATGATGGAAGACTTTTTGAGGTTTTTTTTTTTTTTAATCCACAGAAAACTGTTTCTCCTAGTAGGCCTTTTTTCATATACTAAATAGAAATCATAGTCAACATGTAAATTTATCTGATGTCACTCTGAGTTAGAGCACAGAATTTTGCCAAAGACAGAAGATAAAATTGGCAGTGTACCTATGTCCAATTTCCTATGTGCTTTTCATTTATTTCAAGGAGAAAATAAGGGAGTTCCTTATATCTGCTTTTAAAGTGGACTGTCGCCAGGCCAGTTCTGCTTTACCCTGCTTCTCTTCCAGCTTGTGCATTTATCTCTTTAGCTTTCTGAGGCATGTTGTCTCTCTTTGTACTGATAAGAATAATCCACTGATCCTCCTTCCTTTCCCTGCAGTATTCATGCAGAGCCTAGTATAAACTGACATCCATATGGCATTTATCCCATTGAATGGCACTTGGAGCAATGTGGGACTGTGGGAGGACAGGTCAGCTGGACAGCCCTTGGGGCAACCACACTGACTCTTGCCACCAGAACTGCTGACTGCTGTCACAGCACAGTGTAATCATATTTTACAATGTCATCCTTTAGACCTTTTATGCTGGACACACTAAGCAGTTTACACCTTCTCCTGGGCTACAATCCACCAGAGATTGTACATGTGCATTTTAACCTAATTTCCAGGTGAAAAAAATTTCCGACCTGACTCATGAAACTTTTGGTGAGGTGGGGGAGACTTCATAAACAACAGAAGAATCTGAAAGAAAAAAAAATTTAGGTAGAAAGCCCACTGAAGGTCTCAAAGTTGTTGGCATCTGTCTGATCATCTGTGTAGAGAGACTTCATCTATAGGGGTCAGTCCTACCCTGTTGTAACAGTGGGAAAATTGAAAGCTGAAATATTGTCGGGAAAGGCCAACTGGATGCTCTGATTTCCTCTCTAGATTTGCTGACTTGCTCTCTGATATATTGCTCTATTTGAGTGCTTTGTGGAATTCCAGTCAGTATGGAAGGCACCATTTTAAAGTCTGGGAATCAGACCTGGTTGCAATTGTAGAGACTTCAGCAGTTCCCATTTAATGCATTCCTTAGGAAGCCAAAGATTATTTTCTTTTTACCCTCCCTGCAGTAGGCATTTTCATCAGGGAGCTAAAGCAGTGAATTCAAATCTACAAGACTTCCTGTGTACCATGCTATACTGGAGGATAGAATATTTTGAACTTTGTATGAAATTCAACTACAATTAAAATAAGGAGAGAAACCTGAGGAAAAACATTAAAAAATCCCTGTCTCATAAGTATATAATGAGACTGTTATTCAGAAGGTCCTAAAATAAAAAAAGTAGCAGCAATTTGTCCACTGCTATTTCTCAACTATTAAGAAAGCCTGTAACATTTATTTCTACTGCCTTGAAAATCCTAAGAATTTTCACTGCTTAATGGCATTGTCAAATCACACTCAATTGCAGCACAGCACTAGAATGTGCTTGCAAGCCACTGTTGTTTCCAGTCTTGATTTCAACATTCTGCTTACAAGCACTTCATTATGAAAAGATGTGGAGCACATAAAAAAAGAACATTTTTATTTTCTCATAGGGGATGTGTGTTTTCTGTCTATCCTCATGCTCACAAAAGGGCAGGGGAATTAGCACAAGAGGAGAGAGAAAATCTCAACAACAGATTGCTATAGATCCAAACATTCTAAACTACCTGTTTACCCAGAAAACCATTTTGTGAGACAGTTCCACTGTCTATTTTTTAGAAGTGGATGAACAAAGACAACCTGTTTGCACAATCAGCTGACAAAACCTGATTTCAAAAGTTCAGAGACAGAAAATCTTTCAAAACTGGAATTTATCGAGACATATTGTGAGTAGACCAAATCAGTCTCTGATCTTCAAAGTTAAAAATTAATGAGATCACTCTTACACTTAAATTAAACAACTGGTAAATACTTGAAACATTTGGGATAAAACATCCCCAACAAACAACAAAACAAAAAACCCCCACACCTTGTTTAAGGTGCAGAGTTATTTTAGACCATGCTTGTAACTCTGCAGTTCTCATTTACAGTATCTGCATCCCATGGACCT
The DNA here is from genome assembly GCF_000738735.6 of Corvus cornix cornix. NCBI lineage: Eukaryota > Metazoa > Chordata > Aves > Passeriformes > Corvidae > Corvus > Corvus cornix. The sequence goes on from NC_047056.1 coordinate 23,892,678, forward strand.
TTCCTTACATACCTCTACAGCTAATCAGACTGTGCCCTAAACAGACTTCTACTCACAAATATAACCACCTTAAATCCCACTGACTGTTATTTTAAAAAACCCCCCTTGTTTCTTCTCTTCTTTCTAATGCTACTGCTGCACACATCCAGCATGTCCAAGAAAGTTTATGGCTCTGGCACCTGAATCTTGACCTTCCATTCCCTCCATGCCCTAACCTCTGGCAGAAAAGGAGGAGAAAGGAGATAGCTGACTGAAGGACAAACCAAGCAAAAGAGAAGGACGACAGCTGAACAAAAAAAGATAAGCACATGGGAAGTGCACAAGGTCATAATTCAGGGATCAGTAATGACAGTGAAGGTGATTAACATGGAGACTGACATGGTTAAAATTATCTTTTCTTTGCTTCAGTGCCTTCAAGTTGGCATGCAAAGGGGATCAATCTCACCACATATTTAGAACTTGCAGAGCAAAGCTCTGGTAAGGAAAATGTACTGCTGCATCACTAATTTTGTCTGAGAGTGCCTCTAAGAACCTTCCTTTCAGGTTTGATGCAGTACGAGCAACGCTACCCTCAAAACTATGTAAGGGGATTCTGTTCAGCAAGTAGAGCTTGAACTTCCTATTACATCAAGATGTGTAACCCATTTTTTTGCTTCATGTAAGTAAATATTGTGTCCATCAGTCCATGAAGTTTCTCCAGTCTGTCAAGTGATGCTCTTGTCAAGGTTTAAGTTTCTTCCCCACATGAAGGTAGGTGAGCATCCTTTTCAGTTAACTCTTTCAAAACTGCATCCAGTGTTTGTTTAAAATATGGCCTCTTATGCCCACTATATGATTTTCAGCTGCAAACTTTCTTCTTGAGTCATTTAAGCCCTTAATAGCTTAGGGGAACATAACAGGGGAATGAGCAACACCTTCCAGCCCACATAACCCTCAGTGTGCAGTGATACAGCCTTTTGGGGAACGTGATAGAGTGAGATTTCAAGTTGCCAAAAACATAAAGCCCCAGTAAGGTGCATTCTTGTGGCTGAGCCCCACTGATAGCAGAAGGGAATAAAGCTATCATCACCACAAAGCTGTGTGGGTTCATTCTCCACACCACGAGGTACTGAAATGTGACCAGTGACTATCAGGCTAACTGTGGTGGGTTGCCCAGCATATGGCGGCAGCTAGCTGCAGCTTTAGCAAAACTGCTTAAATCTGAGAGTCCCATTGCCTTACTCCTTCCAGACAAAGCTGATTAAATAATCTGAAAATGTCTACAGGCATGACAACATTGTGGAGGTCTTCAGTATCAGCATGACATTCAACACAGTGCGTCTCTATCTTGAAAGTTAATTGAAATCCCCATGGGTAAAAAAAGCTTATGTAACATTTGCTTCACTCATGACTCACTGTGGGATACAGTGATGACTCCCAGCTCACTGTGATGGATAGCCCCAGAACAGCAGTGGTTGACATTTTCTGTGTCTTGGCCCTTTAATATGTTTTATGTTTGCACAGTTGCAATGAACATTCTCCACTGCCTTTAATCCTGCCTGATAAATGAAGCATGAGTCTCCGTCTAACGTTGGATACTCTCACAGCTGATGCTTGCTTGATATGATCTGCATTTTTCCATGGACTGTTGGAAATTGTCCAATTACCTCTCTGCAGCTATTGGAGGAGCATTGCCATTGATTGCTTAATGCTTTTCCTAAAAATTATTAGGCGTGCTTGCTTTTTTCACCATACAATAGTTATAGATATACATTAACCAGTTTCCTGTGTTGTAAAAAATCTATACAAAAAAGGCAAGAATTAGGCTGGCGATCCTACAGGAAAAAGCAGTAAAAAATCCTTGGACAAATAAGGATTCTGTCTCCTTGACTGTAAATTTTAAATCTAAAGCCACACAGTCAATATCTGTGTCTCAGTGAAGTATTTCTACATGGAAAAACAGCCGAGTTCTGATGTCATATCTGGAATGAGACGAGCATGAAAAAGAAAATGATAAACACAGGAAAAATTCTTCCTCCTTTCTTTCTCACGTGTCAAAATTATACTTGAAGAGTACTTGTTATGTATGGTTATTCATGCATCTTTCCCCTTCCAGTTATGACTTTTTCAAAGCACACACTTCCCTTATGGAAAAAAGCTGCAGATCAAAGCATGACAGTTGACACCACAAAAACAAAGAGACAAGGTTACTAGATCAAACCCAAGAAGCAAAACTGATGAAAAGCCTTCAAGTGCAGAGCAGACTGATGAAAATAAGTGTCCACTGCATGATTTGAGTAAAAAGGGGCTAAAATAGAAGAGAAGAGGAAAGACTGATGAAAGCCAAGGGCTGAAGACTCATGAAGAAAGTGTAAGAAGCTGATGGCTCCAGACTTGCATTTGATAAGCAGAAACTCTATAATGCATTTAAAATTTAGAGGAGAAACCACTGACTTTGACATCAAATCACAAGACAGAATTAGGAGGAAAGATACTGAAAAAAATTCCTCTCAAGGGTATACTGAAAGTATTCAGAGAAGTGATAATGAAAAATTTTTTTCATCATTGGTCTGGGTGTATCTGAAAGCACATTGCCGTGACTTTGGCTACATTTTGTGCCCTAAAAATGGCCAGACAGCTCACAAATTGTGTAAAATTAGCCAGCCTCTATAATGGGCTCTTATGCAAAACATGTATATTCAGCTTCTTTTGCTGAATTTCCTACTAACTCCAGAAAGGCATATTAGAAGTTATGCTCTTAGATTATAACATACCCTTCAGTAAATCTTGTGTTATCGTAGGTCCCTCTACGTAGGTAGGCAATGCAATTGCATTCCCACACATAGTGATGATAAAACTAATCAATATTGGCAGAAAGACATTTGTTTCCTTATAAATTTCACCACACAACTTCACAACTAAATAGAATTGGGATCCCAGAAATCTGAACTCTTATGCCATTAAAAAGCTACTTAAATATTTCTTACTCTTCCCCATCCAGCATGTGAAGTGTGGATGAATGAGCTTCTTAATACTACCTTCTAAAAGCAGGTGAATTTTAACCCAGAATCCTGCATTAGAGTTAAGATCTTTAAAGCACTACAAAAGCAGGAAACAAAGCAAGGAAGACTTGCTTGCTTTATGTTGCATCTGCCTTGAATTCTTCAGTCATGTTCAGGTACTGTTGTACTATGCATTCTTCTACCTTGTAGGCATCTGTCAGCCAGCACAGCAGATGACATGAATGACATGAAGATATTGCAATGAGAGTTTAAACAGATTTCTGCCTGAATGCTTATGTCACATCTAAGTCATGAAGTGAGACAGGGAAAGAAAATTTAAAACAGCAATTGCAAGAACTTGGCATATTGAGAGGATTGCAGAAGAGGATTGCTTATGTCACATCTAAGTCATGAAGTGAGACAGGGAAAGAAAATTTAAAACAGCAATTGTAAGAACTTGGCATATTGAGAGGATTGCAGAAGAGGAAAATTGGTTTGACATCAAACCACACTGTTTGTACCACAAACATCCAGCTAATAAAGGATGATTCAGTTAAAATCAGAACTCCTCCACTCTGCAGTCATTCAGTCCCGTTCCAGTTTTACAAAGTGGCCAGCAATTTAGTTATACTTTTGATATTTACTCTTTTGTTTTTTTTTAACGGAATTTTTGGTAAATTCAAAACTTGCCAGAAACAGGAGCCAGATTCACTGAAGTTTCAGATAAGGCAAGGTCGCATTCCCAGGCTGTGGAAAATCCCATTCCCTTTTCTGTCAAAAAGAATTTGACCCCATTTTATCCAGATTCACCAGAAGGAGCCCAAGGTATCACGCTGTTTCCTGAAGGTATCCACTCTGCACACTGGGCTGTGCTTCCAAACCCCTTCCTCCTGCAGGCATTGTAAACCTGCCAAGGTGCAGATGAACACATTCTGTCTTTAGGGACTTGCTGCCGAGGTGGGGGCAGAAGAGCTGGGATGCTAGCACACCCTTCCCTTTAGGTCTTGCAGGAAAGGTGGTCAGGCCAATACCACCACCACCACATTTCAAGAGGACCCAATGGTGAATCTTGGGGGAAGACAACAAAAGAGCAGAAGTTGCAAGTTTATGTTCAGGATAGATTTGATAATAATGGCCAGGGATGAGGGAAGTGAACTCTTGAGCACATGAACTTCTATATCTGCTTCTCAGTACAGGGTGTTGGTTTTTTTTGTATTCCTTATTCCCCTGCTCCTGGAATTTATCTTTACTCTTCTCCACTCTCCTCCTACCTGGCACACACAGCACATTAACAGCCCACCACTGAATCGGAACACTGCAAATATCCTGCTGAGAAGAGTACAGGTCCAAAGTTTTCTTCAGGCAACCACCTTTTACAGTAATTCCATAGAGATCTTAGAAAAAATATGTCATATATTACTGTTTGTGAGATTAACAACACTCAAATAATTTCTATACATCAGGAATATGACTCATGATCCAGAATATTCCAGAATCTCAGTCAAATACTTTTTGGAACTTTAAAGTCTTGCCAGCCCCATATGAATGGGAGCAGAGTATATTGATACATTTGAAAGTGTCACCCAGATGGGTCCCCTGTTCCTGTAATGCTTCAAATGCCAGGTAGGCTTTAGAAGAAGGGGCAGCTGTCATCTTCTGTCAGCTGCCACTCAGCAAGGGCTTTGGAGCCCAACAGGTCAGCTCTGTATCCCAGACCACAATGTCAGCTCACATAAAGCATATTACTCTACCAAAACTGGAGCTCATTTGATGTGCCACCTGCACACTGCATTGAAATGTGCCCCAAGAAAGGAAAACATTTTAAATAGTATTTTGATGTAATAAGCAAAGCCTCCTGACTATCATATGAACTCAGGACTTATACAGATGTAAAGTGGCATCATAGACTTGAACTGAAGAGAAGGATCCTTAAGGTGCACCATGCTGGACCTTCACTGGATCACATAAATTCAAATTCAGGGGTTTGTCAGGGTAGACAAAGAAATTGCCTTTCCTCCAGGCTTTCTGTCTTCTGAGCAATAAACCAAATTACTTCCTAGTACCATGCAGACAATAAAACCAAACCAAAACCACCACATCAAAACCAACACATGAATATGTGGGAGTGAAGAGATATTATTTCTCTCCTGCTTTTTTACTGTTCTGAAATTCATTAATAGTTCCTGAGTAATGAAATATCAATGACTTTTAGAAGCCACATGAATTACTTGCATGGAGTAACTTCTGTTTAAGAAATTACTTTTTGTGCATTAGACACAGTGACATTTCTCATAAAGAGAAAAACAGAAGTACAGAATATGCAGCTAGGGAATTGTTAGGACAAATAGGGCAACTTTTACTTTAGATCTGGCAATCTTAGGTGAAAGAACACTGCATGTTGATAAAATTAATTAAAAATACACATTCTGTGAACAATTAGTATGCAAGATTAGAACTCCTGATACATGGGACCTGTCCTAATAGAATTCTGTCACCTGAATATTCATGGGACAGTGTGAGAAAAGTGGAATTGGGTGAAGCAGATGTGTCCAGAATCTAAGATGACTGGAGTAACACAAGCTTTCCACTACTGTTTCAGTAGTACTTGGATGGCCTGTGATTCAAATTGTATTTATACAGCACTGATATGCAAATTTAGGCAAGAAAGAACACAAGTGCTACATGTTTATATTTTGCAAACATCAGTAATGGATCGGTGCTCTTGACGACCTTAAATTTAAAATAAAACTACAACAAAATTTTTCATTATTGTTAATAACGCTATTTAAACCTCCTGAAATGAACAGATAAGGAATAAATGTTTTCTGTTAAATCCATGCTGATTTTGAAATCTAAAAATAACTTTTTTTCATTTTTCTTTATATGTAAAATTAACAATTATTTATTTGACTCAATGTGAGATGGGCTGTATTGGCCCAGTGGATGTGAGTCAAGTCCTGCTGTTGGTGCACAGACGTCACCTCTGAGAGGAAATACCTCTCTATGGACACTTGTGCCTTACAGGCTCTGTCTGAAGACAAAATGGCAGTTCCTGCTGAAAAAGGGTATGGGAGCCCTTTGCTGTAAAGCAATTGTGAGCAAATAAGTCAGAACAAGAATGCTGGATCCACCAAGGCAGGGCTGAGTTTGGGAAACTGGGATCAGCGGCAGCTCCTGTTTCTCACACAACATCTGCTGCAGTGGGGATTTCTCAACACACACAGTTAACATGCTGGCCCAGTATGATTCAGGAAGCATCTTCTCTGTTTCACTGGAGGAGCTCTGCTTCAAAGGGCAAACCTACTAGTCTCAGGAAATAAGAACCTGAAACTTGCAGAGAAAAGGATGTGGTGTAAACAGAGAGCTGGCAGATGTAGCTGCATGCCAGGGATGATCCCACCAGCCCATAAATATTGATGACTTTGCAGTCTCTGAATGCAGATTATTCAGGACGCTGAAGCCTGCAGCTGCACATTCACAGCTTGCTGCTCTCTGAAAGAGCATTCCTGAGAATGTGCATCCGCCTGTCTGAGAATCCCCCACTGGTCTTTTTAACTCTGCTGAAACAACGCTCTTCTCCTTCTGGAATTTATATTTTATCATAATAATTCAAAAAGGCAAACAAAATATTTCTTTTGCTAAACCCAATTGCAAACAGCTATAACAGGTTGCTATAAAAACAGGTTGTTACTAAAGAGGGGATAAAACTTTCCCCTTTTTTCCCTCTATTCCATATATGCCCTTCATACAACTACTTTTGTCTAAGTCTGTTTAATATAAATAAGCAGAAATAACTGGAGAACACAGTAACAGTTCATTCATGGGTGCATCATGCATAAGTTTATGCAATAACATCAGCACTTCTTTTGGGTATGGATCCAGTTAAACTCTGGGACTCAGACATCCTTAAGAGAAATTAATGTTAAGATTCATGCTGGATCCTTAATTCAATAAGCCAAAATTGGAGCTGACATTCTGACGATAATAAAGAAACCTAGGAAAGTACTGAAGTCCAAACAAGGACAAGCCAAACCACAAAGGATTCAGCAGAGTATTTCAGCATTTCTGAGAAACAGTAAAGTATTAGGAGCTCAGAGGCCATCAGGAGTTGGCTCATGTTTAAGGATAAAAGTTAAAAGGCTGCTATTTTACTTTAATTCTATGACAAAAGTAGTAATGCCTCAATATTTGCTTATCACTTTGAAATAAATAAATATCTAATTTATTATTATATATCACATAGGTATACATGTACTGATGTATGTATTTATAGCTGCAGATGCATATATATACACATACAAACTCTACTATCATTATTCAGTACATGGCTATCACAGATTCATTCTTAAGGCCTGATTGTACCACATTAAGTAAGGTCTTACTCTACATGTATTTTTAATGACCTACCTGTGCTCTCTGTCTTCTGTGTTCCAACAGGGTCATGAACTCTCAATCAGCGTTTGTAAAAATACTCATAGGTATAACAGAGTTGCTTTAAGCACTCTGAACACGGTCCATGTGGAAAAAGAGGCCGGAGCTCAGGCTATTAAATCAGATCTATTCTGGACAACAGTGACATGTGTTTTAAATTTTCACAGAACTTCAAACATGTATAAGGGCTTTCCTGAGAAGAGATGCTTCCCTTCACTGGGGTATAGCACAGAAAGTGCAAATTAAATTAGGAGTGAAATTGGTCGCAGGGGTGTAGTGTTACTGCATCTTGCAAGGAATCTTGTGCCTCAAACAGCATCAAAGAATTATCATTTCACCGTAGGCGTTTTTGCCGTGTGTCAGACACCACAGCTTCCTTGTTCATGAAAGGAGTTTGCTGCTGAAATTCCTGTTAAAAAGCTTGGACCTGACTTTCTGTTATTGATTACCACAAGCTTTAGAGGTTAATCAGTTAATTGCAATTATTTTTGAATATTACTATCACCTTTAGTTCAGGTCCCACTTAAATAGACATAAAAATGTTTTGTGCATGATGTTTTCAGCTCCTTCTGGAATCAAACTTCTTGTCCAAGTTCAGGACAGTCCTTCCTAATGCAGCTGCATTATAAGTGGTCTGTGCTTCTGTGTCCTGGTTTTGTTTCCAGCTAAATAGCAGTTCAAACTCAGAAGCAATTCCTGTTGAGCATATACGTGGAAATCGAAAACTGATAAAATAGTTTGAAGAAACTCTTCCATGGACTCCCACCAATGTGTCTCAAACTGACTCTTTCTCCTTTGCTCCTTTATCTCTTTTTCTCCCCATCTAAACAGTTTGCTTACTTACAGTAGGATCATCACTAATGCCTTCCAAAACTTTACCAGAGCTGGTAAAGTTTACTACAAGCAGTAACATCTCATGCTGAAAGCACATCCAAACACTGTATACAATGTACAAAAAGAAGATACCAGGTTTGAATCCAAATTTTTAAAAATTTCCTCTTTTTTTCATTTGCCTCTCTAGAATCATTAAAGCAACCAGATAAAACATGTTTGAAAACTTGGGGCACAGTGATTGATTAGCCCCAGTCCTTTCTGTTATGGAAATCTCTGGGACTCCATACAAACTGCAAGTGCTAACCACCTGTCCAGATAAAGCCGAGGGGACCTGAAATTCCAGCTCTTCTGCAAGAAAACCTGCTGGATAGGCACACGTTCTTTTGCAGCTTAAGCTTTGTCCTCTGGTTCTCTGTTGGCATTCCTTTCTTTACAATATTGTACTTGCACACTTGCATTAATATTAATTCACTTCTATTTTACATTTTTATGTTATTTCTACATACTCCAGTGCCTCAAGTCAAGGTTTTCTGCAGCTAGACAAACCTTCAGTTTTGCTTGACTGCAAATGATTCATCTTTTCTTTAACAATAATATTTATTTCTACATTGACTTCATAAGGTCTCAGTCTGTTGACACCAGCATGGTACCATTACCAGTGGTATAAACAAAGAAAAATTGTAACACTGAGACCAAACCAAACTTGTGCATAGTGTCCGTGGTTGGATTTTAAATGGATGCAGCTCCAGAGAGTTTATCCACATAAAAGTAATAATTAACATTCCTGAAGTAATAACTGCTCAGCCGCATTTCAAACTGCTAGCTCAGACATTTGCATGCTTCCAATATGAGCACGATATGGCTCAGTCTTAAAGCTGCCAAAGCACAGTAGGTTACTCAGCATGCATAAAAAGAACTGACATTACATTCAGTGGGGACTTTATCTTGTTTGAATAATCCTCCCTACAAGATTATTTCAGCATGCAATGTGTTTCATTTGAGCAAAGTCAGAGAATGCAAAATAATGTGAAGTAATTATGCTATTAAATGTTGCTATTACTTTTTAAGCCCTCTGTCTCAAAACATAAATAGTTTTCTCAAGGCAAAAATTGTCAGCAGAAGATCAAATGCACCTCTTGAGTAACCTCATTAAAACCAATGAAGTTTCCTGAAGATTGAGATTGGTCTCTTACTCCACTACACTCAGAACTAGGAAAACCACAGGAGTATCAATATATTCTTCGCTTCCAATTAGTATTGATTTGCATTTCTAGAACACCTCGATTTGAAATTCTCAAAATTTTTTACAATCCTGTACAGAATAGAACAGTTCTGCTTACCAGCATCTAGCAAATGGCTGGTGGTACCCTCTGTGCTGAGACCCACAGCTGTAGCTGTGTCCTGGAGATCAGCACCTGCCCATGTCAGCAGAGCATCCACTGTGGTTGCAGTCTCACCAGGCTCTCTGTGCTAAACTTATCTGGTCAGGGAACAGAAATGACACTTTCAGGTATATTTAAAGAGAAACAGATGTCTAATGTTTCCCAGTAATTTGTGTTTCAAAAATTCTCTCCTGCAGTGGCAAACGAATAACAATCCTGCAGTTTGGAGTTCATCCCTAGTGCCCAATCCAGGCATTACACTGTAGAGGGACTTCCCGAGAAGTGTGCACAACTGCAGCCTCTTAGAGAAAAACATAATGAAGTACTGGGTTTAGAAGTGACTGTGAGCCATTCAGCCAGTGGACTGTAATTACCTCTGATTACTATTTGATGATCAGCTATGCTCAACAGGAGATTGTAATCCCCTCTTCTTACACCCTACGGAAGGCAGCAATGGATAGTTACAGTAAATGAGGCAGCCATTGTCATTTTTATTGGAAGTACCAAAGAGGCCCCTTGTTCTTACAGTTTATTCCCAGCCAAGATCTAAGCATAATGGGGAAAACAAGGGGGAAAAAAAGTCAGGATTGCTAATTGACAAAACATCATCTTGCCACTCCCCACAAAGACCTCCATAAAAACTGTGCTCACTTCTTAAAGTTTCATTACTACTTAACAGCTTAACTGCAAACATTTTTTTTGCCTTCCTATATTACTTTCTCTTTATTTTCCTGGCTTTTCCTTGTGCTCCAGCCCTCAACAAGAAGCATTCCTTACAAGCATACCTTGTGTTGTTGTGACAATGTCACATGGCTTATTGCAGGAAAGACTTGCTTGGATTTGTAAGGTGGTGGGTTACTTGCTAACCCAACACATGAAAAATCCTATTTCAGACTTCGCAAATGAATATATTATCCAGTGACTGCCATCTGAGCAGTTATGCAGAGCCAGTCTGCTTGTACCAGCTGATATGAGTGTGTCAATCTGGTAAAGCATTGATACTTGGATGTAAAGTTAAGCTCGTGAGCAACTATGATCTCAAGTGCTGTGCTGGATTGGAGCCACATAACCTGAAGCAAAACTCGTGGAACTTGATCAGAGTATTTTAAATAACTTCAGTGGATTCTGGATCAGGTCCATGCTGTCTGCTAGAGGTATTGGCTACATTTTTCCAAATAAAAGAGGTTAGGAATAATATATCGAAACCTTTGATCCAGGACTAGCAGGCCCAGGAATTAAGACTCAGTCCCTTTATATGATGAATTTACAGATTTCCTGACTTAGGAAACATGAAAAACACTGACAAATACTTATGTTGACATACAAATAAGTACAGGAGACCAAAGGGTAGAAAAGGCATTTTAATCCTCTAAAAATATTGAACCATTCCAGAGCAGAGAGTCTAATGATTTCAGTCCCCAGTTGTTTATATAGCCCTAAACCCCGTATCCATGATGACATTTCATTTTACATCATTTGTTTCTTTAATCAGTTGTGCTTCATAAAAACAGTCTTTCAGCCAGGTCAGCAGGGAATGTGCTGAGCTACCATGAGCAACAACTGGAGTCACTGATTTCATCTGCCTGCTTGCAGACGGAGCATGTCCGTGTGATCACAAGGCAGCTGCCTGGGGAGCGCTGTCTGAAGCTGCTGTGTATCCCAATACATTACCCTGCCCAGGCTTTCAGCAGTAGGATGTGTTTATTCATCACTAGCCATTGCTTTAGAGAACACTCTAAAATTGGGTTTGGCCATTTTTGCTAATTATTTAATCCTTTTCAATGGGGCCAAGTCTTGCCTTCATGACTAAAATAACACAAATGTCCTCTTAATGCCTGTGGCACCCTTCATCTCTGCTGAGAGTAGTTTTTGACCCTGTCCCATACTAATTGAATTGGTCCTTCTAGCATGGCGATTACTGTAGCCTCTGTGTGCCTTCAAACACTCATTAAATAATGTGACTTCATATCCCTTAGGTGTCATTTCTTTTTTCATCTCCCCCCAGAGGAGGTATGTGCACAGTAGAGCACCTTGGACACAGTGTCTGTAGCTTGGTGCTGTATGTTTAGCCATTTTTTTCATTCATGTTTCTCCTGGAACATGGATATAGTCTCCAGGCTCAAAAGGGGAAAATATCTCACAAGTTAGCCTGCTACACTGGAAACACTTCATTCATTAAAACTAATTACATTCACCAAAACAGACAAATGTATAAAAAACTCAGCATAAGCATATAGATAAAAAGGAGTTCTTTTAAGAAGACACTTCTTTTGCAGAAACAAAAGAACCTAACATGCCCCTTAGATTTTTAACGGGTCAGCTACTGATTGGTATTTATAGCTGCTAAAACCTGTTTTCGGCATTGAACCAAACAATCCCCTGGCTCCAATTACTGTTATCCACAGAGTATCCGAGAAGGCAGCAGCCGCAAACAGAGGGGCCAGACAGAAAAGAAGAAAAGTAATTTAGTGATTCTTCTGATCCCTCCTTGTCTTATTGTTGGATGGTTTGAGCAGAACCATCCCAGATTCTCCTGCCATACTTGTGTTCATACAGATTTCTCCAGCACAGCTCCTCTTAAAAATAGCCAACAAAACATGAATCAATTAATTCACTTACCTTGGGAATTTTCAAGCAAAATTACCTCCAACTGAGCATTTCTTTTACCAGGGTGCATGCTTGAATCTACTGAGTAACTGTATGAAATTCCTCCCATCTGCTTTCATTGCACCTGATTAAACATCACTTACATACCGTATTTCCAATATTTGTATTATTTTTATACTGATTACTTGCATGCTGGTACTAGTCAAAGAGCTCCATCTCCAACTGCAAGAACACTGAACTTGTTGTAAAATACCAGACAGAAAGATAGTCTCTGCCCCAAAGACTGTATCTGATTTAAATTGGACATGGAAAACTGGTTCTGTATTTCTCCTGGTGTTCTTCCCCAAGTGACCTCCAACATAGCTTTGGTGGCCTGAAGCTTCTCAAAATGTCCTACCATCTATCATGGTCCTCGTGATTATTTTGAGATACCTGAAGGTGATGCAAGACCATGAAAAAATCTTGCTACTGAGCCTATTGGTGAACTCCTCCTCTTTCCACTAGAGATGGGCACAGGTTAGCACAGATACAGTTAATTTGACACATCTAAGAATTTAATGTCTGTACTGGTTTCTTGTTTGATTTACAAGTGGAGACACAGAGCAGAAAGTTTTGTCATGGAAAATTAATTTTGTGATTTTTGACATGATTGCCGAGTAAGGAAAGGAAATAGATTTCAGTCTTTTGTCAGCAATATTGTGTGTTGCATCATCACACAACAGTCAGAGAACTAAAACGAACTAAATAAAATGCACCTGAGTACAAAACATATTTGTATGCTCACAATGTTGTCAGTCTCTTATAATGGTAACATAAATTCTAGGTTGAATGATCCAAGGACTTCCCTTTTTTTTTTTTTTTTGCATATATTTCCAACCTACCTAGGATTAAAAGGCAAGAATAGTACTCATGTTTTGTAGCTTAACAGCTAAGTCGGATACCTATCTTCCTTGAAAAACTATTACACTGAATTTATTGTGCTTAAGAAAACAACTCAAAACTTACTCATTTATATACTTCTTGAGTTGCATTTGCAGCTCGTAGTAACCAAGATGTCCTTATGGCTCCCAATTCCTCTCAGCCCTGCAGAATCAGTAAGATTGCAAAAAATTAGAAGGAACTGTTTACTAGATTTCAGTTCATTAGACTGCAGAACTTACACAGGTGTCAGAGGGCATTTTGTGGCCTGCAGGCACTTCATTGCTGTTAAAGACAACTGAGAGGGTAGAATGCCACGTAACCTCAGTGACATGCATTTATCAAACCGGCAGCTAAGAGACTTCTATTTATAGCATTGTATGTAGATCTCTGGAAGATAGCAATCATACAAACTCACAAGCTCATTTTTGTCTTTTTTTTTTTTTTTTTTCTTTCAGGGCCAGGCTCTGCTCCAAGGCTGGAAACTCTCTGAGACTCCACATAAGTGTTACCATGGAGTTTCATGGGCGTGGGCTCAAGCTGTAAATATTTAAGTAGAAATAGTAAAATGAAAAACAAAAGATGGCCAGATGCCCAAATGAAACCATCTAGAGCCTGCATGAGCTGGAGATAAGGTTCATGTGACATTCAAGATAAAGTAAAGGCAACATTTTAATTAACACATTTTCATCTCCTATCACAAAGCTGCACTTGCCTTCATAATGGAATCAACCTTTCTTTTAATATTAGCTTCCTCTCAACAAAAGCAGCTTTCAGAAAGCAATGGGGGGCGGGGGGGTGACATATTTTGTTTTAAGAAAATAGAAAGAGCAAGGACATAAAAATATGAATTTTGAAAGCCAAGCCTCGGTTTCCCAGTGGGAGGAAGTTTAAGTGTGCCAATTTCCAATAGCTATGGGTTAGGATGCTGTGAGCACGCATGGTGTTTATTGACTTCCAAATTAAAGCAGTCAATCTGAAGGAAAAGCAGAGTAATGGAGGCCATTCTTTCATTTTCATACCATGTGTGTAAAATAGTAACAATCAGCAAAACTTTACTGAATGAACTGCCACCATTGCAGCCATAAGTACCAGTCCTTCTTTATCTTGTTCTACTTTTCAGCTTTTTTTCTCTGCATCTCAGTCAATCCCATCCTTCTCCACAACCAACAAGTAACCCTACATGTCTCTTGGATTGATTTATATTTATTACTCACTGCAGTCATTCTCTTTCATTTGTTAACTTTTTCCAGATGACTGTTAGTAAAACTGTGTGAACAATTCACAATGAACAATTTACTCAGCAAATCTGCCTTCTTTTTACGTTCTGTTTTCCTCCAACAAATCCTTTGTTTTGAAGTATTCACTTGCTATGGACTGGCATTGCAGGTGAGTTCTTGTGTAGCTACTGTAAAGCAAGAAATGCAGCAGGGGTCCCAGCCTTATCCTTCAGACAAAGCTATTGCTCAACAATTATGAGCCAAACAAAATCAGTTGAGATGTCTGGAGTACAGCTCCCAGCCTTTTTTCCTATAACTTGTCTTCTTCTTCCTCTCAAAGCCTAGTCCAGATCTTACAGGATCCTGTACCTTCCCTTTGTCACACCCAGTATCTAAGCGTCAATTAGTTTTGATTGTTCTCTTTCTGTGAAATTACCATATCTTAGAAGCATACAGTCCCAGTTACAAAGCCAACATTTGCTTTCTGCAATAGTTCTGCAGTTCCCTGCTTCCATGACTGTTCCTGCTAGGAAACTTTTTGCTACATGATTCCATCTTATCAAACGCAAAACCCAGAGGAGGATGAACACAAATAATTTACCTAGTACCTCCATTAGCTTCCTCACCCTGATGTAACAGGAAGAAACACTGCCCTTCTGTGTGTTTGCAAAAACTCACACACCCTGGGACAATCTCATGGCGAGGATGCATCTCTGTGCACCCTTAAAAGTCCTTTTTTATTTTCACAGAGTTCTCCTACAATCTTCAAATGTAAAATGTCTGCAGCTTATAGCTTCTTATCTTACACAGTTGATGCAGATATTTATATATGATTGAGTTAGATTGTGTTAGGAAGGCAGGCACATAGACACCACAGTGTTTGTGAAAGACTGTTTGGTAGAAGAGATGGACTGATAGATCTACCACCCTCATACTTGCTGATGAAAAAGCTGAGAAAAATCCTTTTGCTATCCAATTATTTATCACTTACTTCTTCAGCAGAAAATAGAGAAAATACTGAAAAGGAGGAACACAGCCTTGTTTGGTCCAGTGGGCCACGGTTTACACTCTCTTACTGCTGTATCAAGCAAGCCATCAATAATGCTTTTTAGCAGGACAGAATTCTGGCTCTGGTAACAGAGGAGCTCCAGTGAAGGCAGTGGCACCATTTCATAACTATGTGAAGGGAACTCCAAACATTCTTCTCTCTCTCTAGCTTTTAAATTTGATGTGCATTTTGGAAGGTCTATTGTCTTTTTCACAGAAATTTCAAACAAAATGTCGGACGTGTTATTTACACAAGCGTGCATAAACAATACAGAGCCACTTGAAGAAGATGATCCTGCCATGTCTGGATGGGTAAAAGTCTAAAATATAAAAGACAACATAAAAAGTTCTTCCATGATGGATCAGGTCCCGGTGCCCAGGCGCTGGCAGGGGGCTTAAGGGGCAGTCTCCGAGGAGCAGCCAGGGCTCTCCATGCCAAACACAGCTAGTTCCAGAGGCTCCAGCAGATCCACTGCGGGCACGGCTCGGCCCCACTGCGGGCACGGCTCAGGCCCACTGCGGGCACGGCTCAGCTCCACTGCGGGCACGGCTCGGCCCCACTGCGGGCACGGCTCAGCCCCACTGCGGGCACGGCTCAGCTCCACTGCGGGCACGGCTCGGCCCCACTGCGGGGCACGGCTCGGCGCCACTGCGGGCACGGCTCAGCCCCACTGCGGGCACGGCTCAGCCCCACTGCGGGCACGGCTCAGGCCCACTGCGGGCACGGCTCGGCCCCACTGCGGGGCACGGCTCGGCCCCACTGCGGGCACGGCTCGGCCCCACTGCGGGGCAGGGCTCGGCCCCACTGCGGGCACGGCTCAGCTCCATTGCGGGCACGGCTCAGCTCCACTGCGGGGCACGGCTCGGCCCCACTGCGGGCACGGCTCGGCTCCACTGCGGGGCAGGGCTCGGCCCCACAGCCCCGGGCGAGAGTCTCAAGGGTAGGCTATCAGAAAGGGCAAAACAATGTGCGGCAGCCAGGGCTGAGGGAAACCGGTGAGAATCAGTCCTGCAAGCCCCGAGGGGCGAGTGAGAAGGGAGTTTTTTTATTGTATCATTTACCTCTTTTAGCACCTACTTTAGGAAATGAATCATGCCCCGAAAAGCTGTTTATTTCCACCGACTGAAGGCAGTCTGGCTTGGACGTAGTTACCTGCAATGTAGGCATCAGTATGTTCTGATGGATCCCTCCCCAGACACAAATAGAACCAAACATGCTTTGCTGCTAGATAACAGCTGAACAGGCCCTTTTGAATTATAGTTTTGGACTTAGATGCTCTAGTTCTAAAAATATGATATTTTACCCCTTAAGGCTTTTCCTGGACTCTTGTTTTTGCTGACCTTGTTGATGAACACTGTTATATATGAATAAAATAGCATATAAAATATTACTGTGAAAAGTATGCATTTCATATAGAATAATTGTATGCTGTGTTTGCTACAAATTTTGGAGCAATCTGATGTTTCTTTAGGAACCTGATGAAGGAATACATTTTTTTTAATTTTCCATTTTTATTATGACTTAAACAATTTTGCTTCATTTGAAGTTCGTCCACTGAGGGGATAGACACAAAGTTTAGAGTGGGAAAATGCCTGCTTTAAGACGATGCTGTGTTAGAATGGAAACCACTATGCTACTTAGTAGTTAAGCATCTGAGTCTGCTTCCACATGAGTTAGACATTTCCAGAGGCCTTGGCAAAGCCCAGCTAAACACAATGCTTATTCAGTTAATAAAAAGCACTGCACTTTCTCTCCTGACAAATCTGACTCCTGAGTGCTTATTCATACCTAGCATTGCAACAGCTTACCTTTTAGCTTCCTAATGCAAGCCAAAAATTCAGAATATCAATTTATTAAATTTTCTTCATTAAAAACCAAGATTCAGAATGAAATAAGTCTCAAGACTCACACTTTTCAAGACAATTGATATATGGGCTTGCCAGACCTATCACTTTAGCACAGACCATTTTTGTCCTTTTAATGTCACAAGTATGTGAAACCCACAGCCATAAAATAAAATTCAAATAGGTCTAACAGGCAACTTGTCTAGAGATTTTTCCCCTGTAGAAAAAGTATTCAGTGGCTTGCACAAAAGTTCCACTGAGATCTGAACTGCTGCATATCAATGGGCTGGTGAATTTCAAGGAAACACACAATTCTTTATTTTAATCATCTTTTCCTGTGCACTGCCTACCTTATACACATATTTGATTTGGAAGCACTCATAACTTTCATACCTTCATTAATCATTTGGAATGAACACTGGGGACCTTTCGGGAAATTTAGGGGGATGACATCATGATCAGGATTCTGAAAATAATAATTAAATGTGACAGGAGAGCACACCTGGGAAATAAAGCTAAATTGATAACACATTTTGTCTGACTAATTACAACTTTTCAACCCACTATTCAATATGAAGTTGTTAAAATACTGTTGTGCAGTTGCTCCTTTATGAGTACAACTTCAGTGTGAAAAAAAATATAGACGATACAAATGCAATAGACAAAATGTTGGTAAGAAGAGATCTAGACTGAAAACCTTATTTCAGTGTCTTCCTGCCACAGATCACCCTGGGGAAGCAATTTCTACCTGTCTGGTTAATTTATGAAATGATCCACTGCTGTATGTGCATTTCTTCTGCTGCCCCACAGGACCGAAAGATACTACATGCCTTCTGCCCTGTCCTCGTCATTAGTTGCACTGAATCTTACAGTCAAAGAATTCAGAGGGAACGAGACAAAAATTAAAAAGGAAAATGGAAAAAAGGTTTACTAGTAGAAAGTGTCCTGGACACACACATGCAGCAACTCACAGACATTGAACTGGCCTGTAAGCAATACAGTTGTTTAGCAAAATAAGTAGTTTATGCTCCTCTTATCAGGAATGACTTCATGAGCATTTCTAGAATTCCTAACTGAGCTCAGAACAGTTGATCCATGCTACACAGAAATATAGCTGAAAAGTGTCCAAGTTTTTATTACTTTTCCAGAAGAATAATATGTCCTGGTTTTTCCAGCTGCAGATTGGGCAAGTTCCATTTAGTGAATGTTTTTAAATCTCCCCAGTATTAACGTTAGAAGTAACACAAGATTCATTAGCTGAGCTTAAAGTAGTTTTTGGAGGTGCACTTGATGGAACACGAGCTCATCCATGATGCTCAGAGGATACAGCAGATTTCTCTCCATACAAAAGGGCAACTATTTGCTAACGTAGACATCAGGAAACCTTGGAGCCAGCCATTGAGATTCAGGACAAACTCTGTCTGATTGAACACTAAAGTTTTAGCATTTTGACATTGCTCACAATTTTCTTGGGTTTTCATCCAGAAAGCAGTGATTTAAAGACTACAGGCTCTGTTTAGCAAAAATGTTCCACTGCTTTTGCAGTGCTTATGCCAAGAATGTCACGAAACAGCTTTTTGGCACCCAGACGAGCTATTAAGCAGCTGGACCCCAAACCAGGTGCCTCCTGCAGAGAGCACTCAGGAGGTAGAGTTTTCATGTTAACAGCTCTCTCCAACCTTGCTCCTCTCCCAGACTTCATTCAGGACTGTGACCTCTCCTTCTGCAAAAGCAGTTCTCAGAAGTCAGTCCTTTCAAAGACAAGTAATCTTTCTCCTGAGCTCCAAATTGTCACCTGTGTGACCACAGTGACTTCCCTTCCTGCTACTGAGATTGCTCATGGTTCTTTACACATAGTAGGTAACAACACATCCTGAAATGGGCATGATTCCTGGATATAAGCTGAGTAGTGGTTAATCAGCAACTCTTCCAGCATCTTCTGAAAGTTTTCAGTGGGGCCCATTTGGTCTTTTCATCACAAGCCAAATTTTATGTGGTCATGAAGAGAGGAGGCAAATCAAAAAGGTCCTTATGGAAAAAAGGAAGATAAAAAAATAAAGGCTCCGTTTCACAACCATGATTACATAAAACAAACACTTTTTCCATCTGATTAGAAGTGAAGGAATATTTCAAAAAATATTTTCTGAAAGTCACCTAAATATTTCAGTTGAGGGGGTGTTTGAGGAGATGGTGTTGTGACGGATAATAAACCTGATTTTCTTGTGTTTTTGACCTTTTTTCATTTGCTGGAAATATATTGCAGCAGCACTTGCCAGAGTGGTAAGCTGTAAATGAGTATCACAGGATATTTGCAGAACATCAGTTTCAGGACCACAAGCATTCAGATGTGAAACTACTCAGAGCAATCAGGTTTATCCACAAACCAGAAGATTTTAGGTGTCTGCTCAAAGCAACTTCAGTGCTGAGTGTTTTGCTGTTTGCCCTACAGATAAAACAATAACCAGTTTCAGTGTAATGCATTCAGAATAGGCTGGCAGGCATATTAACATCTTATTGAAAGTGTTTTCTGACTTCAATTCTCCTTAAGAGACCAGGAGTCACAGAATGAGACACCAACAACAGTGAGGACCATCTGAATGCTCTCGGTATCAATAAACAATTACACTGGTAAATGTTCTTGTATTTATTAAGTTTCAGCTCAGAAGAGGCGTATTTGAAAAAAATAGTTACCAGCCAAGGGGACAGGTGGCAGGCCTAATCTTTTGTCAAAAAGGCTGTATTAGAAGGGGAAGCAATTTAATACTGTGTCAGTGCCAATCAGTATTACTTTCACGGAAGACTGCAAACAGAGGACTCTCAGGCCCTTGCTAATTAATTCACATGGAGATATTGGTAACAGATGCTAAATACATGATTAGTCATGGAATCTTTGGTGTCCACTTCAACATAACTATCACAAAAAATAAAAGGATTGTACCACTAGAGGCAAGAATTGTACACTTCTGAAATTACTTACAAGTAATATATTCCTGCACTCACCATGATAGTTCTACCCTATAGAAATTAAAGTACCATGTTCATATTTTGTTCAGCAACTGTAATTCGTTCTGGGCAGAACAAAACTGTGTACAAAAGTTTCTGCCTTTGGGAAAGCATGGCTTAGCTTCATTTTTTTATGTGAGACACATAACCTTTGCTTCAGTTTTCTGCTGTGAATATCAATAATTTGTTTCTTCCATTTGGAAACATTATGAAACAGACAGAAATATGTGTGAAACACATATTAGTTTCTCAGTAATACTGCCCACCAGCCTGAGCTTTCTGTTCAGATCTTCCTTCCTTGCTGAGGAGAAAATATACACGTGAACTCCAAAGAATCAAAGATTCTAATGTTAAAGTTATGTGCTGTTGCAAGCTAGGCCAGCTCCTAAAAAGCATGCAAAATCAGAGTAAATGGAGCCCAGTCTGGCAGCTGTGAAAACTTTCACTGCTGGTGCAGCCAGAGCAGATGCTTCAGCTCGGAGCGGCATTCAGCAAAGCAGCCACCAAATCCTGGGCCATATGGATGGAGGGTTGTCCAAGCTGGCACTCGGTGCCAGGGGTGCTGGATGTCCCATCCCCTCTGCTCACAATCAGACATGTTGTGTTGTTTGCATAAAGTGACAGAACTGGAAAAGCATGTGGTGGTAAACCTGGCATGATCCTGAAGGAAGATACTTTTCTTAAAAGAAAGGACATATAAGTAGATCTTAGCTCAAGTAATTCCAACCTTCAGGGAGCCTATAAACTACATACCAAACCCTCACACAAAAAGCCACAAAACACACCCCACATACCTCAGAGAGGATAGGAAGGGTTCACAGGTGGAAATAGCATTCAGGGGTTGTTCAAGAGTCCCTTAGCTCCAGCCTGGGAAGGTCTGGCCTCAGTGTGCATCCCAGAGCTAGGACAGCCTAGAGGATGACCCTGTGGCCTCTGTTTATCAACAGCTGGCCATCAGATGCTCCAGCACATTTTATCTGAGCAACATCTTGTTGCTGGTCTCTAACATGGCCCCATCATATAAGTCAAAGTGGGAAAAGCTGTGCATGTGTGCTTGGTATTTAGCCAGCCCTATTACACCTGACCACACATTTTATCTTCTTCTCAGGTAAAGAATAAAAGAAAAATCTAAAAGATGCAAAATTTTTATGTGTTGAAGAAGCGAAAATGTTTTCTAAGACAGTCACACAATGTTCCTTATGAGACAGAGCCTGAATCCAGTGGGTGTTTGGCTGTCGGCTTCAGTGAAGCAGATTTGAGCCTGACACATCACTAACACTAAGTCTTCCCAAAAGGCTTGAGCAGGATGACTCTCCAGCCTGTAGGACAACCTGGGAGAGCAGGATGACAGTAATCACAGGAGTTAACAGCAGTACACAGCAGAGAGAGCACCTGAATGGGAACTGTGAACACAAGCTTTATAAGTATGAACTCTGCTGGGTCTCATCTTTATCCAGAAAACATAAATACATGCATATTATTAAGGAAATGGCAGGTCTATTCGTGAAAGGTGAAATCACAGGTGGGTCGGCCTAACCTAACTCCCTGAGGGAAAAAAAAAAGCATATACTGTCCATGCACAGAACATTTTGTTGATAGTAGACTATATCAGGCTGTGTGGTGTGCTTTGCTTTTTCCACTGCTTTAACTGTGCATTTTATCATATATTTTCAAGTGGTTTCCTGTGCAAGGTTCAAAGGAGTCTAAGAATTGCTGAATGAAGTTTTTCCTGGGTGAAAAGATGTAATGTTTGAAATGCCTTACAAAGTTAGCTAATATAGAAAGACATTCCCATTAAAAGATCAAATTCCATTCTGCAGAAACTGATTTCCCTATTATAAGAGTAGGAAATAAATGAGGTATGTAAGACAGATAGTGTTTGTAGTGAAGACGGCTTCTCAGGGGCTGCCAATAAGGCATCCCTTTGCTTTGCTAGGATTGTTGTCACTTTTTTATCAGGTAAGACAGAACAGCGCAGAAGAAAATGGTAAATATAACATGAGCTTTTTCTTCTCCTGTGATCCCTGCTCTGCTAAAGTATTCCCACTGCTCAGGTTCTCTTACCTGAGAATGTGGGGTCTACCCACATTAGCTCCAGGTATGGTTTAGTTTTTTCAAGGTTGTCTGAGAGGAAAGAAATCACAGACCACCTCTGAGAAGGAGAAGAGAGTCAATGTCCCTTTTGTGCTTCCTGGAACTGCACTGCCTTTTCCCAGAGTATTTCCCAGGATGGCCCATTCTGTACCCTTCCAACATAAGCTCTGAGAGCCTTGACCAGGGATGCATCTCTGGACTCTTTGAAAGACCACAGTCATCAGAAAACGCATTTTTCCTTTCATACAGAGCTTAAAAAAAAAAAAAAAAAAAAGCAGGTTTTTCTCAGAATGAAGCCAGATTTTTGTGCTTGTTTCTGGCTACCTACCTATATACACAGTCTGGCTTAGCTTATCCTCAAAACACAGAATTTAACTTGGGGATAGAATATTTGGCAGTTACATTTAAGATGTAATGAACAAATCAGTTTGTCATCAGTTTGTAATGGTACAAACATTTGGAGTATTGCAAGACAGCTTGAATAATACTGTGCTCTCCAAAGTAAAATGTTAGCATTTGGTTAGTGGCAGCAGTGAGTAAAAATGAATTCTTGTTGTTGGAATGTTACAGTTCTGTGAGGTTAACCACACTTTGGCCAGCATCACGCCAGAAATTAGCCTCTCGGCTACTAAGACGGCAGCCTAAATGTGCAGATTTGATAAAGAAGCCCTCCACAGTTCCAGCTGTTTGAGCCAATTCAGAGAAAGGATAAAGGAGTTTAGCATTAATTTAGATTTGGTTAAACTAGGCCTAAAATTGCCCCCTGCTATGTTCTTGATAGAAAAATATGGTAATGGTACATCTGCTCATTATGATTGCATACCCTAATAAGAACCCAAATTCCTTCAATGAATTCACACAGCTCCGGAGAATGACAGCTGGAGTCAAGTTTGAGCGCAAGTGGTTACCATCAGCTCTGCTCCTCAGGCAGAGCTTGCCCAATCAACAGGAGCTGGAGTTCCTGCATACCTCCCATTATAAGGACCAGTTTTTAAATATTTATGAATTTGCTAAATTTAAATCATTCAGTCAGAACAGCTTATTGTTGCAAAATTTGTTTCCACTTATACAGTTCATTAAAGCAACAGAGATTCGCGCACGAGTGTATATCTAAAAAAATCAGACCCTACTAATGACCCAGGCATGGTAACTAATTTTATGGTGAAGAAACATCTGTATTTTATCTGTTTCCTTTAAACATTTAAAGAATCTACAAGAATCCCCCCTGTAACCAGTCACTACAAGCAATGACAATACAAAAAATCTGCACATGCTTGACGCAGTATTCTTGAGGTACCTTTGAGTCTTCAAAAGATGTTTTTGTTCTGATTGCTGAATTTAATTTTTTTTTTAAAGGGAAAACAGTTCTGCTTTCAGCAAAATGAATAACAATAATAGTTTTGATGGAAATTTCTTTAACTTAAATGAGAAAAATGGCAGTTCATTTGTCACTGGCTTCTCAAAAAAAGAACATCTTACAAGTATCTTAATGTTTATCCCAAACAAATTCCCTTTTATCTGTGATTTCTATCTACCTATTTCAGGTCTGAATTATTTATGGGAACACAGATGTGAGCATTGCCCCATATAAATTCTTACTAAATTAGGAAACAGTACTGAGCCTTTTGATGCAAAGAGGAATCCGTGATTTGATTTGCTAGCTAAAATAGAGATTAGCAAGCCTTAAAGTGCTAATATTGAGGGAAAGGTTTAAGAAGGTTGTCATTTAAACACACTGATGATTTTTTTGGATTGCCCTTGTTTTAGCAAAATATACATTTGGTAAGAGAACAAAAACTGTTTATTGATTATGAAAACCAGTTAGAATGCATGAGACATTTTAATACATCATTAAATATGCCCTTCAAATGTAAATCTTTATACTCAAATTGAGCTTTATCGGAAGGAAGGAAGGAAGGAAGGAAGGAAGGAAGGAAGGAAGGAAGGAAGGAAGGAAGGAAAAAGAGGAAAGAAAAAGAGAAAGAAAGAAAAAGAAGGAAAGAAAGAAAGAAAGAAAGAAAGAAAGAAAGAAAGAAAGAAAGAAAGAAAGAAAGAAAGAAAAGAAAGAAACCTGTACACTATCTTACAGCATTTGCAAGGAAACAGCTACACATATCATGAGTATGGAAAATAATTGGAGAAGGGCATTTGTATTTAGCTTTTATACTTAGAAAATTCTACAGCATGCTTTGCTGCTACGTTTTATGAATGATTTAAGTGGGTCACAGAGATAAAAAATGAAATATGAACTAAAAGTGTTATTTGAAAAAGAAACAGCTAATTGGTAAACAAGGCAATTAGGTGTCCAGTTCACAGCAATGCTTTGTGAAATCAAAATTGCTTTTGATTTCATGGGAGTCAATGGAATGGAGGAAAATAAGTTACTGATTACAAAGCCCTTCAAAGATTCAGGGCAGTTCTTGCTCCAAGTTCATTGGAGCTTTGATTGTGTATCATTTTGCCCTTCATATGCAGCAAACAGGCAATATTCCGCCTGATCTGTTCAGACAGCTGTATACATAGTAACAAAAGAATAACTTCCACATACAGACACTACCTACTGTCCATAACAGGATGCAAAATAAATTACCCAGAGCACAGAGACTGATTTGAAAATGTGAATCCCTGTCAGTATGAAGAAAAGCCTTTATTCAAATACAGTTAACGTGAATGTAGGATACACTAACAGACCCTGCCTAAAAGATCCTCTTTCTCAGTAATTTGGGCTTAATTTCTACAAGCAAGTTAAAAAGATTCCTGTTTTGGTTTCAGCTGGGATAGATCAGATTTACCTCAGAGAGAACCTGCACCAACAGTTGCACTGGCACGACCCAAAGGGGGGACACTGCTTCCCTGTGCACAGGTGCCACTGGCAGCCAAGGGTGGAACAAGGGTGAGGAAGGAATGTTTTAAGCCAGTATCATCACTGAACATCATCACTGGTCAGGTGGTATTATTACACCAGGTCCTAGATATTCTGTACTGTGCTGAGAGTTTGATATTAAGCAACTAATAGGATGTACATATTTTGAAAGAGGGTTTTCTCAGTTTAAAACATAAGTTAAAAGAAGTAACTCCTACCTCTTACAACAAACTTGTAACATAAAGCTATCCCCTGTTAATCCTTGATCGGTAATAATCACAACTGTGTAAGTAGCAATAGATTGTAAAAATCTCAGTTAAAAATGTTCACATTCTCATTTTAAAAAGCATCCATTTCTTGTTGGTATGAAATGGAGTCATCCTTCTGCTCACAGTTAGGAATCTACTCTGTGCCTTCCTAGACACTGGGATCATTTGTGCATCAAAAAAATACCCAGTGTGGGAGCACCCTTCCTGGTCTTAACTGTGTGTTAGTCAGGCTCTGAGAGAAATGAAGAATTATTATTTCCCCTCTGAAGTGCTTATTGTCACAGAATCTGGATATTTCATGAGCGTGATTCAATCTGTCTTTCAGCATTTATTAACATAAGGCAAAATGTTGTTTCTATTTTAAAAACAGAAATAACCAGGAGTGGCTAAGTACCTAAAAGCAGGCAACTTGGAACTGACTTTTTGGAGTAGTTAACATTTTATAGCATGCTGTAGTTGTGCGTTTTTATAACACACCTTGTATTGACTCAGCTGCCTTTCTGAGAGCTCAGCACTTCTAAAAGTCAGACCTCAGGTATTTTGAACTGGGTGCTCAGGTCTGAGAGTAACACAGTCAGTGACCACCTGTGAAAGTGCTGGTGCATAATTTGCCCACCATTGCCAGAAGCTCACTAGCAGGGCAAGGGACCGAATTCAACTCACCAAAGTGGCAATTTGCTCTCTAAAGAACAAGATTTTCCATCTTCTTACTAAATATCTGCCTTACCTTTGGCTTTATCAAGTTATGGACAGGAGTATTTTGTCATAGATGACTTGCAAACATTGATGGTCACTTTTGCTAAACAGTACAAATTCAGTGTAGTTTTTCTGTGTAGTATTAGATACACAATACATTCTGCAAGATGCTGAGAGCTTTTAGCAAGACAGGGGACGTTCACTTTCTATAGTGCCTGACTTGTTGAGTACGGCCTCAGTCGTGCTGACTGCAACTTTGCAATTTTCCATGAAAATCCCATCCCTGCATTTCACTTGTGCCAAGATTAAAGGAAGACATATGGAAAGCACAAGGCAAAAATAAAAATAAGAAGTAGAATCATATCCTCTATTACACACCATGATATTTTAGTATCATGGGAAATCAGCCAGTGTTAAAATACTATATAAAATACTGACATGAAGCTGCAAAGCAGAGATAAAAGACAAATTCTGAAAATAGAGATGGCACAAACAGTATACTGCAGCTAAGCCCAAGGAAACTAGACTATAAATTCAAAAGCTACATTAGAAATAATCATGTGTTTTTCTTTGGAGAAAAAGAAACAAACACATATGTGCAAACATATTATGAGAGAGTTCACAGTTTATCTTGTTTGTCACTTTCTTCTTTTTGGAAGCTTTTATTTAATTTAATTTAATTTAATTTTATATTATTTTATTTTATTTATTTTAAAATTTTTATTGTATTGTATCAATAAAATAGCGTTATTTCTATCATCCTTATCACTCAGACATCAATTATTACCTCATAAAGCCACCACAATTATATGGTCATGTAATGCTTTTTATTTTTAGTATTGCTTTTCATATATTAGAACTGACAATTCCTGTGTATAACCTGTTTCAAATAAACTCAATACCCACTTTTAAGCCACTCTGACCATAGCCTATGTTCTCCTCTATGGCGTAAAATCTCTGATATTAGTAACACACACACACATACACAGAGCTGTCCTGAGACATCAGGTCTATGCCACCAGTAAAAAACAATCTGCCCAGGATAAGAAAAAACAGTCTTCTCTTTTTGTGGTTGGTTTGGTGCCTGTTTTCATCCCTCCAGAATTCGACAAAGCCATGGCCAATATTGATATTACTGATTCTCTGCTTGAAAAGTGCTTTGTGCCCACCAGAGAGCTGTTGAGTTAATCTCTTGCCTGAACAAATGCAGATACTGCGAGATGAAAGCGCTGTGAGCTGGCTGCAAAGCAACCTGCTCCCACAGCAGGGAAGGGCAGGAACGCTGCCTTCGGTGACAGCCCACAGTCAGATGGGCTTAGCCAATTGTGAAACCACAGAGTAAGCCTTCCTTTCTTCACTCCTGGCTGGGCCAGCCCAAAGCACAAAACCCCAAACCTTTACTAACGATATATTATGGCTGGGAAATGGAGCATGCACAGAAGTGTGTGTTTACACAGATATTGGTATGTTCCCAGCTAGGAAATTCACACAAGCTGCTGAGGAAAAGTGTAGCTGCTGTCTCATAGCTATTCCCGCCACAGGAGAAGATTCTTCTTTCCATTCAGAATGAGTCATCACATGTGAGTTAATTTACAGTCAGAAAATGCAGAAAATGTTTTTAAAAGTTGAAAAAGTTGAATCTTCAAATGCTGTGAGTATAAAACATTTCAGCATTTCTGATCATTTTTGCAAACATGCAGCTCAGCATTTTGTTCTCTTTTTTAGAGTGAGTTGCATGTGGGACAAGATCCATTGTTTTAACCTC
Organism: Corvus cornix cornix; assembly: GCF_000738735.6. Lineage (NCBI taxonomy): Eukaryota > Metazoa > Chordata > Aves > Passeriformes > Corvidae > Corvus > Corvus cornix. The sequence continues at coordinate 23,920,633 of NC_047056.1, forward strand.
AAAAATTACTGCAAGATGAAAGGGAAGAAGAAAGGGTTTCCTACCCTGCTCTAGTCAGCCCCTTTCCTGACTGAGCTCTCTCTTCTGTTCCCGGATTTGTGCAGCAAAGCCACATGGAGGCTGAGTGTCCCAGCAGGGTTTACCAGATCATTACCACGGCATGCATGGGTACCCACTGTCCCCTCGCACAAAATTCTCCTCTGCTGGAAGCCCAGCTCTCTTCTGGTCTGCTACAACCACTTGTCATGGAAGGAAAGATCCTTTCTATACGAGCTTCACTGTGAAGAATTTATATCACTTTGTAACTATCAGTTCCTTTAGTCTCATTACAGCCCTGGAAATTGAACAGGATAATTTCTCAGAACAGAAAATTAAGTTATTCAGTTCTGGCATGCCAAAAACTATTGCAATAGCCAGTGATGAAACCCAGAATTCCCTGCTCGAAAGCATGAACTCATGCCCCACTCATGCTGCTTCCCTGTTTTAGCCAGTTCTTTTCTACTTTCTTTAATATTTAAATAGTGGCAAATATTAGATATCCTAAATTATATAAACCCCTGCCCACTTGAATGTATGTCTCTCTATTGCAGCTGATAGTTGTAAATAAATTTATTATTTACACTATTATGGCATTACCATTTAATCCTGAGTTTTATATCTGTCTAAACCTACTAAGCCTATGACAACACTGCTCAAATTATGTAAAAATGCACCAAAACAAAAAAGATGTGAACTTTTCTGCATTCTCTTCTTAGTCAGTGTTTTAACTGTCTAGCTGAGTACTGGTAATGAGGAGACAACAAAGCTAGGAAGAATTGAAGTAATGAAAATGCATTATGAGAGACTGCATGTCAGTAGGAAATGTTTATGCTGCCATCAAGAAGAAAATATTTGGATATTTTTAATATTGAACATATTATGGTACATGGAGAGACAACAATCATAGCTGTTTTTATATACGTGATCTAACTAATACAAACACACTTGATATTTATGAAGCAGTAAAATAAACCTAACTCTTCCCTGAGGTGATGTTTTATTTAAGAGGTAAACTTATAAAACCATTTAGGTAACCATATAATTGCTTTATAAGAAACCTGAGGGCTTCTACTCTGCTGGAAGTTTTGTATGCAGCCTTTTCATTTTCAAATCTTTGGTTTCTTCTCATACAAAGACAGATTCTTTCCATCAGCAATAGCAGAAGATGAGCACCACAGGTCAGAGTGATGGCAAGAACTGGTCTCTGAAGACTGTGCCATGCCCCCTACCTCTACTGGGGACAGAGGATGCTCAGCACCTTTTGAATCAGCTCTGTCTCATAGGATATCCAATTTCTTAATCTAATCTGGATTCTATGAATAAAATACTTATTCTGCAGTGCCTTAGGTCACATTCAGATAACACTTCTGAGAACAACTGAGCAGTCTAAACTAAAGTTTTTTAAACTATAAAATCAGAAAGAAAAAGTGTTAAGCCTTCTTGTAAGCAAAATTTGAAATATCTAAACGTAAAACTATGGGTCTTCTGTGCACATAGGTGAGAGGAAAAGGGAGTTTTCTCTTCAGGCACAAAAGAGAGACAGAGGTATTTACCTACAACATTGCAGAGCCTTGTCTGTGCCCAGTTTGTTACACTTATACCACAGGACACTTGACAGCATAATGATACAAAATTATATGAAATGTAAAGGAAAGCAAACACCTATTTTGAAGAAATACCCACTTAGCACTCAGTTTAAGTACCTGCATCTCCAAGCTTAGCAATAACAAATTATTTCAGAACAAAGTATACATTCTGCTGGAAGGGTGGAAGGGCCATGATATATAGTTCTATCACATTACATGCCTACCATCATGAATCTTAATCTTCACATTAAAGTCACAAGGGCTACTATTGTTCATATCCATTCCCTTTTCATCCCCCATCTGAATATACTCTTCCATTTGAAAAAATAATAAAAAAAAAGGCCTTGACACTTGCCTGGGCACAGTGAATTTAGAAGAAAGAAGTTTGGTTGCTATTCCTTCCAGTTGTGAAACAGGAATTGCTTTTGTATGAGGCTGGGTCTAACAGAGTGAGACTAAACATTTATAAAATCAAGTAGGGATTGAAAAATAGCTTTGTGGTTACTAACATTTTGCAGCAGCATATCAAGTTTCACATTTCATCAGCTGAATAGAGTCTGTGTGCTGGGCTATTGTGGTTCAGTAGCTGACAGCAGTCAAGTAAGTGCTGCTCTCTTCCTGGCTTAATCATTTCTATTACACTCAGTGTCAAAACAATAATGTCAGTGAAATAGGCTTGCTGACATTATAGATTAGAATTGAGTGATTCTGAATGTCCTGTGACTGAATTGCATTTTATTTCTAGAAAATTACACATTACAATTGCAAATTAAAGAGCTTAGATCTCAACAGGCTGTATCAACAAATATGGAGCTGTGGACTCCATGCTGCCGGGGAGATGATCCATCATGAAATTCATGAGGTTTAATGTATACTAACAAGAGAACAACTGCTGAAATACTGGGCCATGTGTTGGAGGGGATCTGAAGAAAAATCTATTTTGTTAGGAGGGATTAATTCAGCTACACAAGAGGTGAGAATCCCTGGGGTAATCTCGGAGATTTAAAGGATGTTCCAGAAAAAGAAAAAAAAAATCCTAGGTTTTCTTTCTTCCATCTGTGAACCACCACAATTTATGAAGACACATCTCCTGAGATTCACTTTAAGGAACGTATTCAGAGTTTAGAGAGCAGCCATAGTAGCAGGCTGCAGAATTTCTCAGTTACTGACAGCTACCAAATGACAAGAAGTAGCATTTAATGACTGCAGTCATCAGGGCACTTACTGAGAAAGAGCATGGCATTTCTGTCATCTGCCCTTTAGATGGCATGGACAGCAACTGTGTCCCATAGTACTTTCCTCCTCTAGTCTTATAATATCCAAGTGTAAAACACATTTGCCAGAATATGAGAAGCTTTGAAGTACAAAACATAAATTCTCTCTTAGACTTTCCCTAGAAAATTGCAACTCTGAAATGACTCTGGAATTCATAAAATAATCTGAGGTTGCTCACAAACAACGAGTAAGAACAAATTCAGGAAAACTGCAGCAGTCAGTCACAAACACAGATAAGAAATAAATTGGCTATTTGAGATTTTTTTGATCAGAGCAATGGGTCACTTTTGTTCATCTCTATACCTTGTAACCTTCTAAAAATATCCTTTGTGACCATATGGAGCTTCTCAGATGATTAAAGATGGAAATTTCCAGTTACAGCAATTCTCTCATTCAACTTTCTTTAACTATGAAGTCATAATCAGAGGATGAACTCCCAGGAGTTGGTATTCTAGCAGCTAAGGCAAGACAAATATTAGATGGTTTGCATGTTTGATTTTATATGTATTCTTCTAAATGGGAAAGTACATTAATCTTGTCTGAGCAGGAAGTGAAATTTATCACAGCCTACAAAAGTTCATATAAATTCAGTATATCATTTGCAAGTGCTGCCATACAAGGAGAAAATTAATCATATTGTTCATACATGGGAGTGTTTACCTCCAGAAACCAAAGTAATAGGTCATCACTTTCAAGGCTTTCTGAAAGTCCGTTTAATCATTCACCAGAAATAATGCAACCAAACAAGTAATGAACAACAGATTCTCAAAGCAAAAACTAAGGAACACTTCACAAGTAAGAAAAAATGAGTAGGAAATACATGATCTGAATGCAGTTCATAAATTACTAAAAAAATCTACCAGATACTGATGTGCCAGTGTCTTGTGAGTAATGTGGAAACAGAGAAGACATCAAGTTTCTGGAATAAACAGTTCTCATCAATATCATGACAAAAATAACATTTATGAAGAGCAGTGAAAGAGAGCTGGGGAATAGAGCAAGGCTCCATGAAATGACGTAATCCATCATATTATGAAAATAGCATTAAAAGTGACTCATCTGTGTTGCATGATGGAGCTTATTTAAGTTTTCAGTTAATTCTCAGTGCTGTTATTTTGAACTGGGTTTCAAAAGGCATTAGTCAGTCAGTAAAAAACATGAGTTTATTTTTAAAAATGGTCACGCTTTTAGATCCTTTTCATTTACTTCATATTTTTTGAACAAAGAGTCCAGGGTGGTGTATATTCAATATTTTCTCTTCAATTGTTCATACAGGCTAGGTATTTATTTTTTAAAAAATCAGAGTTTAGATTAATCTACTGATACAAGATAAGATTTTTTTTTAAATGAAATTCCTGATGTAACTGGGAGAACAAGGAACTCTAGTTTTTCTCTGAAGATGTCAGCTTCAGTCCCATGTACATAAGGAAATATATTAGTTACAGAATATGTGGACACATTTACCAAATGTGTTTTGACATGATTTTTGCAAAAGCTTCATTACTTTTGCTCCATGGATGATTACTGAGAAGCCACAGCTTTACCCAGTTATGGGACTGACAACCTCCTTTTTGTAACTGAATGAGAAAGTTATTCCTAATTTCATAGTTAGCAGAAAGCCAGTCATGCACGAAAAAAAAAGGTACACGTTTTAGCAAGGAATAAGGAGTGCCAGGAATACAACTATTTATTATGGATAATCCCAGAACATCTGTTTCTCCCTCCCCATGGGTGGTCCAGCTCCAAAATATCCCCAGTTTTTGCCCTTTTTGCTGTGCAGCCTAGGTAGTGTTGTATATTATCTTGCTTAGTGCTGCTTGCTGTTTCCCACAGGCTAACACTGCTTTTCTGGGGGAACCATAAATTCTGGGTGAATCATAGAAACAAGTTTAAGTTAAAAAGAGAAATTGCAAGAGTATGTGTGAATAAAAATACAGAACTTATCCTCCACAGCGAGTTTTTATTAATTTTTGTTTACAGTTACAGATATGCTCTCTGCTTTTATCTGTCACTGTTTTCCCAGTGCTTTGTCCATAGAACAATTCCCTTCTTCCTACTCTTACCCAGAGTGATGGTGGTTCCTTAGGTCACAGTTAAACTGTTTGACTCCACAAGAGTAAGTGCAATACAATCTTTCAAATGGTCACTTACAGCATTTTAGCATCACCTCTGCCTTTCGTCTGCATCTGTCTTTTTCCTCGCCTTGTTTCCCCCCGCCCCTCTCTTCCACATTCACAGGCTAGAAAGGGACTCTTCTCACACAGCAGAGCACAAAAGCTCTCTCTAGATGCTCTAACTACATCACAACCTGTGGTTATCACTCCAGAAATGTGATGGAAGGACATTTCTTTGTAAGGAATGTTCCCAATATTAAGCTTTTATTAACGTGAGGTAGTTCTTTTCAAGTGCCTATGGCAAACTCAGTATTAAGAATGAGAACAGAGCCTGAACTAATAAGCTACAAAACCCCTTGTTTGTGGACTATAGACTGGAATGCTATTCTGTTATGGGAATGGGCAACAAGAGAGGCCTCTTGGATCTCTCAAAATCTAAAGTGCCTGGTTGCAGGTGTGCAGAGTGACTGATTATGCACTTATTTTCAGCAAAGATCTACCAAACCCTCAAGCATTCATCAAATATGTCTTTGCCCCTGTGGTCACTTTTACCTTCTTCCGACCTTCAAAGGTCAGTCAGTCCCTTCCTCCTGTCTATCTCCATTTTCATCACTTTTCCCACAAAGAACAGACACAATAAATCAAGCGGGCACATCAGGTAACTTTTGCAGTAAAGCAGGTTATCTGCCAGATAGAGAAGCCAGAGAGAGGTAGAGATGCTGAGGACAAATTAAGGCGCTTGGCTTTGCCAGAGTTTGGCACACCCAGAGGAAATGTAGAGGGCAGCTTTGATTTCCTCCGCCTCCTGCGCTGTCCCTGCCCAGGACAGGCTCTTTTCATTCCAGTGGAGTGGGATATATGGCTTGGGTGGGGTGCAGCTTCCTGACCACTCCTCAGACAACCCGATAGCCATCGTTCACTGCCCAGCCCACCCCTGGCCCCACATTGCCCAGGAGTGCTCACCAAAATGGCCAGACAGCCCCACATGGCACCGAGGTCAACACCATGTCCCCGTGGCTTCCTGGTGTCCCACTGTGCCATGGCTTGGATCACAAGGTACCTCTGAGCGAGTGGTTTTATGCCAGTTACCTTGGGACTGCAGCCCTGGGACTGTCACCTTGGGACCAAGAACATCTCCAAGGTCACCAGATGTCAAAACAAGCTGCAAATACACATTCAGGAAAAAAAATTGCATTTTAAAGAGAAGGGTTATACTACAATAGAGCTTCTACTCTCCCACAAAGCACAGATCCATAAGCTAATCAACAGCTAGGCTTTAAACAAGAATCCCAGGAAATCTATAAATTTTCCAGTCATTTCTGCAGAAATAAAAAGTTAAAAATCAGACAATTTTCTGGTAAAATAGTATGACTAAGTTTGTTTCTTTTTAACGTGGAATAAAAAGAGCAATGTTCTTTCTGAAAAGTGCTAATCAAGTCTGGATACGTGATCTAGGAAATACAGAGCTGTGTAACCTGATGGAAACAATCATTTTCAATTGTCAGGACACTTCTGCTTCTTTTCACCCCAGTTTCAAGTACATCTGGCTTCCACCTGCTCTATATAAAATTGGTTCCTCCCTTTTTCAAATGTGAGTATCATGCTCTCTGGTTTTGGCCGTGACTGTCCAGTGGCATTTAACTCAAAAAAGTCAGCTCTACCTGGAATATGGATGCAGCAAGACGGGAAGGAGATGGGTGCTACAGGAAATTTATTCTATTCATGAAGGAACATTACGAACTTCAAAAGGGGCACTTTAGTTGGCACATGAATACACCAAGTCTCTCTGGTTCAAAACGTAAACTGCTTCAGTTTTAAGAAGTGGATTTTTATTTTGGCTATTGTCCTCTAAAAATTTGTTTTGGTTGGTGTCCTTAAACTTTCACATCCTTTGCACAAGTTTTGCAATCTGTCTGACAGCATACATCCCATGTGGTAGAAGATTTTCCAGGACAAAGAATGCATTCTGTCTCCGTGACTATCTTCTAGAGGGTCTTCCATTTTCCACCAGCAGTGGCATTTATTGAAGATGATAGTGTTTTTGAGATGCAGTATGTAAAGATATCAATTTTATTTTAATTAGCCAGCATAAAAGCTAAAACCATATCAATTTTAAATTTAGAACTGAATTCAGAACTGCAGCTGGAACATGAGAATTTCTCCTTAGATGTAAGGAAAAGATTATTTACCATTAAGATCATTGGACACTGGGACAGAAGTTGAGAGAGGCTGTGGCCTCCATCCTTACTGATACTTGAAACTCAGTGTGAGATAAAGTGCTGAGCACCCTAAACTTTACGTAGGCGGAGAGAATTACAGACTTCTAGAAGTCCCTTCCCACCTACATGTTTTTGTGGTGTGATTTCCAGCACGGGTTTTGTTCTATTAGGCAAAAATTTAACTACTGGGCAGACTGTGGCATGAAGATATAAATGTCAAGAGATTTAGCTTGGTACTTTTCTTCCACCTGTAGCAGAAAGACCTGCCCAGAGCCTGCAAAAGCCCCAGGTGGACAGGCACAGCACTTTAAAATATCAACCTGTAGATCCATCAATATACTTCAGCAACGAGACATTCAGCATTGTAAGGTTCAAGAAAGAAGACAGACACCTATCACATTCAGGACAACTCCTTGGCCCTGTCCTGGAAATGAAGTTTTAATATCAGGTTCTTTCATGGGAAAACAGGATGTAATTGTAACACCAAGGAGGAAGCAGCTGTCCTCTGAGTATCATCTGGTAATGTAGAAGTCCCTGGAAAGAATATTTTTCTGCTTCGTGTCGTATGATTGGGCTGTATTAGGGAAATCAGTGTTTTCCCAAGGCAGCAGTGCTGATGCAACCACTGAAGTGGGCAAATTCCTGCTGTTCTCAAAATATAGCTTAATCCCTTTTCCCCTGAAGTACAGGATAGTCCTAGAAAACTAGTCCATATAACAGAGGTGTGTGATGCAGCTTTACAGTGTTACAAACACAGATAAGGTGCTGCTACATCTTTGTGCAGATTGCACTCCAGGTGCTTTTACAAATCTCAGCTTTGATGATGACACATTGAGGAATTTTTTTCATGGACACTTCCTCATTTTATTTTCACTGTTCAGAGCATGATCTGTGCACACTAATCAGAGTCTGGCTTGAATAAAAATAATTTTCAAGGTTGTCCATGCAGGCCCAACACCTGGCAAACTGGAATGGATTTAATTTCACAGAACCTGATGCCGTTATGAAGACAGCAGTGTCTGCAGCTGGAGTGCAGCTCTGGCTGAGGAAGGAGCTGATACCATGAGGACACCCGCCACCCAGCCACCCTCCCAGTCCTCACATTAGCCACGCAGAGGGGGTACCAGGAGCCAGCCATAACTGACATGTCCAAGGCCAGGCAGGATGTCTGAAAATAAAACTGAAGCCAAATACTTCAATTTTTAATCCAGTATTGGACATATGTTTCTATTTCCTCAGACTCTCTACTCTTTAGCCATTGTGCACATTTGGCACATTTAGAACGTGGTACTGCCATGGAGTGAATGAGACAGTGCTTTTCCTGGAAGAGAAAAATACCTCATGATCCCTTCAGTAAAAGACCATATTGTAAAGGTGTTGGATAAAAGGGTAATGCAGTTAACTTGCAGGCTGAACAAAGAGAATTTCCAGTATTGGAGAGATAAACCTACCCAATTTCAAGTTTCCACTACCTTTTGCAGAGGTGTTAGAACAATTTAAAAAATCTTTAAACCTCTTACATAATGATAAAAGCAAAATATCACTTTTTCCTAAGATATAAGCTATTCATCCTTCCCTAACTTGAATAAGGAGAGAAAGTTGCACTTTATCTAGAAGCAGACATGCAGCTGTGCTGGTAAAGCTTGGAGAAGAATTTAAAGTAATGATAAATGATTTAAAGTAATTGAACAATAGCAACAATTTGCTGCATATTAAGCAAATGACCCCAATAGAACACCTCAGAATGTTACTAATGTTTTCAAAGACCCACATCATGGGCATGAGCTGGTACCTCTACCTTAGTATTTTACTTCTAGTCAGGACTATTTTTGAGAGGAGAGTTGCTCCCAGTTGACACTGAACCGTGCCATAAACCAAATCCCTCCTGATGGGAGAGAATTTTCTAAAAGTCCTTGCAAGGAGTTTCAAAGATAAACCGAGGCTTTTCCTGGAGTTTCAGTGCTGCTGGATAGTTGTTTATTAAGTCTTATCAGAGGAACAGAGCCACTAGCATAACCCAGGTACAGCATAGAGCACAGAAAGCAGGAGTGAAGTCTCTAATTATCAAGATTTACACAGCCTTTTAAAGATATTTTAATCAATAGTTACTAAAAACGTGTATTACTTTCACTTTCCTACCAATTATTCAGTAACACGACTAGGAACTGCGGAATTCTCTGTCCAGTCATTCCAAACTACTTTTACTGCAGAACATGGAGTAGGAGAAGAAGGAGAAGAAGGTTTAGAGAACAACAACAATCCTCCATTTTGATATTTTTTACTCTTATCTATTTACTACAAAGAGAAGCCCAAAACCTCTAAATTTTTCACCCTGTGACAATCTTACATAGTAGTCTATCACCTAATTCACACCACTGTATTTTCTAGTTCTTGTCTGATCGTTGGTAATTTTTTCCAAGGTTGGAGGTTAAAACAGTGTTGTTCAGGGGGGTAAGAAACCTTAAAAACAGGCAGAGAAATATTCTTGGTGCTCTGGGTTCCTACACCAGTCACTGGGCTTTTGTTCACACCTTAGAATAGTCTTGGCATGTATGAACTGGAGTTCTTGAGCTTGTTCTTGAAGATGTGCTGTAGGAGTGCACCTAATTTACTACAGCCAGGATTGGTCTTTAGGTCAATGGGAGCAGGCTGGAGTTAAAGTGAAATTAAGGAGCTTGGAACATGGATAGCTTGGATATCAAGCTCTTGGCATCCATTATTTCCCTCTACACATCTGCTTCTATTGGTCTTTACTTCTTGCTAGTTAGAAATAGAAAATACTGCTAATAGGTAATAAATGCATGATTATTGCTGAAAACGCTGCACACAGCATCGTGATATTATTTAAAATGTTGTGTTTGGTACTATTTAAAAAAACCCAAACATTTGACTTCCCATTGTAGCAATGCTCCAAGTGGATGCACAGGAATGATGAGTTTTCAGTGAAGGAGGCAGGAAGATGTGCCTGATTTGGTCATCCTCTGATGACCTGGTGCAAGCAGTTGGATTCTGAAGTCATCGCTTACAGAAGAGAATTTACTATGTAATTAGGCTGCTTCAAAGCATAGGAAATCTCTCAACAAGAGTAAGAACCACAAACCGACTCTTCATGATCGTAATTTGAAAGCAAGAGCAGATGGAACGTGTTGTCTAGAGACTTTGAACAAAGCCTTCAGGATGCTCCCACCAGCATTTTCTGGCTGGAGTTCCACAACTGCTGATGCTGGATATGGGGCACTATTCGACCACAGCACAACAGATGGGACTGACATTGGAAACAGGCAAACAATCACATTTCTCTTGAAGTAACGAGAATAAAAGTTTATGCATAAAGCCAGCTTTATGCCTTTATTTGGGCTGCACAAGGACGTAGAATCTCTTTTCTGTGTAGTCCTCTATTGCAAAGTTAAATCACCAAAAGTTACTGAACAAATTTGAAACAGCAAGTGAGTTTACACGGATTCAGCAATTTGCACTGTATGGCTGTGGTATCTTTGTTCCAGTGCTATAAGTAATGGATTTATTATACCATGACTCTTTGGAGAATTCAGACTATTCAGAAAAATGTGCTCTCCACTAAACCAGCGGAAATCTCTGATTCACATCTGCTGCAGCAAGTGGTTATGTATTTTATGGCATTATCGCTTTTCCTGCTGCCACCCATGTTCCTTCCCTGTCTGCTCCATTTTTTGCCAAGAGCAGACACTGGTGGCACAGACAGCAGAAGAGGAGGTGCTGCACCTCAGCCTCTTCCTCCCTGAGGCTGCATCCCCCTGTGAGGCTTGGTGTGGTGGCAGAGACTCACATGAGAGAGCTGAGGAGAGGCTGGGGGCAGCCAGGCACACACAAGGAGGAATTGCAAATGTACCACACTGCCACAGCTGTAGGGGGCCACAGCCAGACAGCCAGAGGGAGGACTGAAAAACAGATATATCCTAGAAAACCACAGGCTTTCTATGGACAATTCCCCCATGGACATGCAATGAAGAATGCCGAGTAAATCACTGCAAATTATTGGTTCACTCAGATTTATGCCATCTCTGAAGCAGAAGACAGGAGGGAGTATGGGACATTTTTGTTTTCTCCTTACATCAGATTTCGGGATAGAGGAAGAGAAACTTGCTGACAAGATTTTATGTTTATTTGGTGAGAAGTAAATTGAAAGCACACTTAAAAAACCCAGGAAAAACAGCAAAAACAAAAATAAGGCAAAGTCAATCCAGCAGTTGCAACAGTATTTTTAGTCTGGAAAAATAAGTCCTGATACGCTCCAAGACTTTCATTGTTTCTACGGCTTTTCTATAAGTACACACACAAAAGAAAGACCCAACACTCTAAATAATGGGCCACCACCTAATATATGAGAATAATTGTTCCCTCATCCTGAGATTTGCTCAGAATTAGCTGAGTCTTGTAATTCAGCATCATCTGGAAGGATGCCAGTCCTCTACCTGGCCCAGTCAAGAGCTGCCTCCGCTCAGCACAGCTCTGTGAGCATCTCTTCTGTCCTGAGATGCATGAGTGGTGCCTCTTTTTTGGGTTTTGGGGGTTTTTTGGGTCATAATGACTCTTCTGGTCAGTTAACTGCTGTTACAAAAAGAACAGTTTTATTTCCATTGTTATGGCAATCTCATATCAATAATTAATTGCAGGAGGAACTACATGTTAATGACTCCATAAAAGCCATTCCATAGTATGGCAGCAAGGCAAATTTTATGAAAGGCTGCTGAAATGTTGTGGAACACATTCAAAGAAGTACTTTAATTTACTAGGGAATGCAAGTGCCATTTTAAATGCAGAGAAAATGCTTAACTGAATGTTTATTATTAATTAGAATGGACCTAATGATTAACTTCTATAAAGTTATTAAATTGCTCAGAGGCAAGCAGTATTACTTATAAATTCTCAAGTGCACTTTCCTCTTGCCCTCCTTGGTGTGACTGAAATTAAATATTTACATCACATTTGGGGCCTCTTCTTCCCCCAGTCTGTTATTTCTGTCGTTGTTATGTTTCTCTTTTGGGGTGGGTCAGCTGGTGCTGCAGAAGATAGCTGGTAGATCCAAAATCCAGGTGGTGCAGTCAAATATCACACACAAAGAATCGAAGCTAACCCAAGCAATGAAATTAGCTGAAATACATAGCCTGTTCCTGTTGATTGAAGTGGGATTTATACCATCAGCTCTCTGCTTGGCCTCCTTGGGTCTGAGAAAAAATTAAAAGAGGAAGGACTGAACGTGTAACACCACGTAATAAAAATTGTCATAGAAGCATTTCCTCCACAGGAAGCTCTGAATTTCTGTGTCAACCGAAGTAAGCAAATACATATTGTGCCATCACATAATTCTGCAATTTGGCACTTCTGTTTGATGATTTAAAAGATCAGGTGAATAATTTACCCTTTTCCAAGTGAAAGGGCTGTGGGTAATAATTTTAAAAACATCTCATTGCTTCAGAAAATCCTTGAAATTATAAACAATGCTTGCAAACACAAACTGAGTTTTACCAGGGAGCAGCAAAATGTCTCTGAGCATTAAGGGAACGACGTTCAAGTACAGCCTTGAAGCAAGAGTATGGGAATGGGGGAAAACATTGAAAAGAGAGAGATAATTACCCAGCAACACTGAAAGTGAAGATGATGAATAAATTATAGCATAGGAAAGGCAAATACAATTCCTAAGCACTGAAAATGAGGAACTTCTGACAATCTTATGCTCACTGTTTTCAGGGGTCAAAGGGGAAAGCAGTAGCCACAATGGGACAAAGCTGTTAATAATAAAGTATAGGCTTAAAATGCTTGTTCACTGTACACATCTGCATATCTTACTACTGGAAACCAAGATATTGTGAGGGGAGGAGGAGGGGCAGGAACTGATCTCTTCTCTGTGGTGCCCAGTGACAGGACCTGAGGGAGTAGCCTGAAGCTGTGTCAGGGGAGGTTTAGGTTGGTTATCAGGAAAAGGCTCTTCACCCGGAGGCTGGTTGGGCACTGGCACGGATTCCCCAGAGCAGAGGTCACAGCACGAAGCCTGGCAGAGCTCAAGAAGTATTTGGACAATGCTCTCAGGCACACGATGTGATTCTTGGGCCGGGGTGTTCAGGGTCAGGAGCTGGACTTTGACGATCATTATGGGACCCTTCCAACTCAGAATATTCTGTGATTATGCAGTTTTGAAGAACCAGAGCAGCTGACATTGGAAACTCAAACTTGGTTGCAAGTTTAATCTGCAGATCTTGACCTTTCCTTGAGAAATGTGTTTTCAAGAGCTACTTAAGTTGCTGGCAAGGGGAAGACCCAATCCACTCTGGAGGTTATGGAACATTTGTGCCTTTAAGACCAGGCTGGAGAATCGTCCCCTGAGACTGATGTTGGAGCAGCTGATCTGACAATCAGAATGGGAGCAGAATACCTAAGATGTATTGATGTATTTGGTTGTCTCCAACTGGATTTTCTCTATGCTACTTAGTGGTTTGAATTTGAAGTCATGCAAGTAAAAAAAAAAAAAAAAAAAAAAAAAAAAAAAAGCATCTAATGCAACCTTTCATGACCTCCATCCACTATTTGATGAGTGAAATATTCATAATTGATACCTCAAAGCTATTACTTTCTGTTGCTTCCACGTGCTGAAAACCTGCTTCATATTGCAACAAAATTGAAATGATGTGTTTTCCAGTTAAGCAAAAGTCCAGTTTTAGCCTGTTTCAGAGGGAGGTGCGGGGCTGTTGGCCGCCCCCCGTGTTTTGCTGCGGGCTATCCCGCGGAACGGAGGGGTACTCAGCCCCACGGAAGAGGGCTTCTCCAGCTCCCCGCTCCCAAACCAGAAAGAAGATGCGGGCCCGGGAAGGGAAACTGTGTTTGCCATGGCTCTGCCGCAGCCGGGTTTAGCCGGGCAGCTGTTGCCATCTAATGGCGTAGGGCCGGCAGTAGCGCATTCGGCGGGGATGGAAACCAAAGCGCTCCCGGGCAGCGCTCAAACACTGTCGCAGCCCGCGGACATTCCGCCCTGCTTCTCTTCGGAATCTGACCTGGAAGCCACGGAAGGGCCTGGGAGACCGTCATGAGTTTCAAATAATATATTTTAACAGAGCAACTCTCCCCTGCGTGTGGCTGTACCAGTCAGATTGGCAGCCTTATAGCAAGCGCACCACGTGTGCCGTGGGCAGTGAGCGGCTCCGGGAAAGGCTGCGGGAATGCGGTAGTTTAGGGACTCTCTCACTTAGAGGTGGCATCCGGCAAACTCTGTCAGGCCTGTGGGGAGGACAAAGTGCTTCTAAAGTTACACGAAAGAGTGTGTAGCTCTATGCAGTTTTTAGTGGGGGATTTTTATTTCCAGCTAAGCTCCTCTTGAAAACACCAAACCAAACCAAACCAACCAAAGAAAAGACCCCAAAACCCTCCTGCAAAACCCAAACAAACAAATAATGGAATATGGTAACAAAAGGCGCCTATAAAATCCAAGAGTCTGATTCACATATATAATATTGTTATTTAAAGTTCAGAAGGGTCATTAAATCCATCAGAAGTTGAAGAACTTCAAACCCTGATTAGAATATTAAATGAGATCAATTCTCAAGACCGATATGCTAAACAGAAGACAAAGAGATCCATTTGCTGATGTTTGGCATTTCTTCTAGAAACCAAAATCCACTCTTGGTCTCGTCAGGCAAAACACAGAACTATATCAAAACTGTAAGGGGAGAGGTTAGAAAAACAACATAAACATGCAGACTCACCAGCATATTTGCTCCAGATTTATATCTTGATTTATAGATTTATATCTATTTATAGACTTACATCTAGTATCTTTTAATTTTTTTTCTTATTGCAGCAGTTATCCTGGGAGTCAGATTAAGAACAGTCTCCCATGCATGAACGAGCTGGGAATGACCCAGGAACACCCAGCCTGTCACTACAAACCCCCTACGTGTGCATGCAGTGAATGCAGCCTCTGTGCATGGCAGGTACAGAGTCTGTGCAGCTTGTTGCTACAGAAGGCCATGCTGGTAGATGTGGTTGCTGTCTAAAGACCATTAAATCTCCTGCAGGCCCAAGAGCTGATGTCTCTTGTCCCCTGGGTCACTGCCAGGAACCCCAGCCAGACCACCTGGCCACGTGTGCCTTGGTGCCTGCATGCTGGCCGGATTAGGTGAACATGCACAACTTGGATCTGGTGAGTGTGAGGGTGACAGAGTGTGAGTGAGTGAAAACAGTGTGGGTTTAGGTCAGATTCCCTTCCCAACTGCAAAGTCTCATGGTTCAGCTTTCCTATTGCTACTGTAATCCTGCAATATTAATTCCTACAGGGTTAGCATAACTGAGCCCACGCCCTGAATGGTAAGAAGGGAAGTTTCTTTGATACTTATCTTTAGATGCTACTCATGGGTGAGAGACCTGCTCACTATGACAGCAGTACAATAAAAAGTATTGTGTAACAATTAGCCAAGAATGAGACCTTAGCCCAGATGTTATTTCAGAGAGGGGTAAAGCTCCAGAAACAGGTAATAATTGGATTGCTTTCTACCAACCAGCTTGCTGGGCCTTTGGCTATCAATAAAAGTATCTGTCTAAACATATGCAAACACACAAGAAAAAAGGATCTGTTATTTGATTGTTGCTTCCAGGAATTCAATTACTCCTTGATTTAAATTTAAAATTCTAGGTAAATTTCAAGGCAAAATTGTAGGTAATGCAAACTTACATGTAAGAACTGCCAGATGATTTACAGAGAACCAAAGCTGAATATAAAAGAAAATGGTAAAGTTTCCAGAAAATTCTTCAATGTCCTGTAGCTTTCCACAGTAATACTGGAATTTGTTAGGATTATGCAAGACACTGGCAGACTGTAGCATGCAACATTTTCATTGAGTAACTCTAAACTTAGGGTGCCGAGCCCTTGGCATATTGTCCTGAGCAATGAGTGCCAAGTCACGCCAGCCAGTGGCTCCAGCAAGGCATTGCTGGGATTGCACCACCGCACACATCCTGTGGGACCTTGAAAAGCACAAACATGGGGGAAAACTCTAGGGCTTTATTATTATGTTGTGGTTATCAATACAGCCATATTCCAAGAAAAATCCTTTCTTTTGGATTTCAGGTTTGAGGCTTTCTCTCTCTGAGATTGATAGGTCCAGAGGAAGCTGCAGCCAGACTGTGCATCCCCCCCTCAGCCTGTGGCCACTGGGAACCGACTTTGGGAATGTAGTAGTATAGGGTGATGGCAGGGCAGAAGTAGTAGGGAAGAGCATGGCACAGTGCTTGTGCAGTCACCCTCCCTGGCAGGAATACAGAGAAGCTGCCCAGGAATGGTGACTCTGTGACCTCCCTGGGGTCAACAAAGCCCAAAAATCCCTTAAAAACCTGTAGGCTGGAAATCTGTACTAGGATCCTTCCACTGTTCATTTCAAAAGCCAGTACATCAAGAAAGGTAACAATCTGTACTTTCATCTGTGTTTTTTCTATAAGTCTTTGAGGGAAAGCTGTATCAGCAAACCCACATAACAGTGCTATACATACCTGTATATAAACTGTAAGATGTCTGCATGTTTTGTTTCAGGCTTTTTGCAAATCAGGAATCCTATGAAACCACCTCAGCTTGCTTGAGATCATAGACTTATTGTGACAAATACGTCCTCTGAGTGACCCGGGATGTTTGTTTTGGTTGGCTAGATGACAACACATGGGAGACAGGGAATACTAACCACATTGTATGATTTGGTCCAACTATAAAGTTCTCTTTTCTCTCTCTTCAGGAGAAGCAGAAAGGGTTTTTAGAACTTTCACTTTATGGCAAAGACCTGCTGAGTTCAAACGGAAAAGGCAACGTAAATTCAGTGAGATGACTCTCTTTTATCTAGACCACTGGTATACTTGAAATAGTGTAGAGGGAATAAAATATGTAAAGAACATATAGTGTTTTGAAGAAAATTATCTTTTAGCCAATTAAAAACCATTTTTCATTAAATGTCATCATGTCGGGGTTTTTTGTTTGGGTTTTTTTTTGTGGTTCTTCCCTATCTTGAATTACACCTTTGATAATAACCCCTGCTGGCTATAGCTCTTTCCCATGCAATAACCTAAGATGGAATTTATTCTAAAATGACATCCATGGATGTTATATCCCCATTGCTATTATTTCATAATTTACTCTTATCTAATCTGAAAGGTATCAAATATTAATCTTGCTGAAGCCCATTCAGTTGTGCTCAAAAGATATTCTTTTGTACTCTAAAAAGCATTCCACTTGCATACAAAGCACTGTGTCTGTTTCTCATCTTTATCTGTTTGTCTGGTTCACTTCTACATGTTGAGACATTTACTGAATCTTTCTTATGACAACTTCTAGCTCTAGATAATGTGATCTGCCCATGGGATTATTTTTATATTACAAAAGCAGTCAAAATATGCTAGGTATTTCTCCAAATGAGTCACAGTGATGATTTCTGTCCCCAAAGCCTACAAGTTTGGGAAAGTTAATTTAATGTCCAAAATGCAAGGCACACTTGGCAAACAGGACATACCCATCACATAAGGGGATCTCCTTGCATTTACAACTTCAGGACCATCTTATCCCCCCCTGTCAGCAGATAAATTTGATAGATAGTCATCAGAAATCCAAACCCTAACCCCAAATCCTCATCAAATATATTTTAAGCTGATTGCATGAAGTGGAGGGGGTTGGCAGAAGTCAGAGAACTTCAGACAGAAGCTTTGTAGGATCAGAGACCATTTGCTGATTTGGTAGCTCTGTGATCTTCTGGGCTACATCAAACCATGTTCTCCACAGCAAAACACTGTAGCAGTTTTCATTAAAACATGGCTTAAAAATGCTTCTTTTGTTCTGAATGATGTGAGAAAGCAGAGGGGGAGAGGGGAGATAACACAGCCTGAGGCAGAACTACTTTTTCTGCCCAGAGTGATCCCTACTTTCAGGTTGGTGAAAAAGGGATAAAAAGTGATACATCAGAATTGTTCTCTTGACAGACTCTTCTTCACTTTGACAGAAAGATGGCAAGTTGCATTAAAATAAGTTCCAAAATACCATTCCCATTCCCCTTCCCTTCCAGAGAATGATTGGAATAACATAACATATTACCCCAGTGATTTGCAGGTTAATAACTGTAATAATTTTTCATCCATGCTAATAAATGGGCTGCCTGTAGTTAACAAAGTACATGCAATAATAGCTTTGATTTAACAGTGTTATTTCTATGGAGCATGAACCTTAACTTTAAAGCTTTTTAAATTTTGCCTTGCAAATGTTGCATATATCCAGGGAAAGAAATAAATTGATTTTTAGCTGTCTACAAAAAAATCACAGAATAAATCTGTCCTTAGAATAGCTTTTGATGCTGTATTAAATAAATTAAAATAGATTATAGCAAAATTGTTATATTGGAAGTGAATAGATGAGTGAAATCCTACTTTTAAATAGAAATTAGCAATTTTTCGCTCTTAAAAATATAGAAAGGCACCAGCATCTACCCAAGCCCAGTTTTCTACAAAAGTTATTGCTTTGGACAAAGGACTGCAGTATTATAATCTGAAAGGTGTCACAAACCCTTTTGAAGGACTAAATTAGAATTCAAAGGCTCTTGACAAGTGGGGGAAATAGTCTAAAATCTGAGGGCAACTCGTGGTGGATTACGGATTAAATGTGAGTCAGCAATGTGAGGCTACTGCAAGCTGAGAAAAGTTATGTGCAACATATGGAACGTGATTATTGTAGTGTCCTCTCTGCTGGTTAGACCTGAGCTACTGCTTTTGGCACTCCAATTGAAAGAGGTGGAAATAACTTTCCATCTTGGGTGGTTTGTAGGGGAGCTTACCCCGGTTTGGGATAAGGACCCCAAGGAGAACAGCAATATAGGGAGGGTTTAATGTGCATATAAATGAGATGGAAAAGCTGAAGGCTCCCTACCATGTCTCTTCTAAAAGAGGAAATTGAAAGGTTGTAAACTGACAACTTTCCAATGAGGAATACAACATGCCTGGCTGTTTCTCCTGACCACAGTGAGGGAAAAAAAAAAATCTTAATTTAATCAAAATCCATTCAAATTAGCCATTAGAAAAAGCTTGTCTGTCTGCCAAAATACTGGAGAGCATGGGAGGGCATGGATTTTCCCACTTTAAAATGTTTTCAATAGATATTAAACTACCACTGACAGATCTCTGCCCTTGTAAGTTTGAATTCATCCTTTTGCAGAAGTATAGACGAGATGACCTCTAGAGGTCCCTTCCAGTTCTTCATCTCTATGAAGCTATGGGGAGCTCTGAGCTAGCAGGCAAAGGAAACTGCAAAAGCTACTGAGTAACAGCTCACTTGGTTGAGATATTTTTTCATCCCTGTCACTGGCATACATCCATATTTTGAATTTATTTGATGCTGAATTGCATCCAAATAAGTGTCTACACATAGCTACAAATAAGTCCTGCAAGCCAAAATAATTGTTTCTTTTAATATGAATCATCTTGAAGAGCATTTTATTATTATAAATGAGAAAGTTTCTAAAAATATATTATGCCCTATTTGGCATGGTATTATAAAAATACCATTATATTAGGTTTGAAAATGTTCCCTCCTTGCCAAGTCTTACCCAAGTTGACTGGTGTATCTGAGGGCAGAATTTGGCCTACTGTAATTAAATCCAAATGGTGCATCAGAGTTTAACTAGTACAAGACCTTGCTTTTTGGTGTAAAGACAGTGGAAATTTTTATAGTCTTTTTTTTTCAGTGTCTGTGGACTGCAACAGGCCTTCCATAGGTTTTGATCATGTGATGTACACCATTCAAAGAAACGTGTCTGCCCAGCATGGAAGAATAATCATGGGTTAGTGGGATTAGAAAGGTAGACTTTATAGATAGAAGTGAGCTTTCCCTTTCCAGTTCCTGCTCTCTGTGTTTATAAGGAGCAGACCCTGATGGCAGCTGATAGAGAAATACACCTGAAATGTCTTGATAGTGCCTAATATGAATTCTGAATCCACCAGTACTTAGACATATCTTGTCTGTCACTGTAAGGGGAACTGCTGACCTTAAAGTAGCCCACTTTAAGGGGTTATGTGGAATACATAGGGCTGGATTCTCCATCTGTTGAAATAATTTTGTGAGTCTTACAGATTGAAAATTGAATTTTCTTTGGGAAGTTTATCCCTTGCTGTTGTCAGCCTTACTGGTGCAACACTGGCAGAAGGCTGGCATGGGATATCACTCCCTCTTAGACAGAAAGAGATTTTTTTAATCAGCATTACAAGAAAGGAAATAGGTGGAGTAAGAAAACAAGGACAGGGAAGAGATAAAGATATGTGAAGGTAGTGATAGGTAGGTATGATAGGTAACAAAAAGAAAATTTGAAAGAGTGAAGCTCCACTGTGTTACATTTCCCACTTTCAACTAGATTGAAATGTCCCAAATCTCTGCCATTCTAAGTTAAAGCATAACACAGTAATTTAGAATAAGGGATGTCTTTCCCCTTGAATGTCTTTATGCCTCACAAGGAGCTTCTTCTTAAGGATTTAATAGGGCAAACTCGCACTGAGTACAAAGAAAAGGGCAGACCCCTTCCATTGTATTTTATTTGCTTGTTCCATCAGTAGGGTTGAATCTGATGAGTGAATGAGGAAATGATCCCTAGGGACCATAAGACTTCTCATCAGAAATTATATCTGCACATCTGCTTGGCATAGTTTGCCCATGGGGCTTTGTTATTGCCCTTATTGGGGAGTTTTCCACAACCCTGTAGAGAATAGAATAGGCTTGGTGCTGGTGGCCTAAAAGTACACACCCAGCAATGCCATGGTTTGGGCTTGGCTCAAAAGAATATGTTTTAATGGGGCTGACTTTTGAGAACTGCGTGTTTATGGCTGGAAAAGTATATTGGGAGGCATTACTTCTTTTCATGGGGTACAGCTGTTGGAAGCCATCTGGCCCAGGACAGAGCTCTCTTTTGTTGGCTTACAAAACCACTTTCCTCACTTTCCAGGATGGCTGGAACATCAGGTAGAAGACTGTGAGATAAAAGCTGTAAGAATTATAACACCTTGTCCACTGTGAGCTACAATTTTATGAAGGAATATTATAGGAATTGTTCTTTAAGCTAAAAATTAGATTCTGCTTTCAAAATAGGTGTCAATTTAGCACCTAAATTGTGAATAAAATCATTGTGAATATACTGTAACTGTGAAGACAATTGAAGTCACATGCTAAATGATAGAGACTATCTACAAAATTTGCTATGCTGCATGCCACTTTTCAAAACTGATCTATAACTTTATCATAATTTGATTTCATAGTCTGGAAAAAAAGGCTTCGCAAGTTAATTAGTATGTTATTCACCTTGTATACTGCCCAAAATGTTAACCTGGTCATTGCTAGAATGGAGTGGAATGGAATGGAAAGAATAGAATAGAATAGAATAGAATAGAATAGAATAGAATAGAATAGAATAGAATATTTCAGCTGGAAGGAACTTACAATGATCACAAGTACCACTGCAAAATATGAGCAAATCCAAAGGCAGCTATTCAAAATGTTTGCCTTTTCACAGATCACCTCTATGTTTCAGAAACAGCCCAGATCATAAAACTTAATTAAAATATTGCCTGTTAAATATTAAAAATATTTAAATAGACATAGCAGAACTAAGATAGCTGGCCTGGGATATTATTGGATGTGCCCATTCATAACAGAGTGAAGTAAAAAATTTAAATTACATTTATGTTTCTATTTGTATTATTTATGAAAAGATCAAGTCCTCAGTCAAAAAAATTCTTCCAAAAGAACTGATGGGCAAAACTTGACAGGTAAAAAAATGGTCGTGTGGGAAAGAAATGAGCCACTCACACTAACAGACTATTAAATCCTTAAAGATAAACAGAGACTGATATCAGAGACTGATATCAGAAACTGATAAGAGACTCTGACAAATATAGCAGCACTCAAGCAATTCAAAAGAATTCCTGAATTCCCTGGATATATGTAAAAGGATATGCTAGGCAATGTAGGGCGTCCATATCCCATACATTGAATTAGGAGTGCTACAAGATGGAAGGGGAGGGGAAGTGGAGGAGGATGAGAAGGTTCAGCAGCAGATTATATTAAGACTTGGAAAGATGCCTCTTCTAAGCCATATTAAATACAGAAAAGGTCAACATTTTTGGCATTCAGGCCAAATCTAAATGAGAAGGGTTCAGCACTGCACAACCCCTATAATATGCTGTCAGCTCTTTAGAAGCTAGAAAAGATGTTATCAGTAAAGACAAGAATGCAGAGGAATGTTCTTGGAGGCTTAAGGCAGATAAAATAAAGGAATAAGATATCACTTTATATTTTTCTTTTCTGAGGTCAAAAAGATCTATCAAATACACAAATTTTATATAATAGGTGCCTGAACAGAAGATTTTATTTTGAAGGGAATGAAAAACAAAAGATATCCCTTGAAATAGCTCATCAGTCCATCAAAGCTCTTTCTCTCTTGACCTTTTAGTCAGGATGCCAGTGATGTGCAGCATTAGTTGGTATAAATACAAGACTGGCCATGTGATATTCTAGTCTAGTCATGATAGTCTAGTCATAGTAAAGGGAGGAGCAGAAAGAACATACAGAAGAGTAGGACAGAATTAACCAAGCCCCACAGACTTACCCTTCTGTGTATCCTTAAATGAAAATCTTATCTTTAAATGGCTCCCTTTTGCAAGTCTGGAGATATAAGGCAAAGGTAACGCTGTCGGCCCGTACCCTTTAGCAGGGCATGTGGAAATGTCTTGGTTTGAAATAACTAGCTAAGGCTCATGGAAAGAAGCAGCAACCATTAGATGTGCTTTATTAAGATAATAATCATCCTAACAAGAGGAAAAAAATAAAAAAGTATTTTTATGTTTTCTAGTTAACACAAAAGTGGCCCAGAGTCTGGAATTGTATTTCAGCCACTGCCCTTAATGGACTGCATAGTAGGTTATAACAGCTAAACCTTTGCTTCTATTTTATTGCCTCAGTCACAAGGTTTTAAGCTCTATTTATACAAGTGGTTTGACTTATAAAACACACATTATTACTTAGAAGTAATTGAAAATAGCCTCCCAGACAAACAGAGATCTGGCCACCTGAACTGTAAGTTTGCCTAGGAAAACTATAATTTGATAGGTGTGCGACAAATGGTTGATATCCGGCACTAATTCTTCTGCATGTCATTCGATACAAAGATGTAAGGAAAACAGTAGCAGAAGTATACACAGTTATTTCGAGTTTAAGTCACTAGGAAAATTATTGGGAAATTGCAAATGTCTCCCATTAACTTTTTAACTTATTAGTATGTTTTCAATTTAGCTGACAAGCTCCTCCTTTGCAGGTCCTCCAGGAATGTGTAGAAAAATAAGGTACTTGATAAAATGTTTCCATGCAGAATTTGGTTTCAACTATGCAGTAAAATCTACACACTTAGGCTTTTCCCTCTTCAGGCTGGTGGAAACTGGAAACGTTAGAGAAAAGATGCTTTGCTTGTCACAAGATAGGCTTTTTTAGTAATGCACCTTACGTGTCTAAAGAGAAGCGAGTATGGAAACTAAAAGCTTCAAGAAGAAAGAAAATAATAATATTAAAAGAGGTAAAGAAATTTCTGAGTCTTCTACTGACAAAAGACTCAGGACTTAATCCTACTGTGGTTGAAGTCAAAGTAAATTATATAAATCAAATTGGACCTCCTTCTAACACAGGAGTAGGGCAAGTACATCTGGAGTTACTGGAATAAAAGCTATTGCAAAAGGAATTTTCTGTGGCTACAGAGGATCATGGCCAATTTTAAGTTGTTTCTGGTAAGCCTGGGTAAAACTTTCAAAATCAAATGAGTGTCCTTGAAGTCTCACTCCTTGAAGAGACTTAGGCACTTCAGAAACTTTTACTCCATGCCTCTTTCCAAACCACTTCTGTGTGTTTGCCTCCAACATATGCCCTTTAAATTGATGCCATGAGTGCACTTTGTACTGGAATGCAGCCGACAGTATAAATAGCTGCTCTGCTTAATTACAAAAGGAACATTGTTTTCTTCTAGAGTCCTTGCATCATCAGTATAAAAATCTTGTTTCATTAAATTTCAGATTCTGAACTTTAACTGTTCATTTAAATACTTCCAGATATGCATTCTAGCAGAAGTAGTATGAATTTAAGATAAACATCAAAAACCAGTATTTGTGTTTTCTTTGCTGCAGGAAGTGGCTTTCAGTAAAAACTGAGATAATAGATCTAAATCCCCATAATCAGCACAGTTGCATGTCATGCTAGCAATTGTTTTAAGTGGAACTTCCCTTCAACTCCAAAGAAAAAGCCTGCTTTCAGATTTTAGTCACTGTATTGCCCTCCCCAGTTAATATTGCAGACCATAAGTACTGCAAGCTGTGCTATAGAAGGTGACCAGCAGCTTAAGCAGCTTGGGAGGGAAATGCAGTTGCTGCTACTTTACAGAGGGCTGAAGAGAGTCAGAGAACAAGCTATATCCTTTTATGCTCTCCATCAGATCATACTGAACACCAGAGATTTGACTTTTCTTATTTCCTTAACTCATTCTCTGCGTAATAGAATTTTGGGTGTATGTGCACACAGCCCACAAGCCCCTAAAACCTAATTAAGACGCTTTCACTGACAAAAATAAGCATTTTAGGTTTTGACCATTCTAAGCATTTCTTAGTCTACAGGATGACTGAAACTTGAGCAGGGTTTGGCCAAGCAACTACAGCTGGCACTAACATTAACTTTATTCTGCCCTGTGGAAGGAGATTAACACAGTATCCTCATCCCAGTAAGATCAAGTGGATCTGGGAATGACGGCCGGTTGCACAGATCTTTCCCTGGGTTGAAGCATCTGTCCTGTTTGGAAGTGTTTAGGCATGGCTCCAGCTGGCTAAAGTGGCAGTGCTGCTGGAGTCAGGGCTGCCAGAGTGTCCCTGTTCGTGGGACTGTAGCCACCAGCCCTTGCCAGTCCGTGCCCGCAGCAGGCAAATGCCTGTGGTCTTCAGGACCACCAAGGGGGGCTTGGCAACAACGGCACTGTTGCAACGCGTGCCACATGCTGCTTTTAATTAGTCACAGGCAGACTTCTTCAAACAGAATGGGGTGAAAGTTTTCCTCTTGGAAAAAATGCTGAAAAGTTTAACATTTCAAAAACTCTTTGGAGCCTCACTGAAACTTCAGCAGATCAGATGTTTAAAAGGTGCGGTTTTCCTTCAGCATTGCAAACGTCTGAGACAAGGAGGCACTGAAGTTTGATTTCCAGACCAATTATTTCCCAATAAGGATCTCAATGTGCTATTTGAACAAACTTTTTTAGGTTTTTAAAGTTTTCCCACCATCCCTCAGCAGCTCTACTCTTCAAAGCTCCGTGGTTATTTAATCCAGTGGCATTCTGAAATCATGCTGGCAAAGCAGGACAGTATGGGTTAGTCACCACATGGTGATCAAAACCCTACTGAGCATGAAGGAACACACACCAGAATCACACTATCTGTTTGGGGTGTTTTGTTTCTGAAATCCAAACGTGTCATGGTGCTCAGTCTCCAATCATCAGTACCTAAGTTTTAAGAAGACTGAAATGGTCAGGACAGCTCTGAACAGCAGAGTTGGATTCACATCATGCTACACAACCAGCACCTGGGGACAAGGGCAGACAGGGTGAGTGCAACTGCAGCTCTGGAACTGAAGTTCTTCAGCAAGTTCTAGGTCTTCTTCATTGCTGAAAAGAGACCACAAGATCCTCTGGAGATTAGGACTCTTCAGATATTGTATCTGAGATATCAATATGGGTTCACTTTGTAGTCAATAGAGAAAAAGATTTACTTTATACTTCTACTTCATGGGGGTATTAACCATACCCTCAGAGTGCCCATTGTCTAGAAAGTCCATGATTAGTTCACATGCTGATAAGAAAAGCATTTTCTTTCAAAAATAATATTTTTCTAAAAGAGATTTTTTGTTTTGGTTTGGTTTTTTTTAGAATAAACTAGAAAAAGGTATAGAAAGAAGTAATGTGAAGTTATGAGTGAGGAATATGCCCTTTATGAGTGATCTATTGAGAATGCCCCATTGAGGAGGCTGGGATGACTAGCTCAGATATTGACACTTATAATGAGGACATTTTATTGAGCTAGATTAGTCTGTTCCATTTTGGCCACATTCACCACTTTTCCTCATCAACCACCATCCCCAGAGTTCCTCCTTCCTCAAAACTCCACCTCCTGCTTAGGAAGCACAGATTACATATGCACATTACACAGCTGCTATTGTTGGCAAAACCTCTTCCTCTCCTTCTCTGTCAGATTTATATCTCTGATGATCTCTGAATTTCACAAAAGCACTCCAAGACTTCATCTTTTGTCAGTCTCTTCCCCATGGGGTGCCATTTCATATGAGACTTTGGACCAGTTTGGACTGTCATTATTGAGCATTTTCAGCTATCCCAAATCTTACTCACACACTCACTGGGACAATTCACTTCTGTCTATTCTTTATCAGCTCTCAAAGTATTGAACCACAGTTGTACCCAAACTGATGCTTTTGCAAGGCTGCCACCAAGAATTGCACCATGTAAGTTTTGGTGCCTATGGAAGGATATTCAGATAGGAAAGAAATCTAATTTCTAGGCTTATGACTAGAGGCAGTTTTGTTGCTATCTGTAGTGCCTGCAGCTAGAAGAGATGTATTTGAGCCTTTGAGTCCTCCTAGGTTAAATGTTCTATGCATAAATATACAATAGGACAGGAAAAAATGAGTTCCGATGGAAAAAATAGAAGGAAAATAGAAGAAGTCTCATTCTTTTTGCTAACAGACAAGTACTCATTTTCATTCATGGTTCCTCTCAGCTCAGGGAATGGACACAACCATGTAGGAATGGGGAACAGAAAGGGCACTTCGGGTACCATTGTCTATTTCAGGATGGGTCACAGACCTCATGGTATGCACCTCAGACCCTACCACAGCAGTTCCAGGATGCACTTTTTCTTTAAGGAAAGGTACAGCTTTTAGTGGGGTGAGGGGGGTAGCTGACTCCCCCTAAACAAAAATAGAAGATCAATGAGCAGAGCTAATGCAGCTTTTTTGTCTGTAAGGTACCTCTCAAAATGGAGAAATAAGGAATGATGCTGCTTACATTTGTGCCATTGTGTCAAATGACTTCTCAAACTCCCCTCATACAATGCACTACAAGAGGGTGCTGAGTAGTTTTTCACAAACAATACACTATAGAGGAAGTTACAATGACTACAATAAAATTTCTATCGAGAAAGGTGAAGTAGCCATAAATAATAAATAAAGATAAAATAAAATCACGCTTACAGTGAGAGCTGCAACTTGGAAATAAGAGGTTGGGACACCTTCAATTAGAATATCAAGCCAAAGTATTTCAGACACTTTAGAAAGCCCAGGTAACACAATTACACTTACTTATTCACCTTATTTGCATTTTAAAATTCTGGGGTGTGCAGGAAGTGACAAAATACCACAGAAGATCTTATGTCTTAAGTTTTCTGGATGACTGTGACTGGGGAAATACCCGAAATATCAAAGGACCTTTTTCTTACATTTGCAAGTAAAAAAATTAAAAGGTGAAAAAAAAAAAGCAGCTTCACTTCTGCAACTAGTGCTGAGTTAATACCCGTGTCCTGAGGTTTCTTAAGAGTTGAGTAGACAATTTCCTGATATTATTAATAAAGCAAATCAGGATGAGAGATGGAAGGTCTAACAGAAAAACGCCATGAACTGTAAACCAGAAAGTCTGGGCTACTCTCCTTTTCCATCACTGTCTCTCTCTGTGACCTTGGGAAAGGGCATGTTCCCTCTTCAGTTGGCTTTCCCCTTGTGAAACAGGGACAATAACATTCTCCCATTCCACAGAGTGAGAATCATTGTGTGTAATGTGCATTCTTTTCATCAGTTATGAGGATATTTGCAAATATTGTGATGAATAAAAAAAAAAATTCATCTGGACACAGCCCTTGGGTCATCTTATTTGATTTGATGGCATTTTTTATGCAAGAAATACTTCTTTTCAAGTTGAACAGTTTCAGTTATCCTATATGTTTATTGCC